>NC_138060.1:15878067-16359887 GCF_964194185.1 Rhinolophus hipposideros | reverse complement strand
AAGATACTTCATACAAATAGAAATGAAAAAAAATCTGGGTAGCAATACTTATACCAGACTAAATAGGCTTTTCTGTATTAAGAGATGATGAAGGACATTTCATAATGATAAAGGGATCAATCCAACAAAAAGGGATCAATCCTTTGCAAACATTTATGCACCCAACGTAGGAGCACCTAAATATATAAAGCAAATACTGATGGACGTAAGGGGAGAGATCAACAGTAATACACTCATAGTAGGGACTTCAATACCCCATTGAGATCAATGGACAGACCTTCCAGACAGAAAATAAAAAACAGTGGCCTTAAATGACACACTAGATCAGATAGATTTAACTGATATTTTTTGAGCATTTCACCCCACAGCAGTAGAATGTACATTCTTTTCAAGTGCACATGGAACATTTTCCAAGATAGACCACATGTTAGGCCACAAAACAAGTCTCGATAAATTTAAGAAGACTGAAATTATATCAAGCGTCTTCTCCGACTACAATGGTATGAAACTAGAAATCAATTACAAGAAAAAAAAAAACCTGAAAAACACACAAACACATGGAGGCTAAATAGCATGCTAGTAAACAGTGAATGCGTTAACAATGAGATCAAGGAAAAAAAATCAAAAGATACCTTGAGACAAATGAAAATGAAAACACAATGACCTTAAATCTATGGGACATGGTGAAAGCAGTCCTAAGAGGAAATTCATAGCAATGCAAGCCTATCTTGAGAAACAAGAAAAATCTCAAATAAACAATCTAAACATAACCTAAAGGAACTAGAAAAAGAACAACAAACAAAGCCCAAAGTGAGTAGAAGAGAGGAAATAATAAAGATCAGAATGCAAATAAATGAAAGTCTAAAAACAAGAAAAAAACACATAAAAGATCAGTGGAACCAAGAGCTGGTTCTTTGAAAAGATAAACCAAATTGATAAAACCTTAACCAAACTGATCAAGAAAAAAAGAGAGAAGACTCAAATAAATAAAATCAGGAATAAAAGAGGATAAGAGACAATTGACACCACAGAAATACAAAGGATGATAAAAAATATTATGAACAATTATATGCCAACAAATTGAACAATCTGGAAGAATGGATAATTTTCTAGACGCATACAATTTCCACGGCTGAATCAAGAAGAAACAGAAAATCTGACAGGCTGATTGCTACTAATGAAATCAAATCAGTAATCAAAAAGCCCCCAACAAACAAAAGCCCTGGACCAGATGGCCTCACAGGTGAATCTAACCAAACATTCAAAAAAAAATTTAACACATATTCTTCTCCAACTATTCCAAAAAATTCAAGAGGTGAGAAGGCTCCCAACCTCAGTCTACAAGGCCACCATTACCCTGATTCCAAAGCCAGACAAAGACGTTACAAAAAAAGAAAATTATAGGCCTATATCCCTGATGAACATAGATGCAAAATTCCCCAACAAGATATTAGCAAACTGGATTCAGCAATACATTGAAAAGATCATACACCATGATAAAGTAGGACTTATTCCTGGGATACAAAGTTGGTTCAATAGCCACAAATCAATTAACGTGATACACCACATAAACAAAATGAAAGATAAAAATCATATGATCATATCAATAGATGCAGAAAAAGCATTTTGACAAAATCAAACACTCAGTTATGATAAAAGCTCTTGGCATATTGGAATAGAGGGAACATACCGCAACATATTAAAGGCATACGTGACAAACCCATAGCTAACATCATATTCAATGGTGGAAAGCTAAGAGCATTTTCCTTAAGATCAGGATCAACACAAAGATGTCTATTTTCACGACTTTATTCAACATAGTATTTTAAGTTTTAGCCACAACAATTAGAAAGAAAAAATAAATAAAAGACATTCAAATTGGAAAGAAAAAAGTGAAACTGTCATTATTTGCAGATGACATGACACTATATAGAGAGAACCCTAAAGATTTCCCCCAAATCTATTAGAATTGATAAGTGAATTCAGTAAAGTAGAAGAAAACAAAATTAATATTCAGAAAATCAGTTGCATTTTTATACACAAATTACAAACTATCAGAAAGAAAACAATCCCATTTACAATTGTATACAAAAAAATACCTAGGAATAAATTTATCCAAGAAGGTAAAAGACCTATACTTGGAAAACAGTGAGACATTGACAAAAGAAAGTGAAGAAGATACAAATAAATGGAAGCATATATCGTGCTCATATATAGGAAGAATTAACAGTGTTACAATGTCCATACTACCCAAAGCAATTTATAGATTCATGTAATCTCTATTAAAATACAATGACATTTTTCACAGAACTAGAATAAATAATTCTAAATCTTATAGGGAACCACAAAAGACCCTAAATAGCCATAGCAATCTTGAGAAAAAAGAACAAAGTTGGAGGTAGCTCACTACCAGATATCAAACTATACAACAAGGCTATAGTAATCAAAACAGCATGGTACTGGCATAAAAACAGACACACAGATCAATGGAACAGAATCGAGAGCCCAGAAATAAACCCACATCTGTGTGTTCAATTAATCTGTAACAAAGGAGGAAAGAATAAACAATGGGGTAAAGACAGTCTACTTAATAAATGGTGTTGGGAAAACTGGACAGATATATGCAAAAAAAAAAAAAAAATGAAACTAGACCACCATTTTATACCACATACAAGAATAAACTCAAATGTATTAAAGACTTAAGTGAAAGACCCGAAACCATAAAACTCTTATAAGAAAAAATAGACAATAAACTCTCTGACATTGCTCTTAGTAATATTTTTTTCTGATATATCTCTTTGGGCGAGGGAAACAAAAAAAAAACAAACAAATGGGACTACATGAAACTATAACTTTTTTGCAGAGCAAAAGAAACCATCAACAAAATGGGGGGACAACGTACTAATTCATTTTTTTTTTTTTTTTTTTTTGCCAATGATACATCCGACTAGGGATTAATACCCCAAATTTACAAAGAACTCATACAACTCAACACCAAAAAAACCACACAATCCAATTGAAAAATGGGCAGAGGACCTGAATAGACATTTCACCAAAGAGGACATATATAATAGATAGCAAGTCTATTGTTTTGTTTTAGTAACTTTTAAATCTACTCAGGTTTTGATAATAAGTTATTTTCTAATTGTGTGTTTCAAATAAGTCCCAAATCATTAACATCAGGAAAAATGCCTAATGTCTTCGGTGTTTTAGCAGGAGATTTTTATAAATCAACCATATAATTATTATGTTCACAGTCTATGAGCATAAGAAACACAATAAACAAAGTTTTAATGACACTTTTGTCCCTTCCTTTTGCATAGGAATTACACTGTTCTATTTGAGACTCAGTATTTTTAAAGATTAAAACATGTTTTGTAAAATAAAATAGTTTATTTTTTTTTACTGTTATACCTTTAGTGTCTACTAGAACAATGCCAAAGTAGACATTCAATAAATATTTGTTGAGAGTGAATAAATGGATTGATGGACGGACGGAACTAGGAAGAGGTGATATTTGTAAACTAGACAGGCAATGTAAATGCTGTGGGTTTACTACTGTTGCCATTGTTTTTTAATGTGTAAAGTTACTCCCAGTTTTCTATGAACCACTTATATATTATTCCAGGGTAAACCACAAATTAGAAGACATTATGGCATTTTTAACTAAATTTAATAAAAAGGGAGATGGGGAATCTATTTTTAAAATCTGAGCTCAAAATTTAAAAATCCTGGATCATGTTGAACAATGGGCATCCGTGGCCCTCTGTCATTCCTAAGGCCCTCGTTGTTACTTGAGACACACGGTATCTTTCCCGGTGATTACCAGGTCCGGGAGAGTCTGGACTGTTTCATACACACTTCTACCTCCCAGCACCCATCACAGTGCCTGTCACACAGGAGGTACTAAATAAAGGCATGTTGACTAAGTTCACTTTATTTATAACATTTAAAAAAACTTTTAGCCTTTGTTCTTCTCAAAAACAGTTTTAGATACGTATTTATATTTTCAAATGAAAATTGCTTTCAGTATAGTGCCTTGCACATATCAGGCTCTTGATTAAAAAAATTGATATAAAATCACTTGAAACACAAATGCATTTTTGTTTTAAAAAGATTCATTCACTATCACAGCACACAGAGTAAAATATGTAGTCTCCTTCCGCTGTACCCCATTTTCACTCCCCAACCTACTGGCTACCGCTGCTATCAGTTTAATGCTCCTCCTTCTGGTCTTTTTAAAGCGCCTTGACATAAGTAGTAGGTGGGTGCACACACATGTTTTTATCCACATGGAGTCAGACAGGTATTGTTTTGTGGCGCGGTTCACCCTCCCCACTCCCTCCACCCCAACTCTGTACCCTGCCAAAACGCATATAGCTTTTCCTCCTTCTTCACCAGTTACTTGGAGGATACATCAAGTGGGTAAACCATAATTTATTGAGCAACACCCCTGATAATGAGCACTTAAGGTTGTCTCAAATTTTTTTTTTTTTTACTGTAACAAACATTATGACAACGAAGACCTTGCACATACATGTTAGTACACATGCAGTATTTCCAGGGGAAATTTTCTTGGAAGCGTGTATTTCTTTTTGGTGGACGCTGCCATATTTCCTTCTAAGAAATCTTGATCAATGAACACTCCTACCCAGTCTAGCCCTTGTCCTTCTGTCCACCCCCGAGTGACAGGAAACAAGGTAACTCAGGGCTAGGCTAAATGAGACTCCGATTTTCCCCAGACTCAACATTCAAAGATAAAAACACTTCAGGATTTAGGGCTCTGAGAGGCTCAAGCCTACACTTCAGCGCCATTTAGTCTAATCATTGCAGATTCAACGGGAGTTGTCAGTTAACCTGATAATCTGATTGTTATTTGCAACATTTTTAGTAGGGAACAAATGTTATGGTTTTACCAACTTAAAAACAAACTTTTGAATCATAACAAACATTTATTTAACTCCAGCATATATCAGGGGGTGCAAGTAAGTGCCTAGGAGATGAAATGATTTCTGCCCTCAATAAACTCATGATCAAGAAGATAGTTAATAAATATTAATATTTCTAGGTATCTCATATAACTAATTATTTCAGCTTCCTCAATATTTGGTTCAAATCACAACCTCTATTAAAGGTGTTTTTATCCAAACCTGAGCAAAAGTCAAAGTTCTCACAACAGGCCACAGGCTTAACACGATGCAGCCTCCTCTTCCTCCCTCTTCCCTGTCAGACTCCCCTGGCTCACTCCTCTTCTGCCACCCTGGTCTCCATGTGATTCTTAAAACAAGCCAGGCGCCTCCAGCCTTAGGGCTTAGCGCCCCTGCCCTGGTGATTTCTCTTCCTGAACTGCTTTCTCCCCAGAGTTCCCATCCCTTACATCAAGTTTTTATTTAGATGTCTCCTCAACGCAACCCCTGAGGAGCCTGTTTGAAATTGGCAACTGCTTCCCCACGCCATTTTCCCTGACCAATTTTCTATAGCACTTACCACTTTCTAACATACGATACTTGTAATAAGACTTATTGTGTTTATTTATCATCTTTCTTTCCCCTCATCATCCCCACTGACCTGTAGCTCCAAAATCATTTTTAATATTTTGTTCATTACCTAGTAAACATCTGTTCAATGAAGACAACCATTTCCTGGGGTAGTTGCTAGTACTTTGAATCCGCAAAACTAAATTAACAGCACCACCTTGTGTTCTTGGAGGGGTGTGCTGATAGCTCAGATTTATGTGCATTAGCTGTGAGAGAAGCAGCACTGGTTGAATCAATTCTGTTACTTTGTTTTTCACTGCCTTCTGTGGTTTTGTAAAAATTTCAATGTTTGCAATGATTAAACAGTATGGGACATATTGACTTCTCTAAGAGCGGCCTCTTCTCCACTGACTTGCCTGTTGCTCCCCAGAATTCTTATGGGGTTAGGAGTGTCATAAGGTCTTATGTCTTTTAAAGGTAGGGCATCTCCCCCTCCCGACTGTCAACCCCCCCACCCCAAAGAAACAGGGTAATAGCCTTTGCTGTTTTGGTACCTACACCTGTCCTCCAGAATATCAAAATACATATTTATTGATTTCAAAATTTTTGTTTAGGCCATAAAAGCCCTTAAGTGAAAGTGACAAACACTAGCAAGGGTAACGATAATATTGTTTAAAACAGTATCAGGATTCTCTAAGATAATGAGCACAATCTTCTGATTTAGAAAACACTGGTTTCTTTAGATACGATAAAAAGTGACAACATGAAAGTTGCCTTAAAAGCACTAAAATACTTAATATTTAACAGTAAATAATGAAAAGACTAATTAGGTACTTTTTGATGAATGCTTATCATGCCCAGCACTATTCTGAAAGCTCATTAATCATCTTCACAACTTTATAACGTAGGTTATCTATATTAAGCCTCATTTTTCAGATGACAAAATGGAGACACAGAGAAATTAAGTAACTTGACTAAAATCACAGAACTAGGAAAAACTAGAGCCTGGACTCAAAGCTGGCTAGGATGGATCCACAGTCCATGTCCATGAGCTCAGGCCCATGCTTTCATCCCATTTCATCCAGAAATGAGAACGATGCTGCTTTGTTTCAAAGTTCTTGGCCTGGCCAAAGAAATTAACTTACTAATGTCCTCTTTTTCCAAAAAGGAATCCAGGCAACCATAAAACAAACAGTAGGATATACAACTATTCTAGGCATAAAGTTTTATTTTTTATAGGCAAGAAAGTAGAAGCTACAGAACTTACCTTGCATTCTAAGGATGCTGTGGCAAAGAGCAAAAGCAACACTTAACATCAAGGTCAAAGGCAGAGGATGGTGTGCAGCGGCACAATGAAGAATCAGGTGGTTCTTGCTGCCCATCTGTTATGAGGGGCGGCCTGCGGGGTCTCTGGTCCCGCTGCCCACATAAGAACGCAGGACATGGTGAGGCCAAAAAGGAACACCCACGGAGCCATAGATAGGGGAGTCTCATACCACTATATTCTCGCTGGCTGCTGGGTTGGAGACACAGGAAGCAGGAGCCACATGATCCGCAACCTGCCGTCCACTTCTCTGCCAACCAACCAACCTCTCTTGCTGGCAGCTATCTGCCCTGCGAACTGCAATCCGTTCTTGCCAGCTCAGCCACCATCTTCTTGCTAGGCCCCATTTTCTATTAGCGTAGCCACGGCAGTTATATTAGTGGCCAATGGCTCACTGTTAAAAGCTGACGGCCAACTAGCCACAGCTGATGGCCATCCAATCACAGCTGATGGCCATTTACTACCCCAGTGAGCACCTTTCCACGTGAGGGCAAGAGCCTGGAAACTGCACTCCCGGCTCTGTCCCCACATCATCCATCTCTTTTTGCAACCTACTCCTCAGAGCTGTTGATCCCACCCTCCAATCGCCCAAAGCCTTTCCCACTCTAACACTGGTGGTAATGTTTTACCACCAGTGGATGGAAGCGACTCAGTTTCCCAAATTACCAATTAATATGCTCATTTCTTGAATTGGGTTCCTCTCACCTGGATGTTAAGAAAACACGAATTGTCTGTTAAAGTGAGTCCATTAAGGAGTGATTGATCAGGTAACACCCAGAATTATTTGCATTGTATACTATATACTCTTAAAAGGAGTATGAAATCCCCAGAATTTCAGATTGATTGGATCTTTCTGGGGATATTTGTGAATAGGAGGCATCCCAGGCTCTCCAGGTGAACCTGGAAATGATGCCCCTCTCACCATCCTTAGCTGGAACCTAGGACTCCTTTTCTAAATGTTTACTTGACTCTTTAAATTTTCTAACGTACAAGGTTATCTGGGAAAAGGAAATGGTTATTCTCCATTTTGGAGAGTTTTTCCAACATGTGCTTTGAGGATTATTTGCTTTGGAGTCACTTGGGGAGACTTACACCCCACTTCTGACCTACAACATCAGAATCTTCCAGCTGGGCACAGAGACCTGTATTTTAACAACCCTCCCTATATAACTTGTATGTGTGCATGAGTTTGCTAACTACTAACCTAGGGCGATAATTTTGAAAAGCAAAGCATCAGCGTCATTTGAGTTGTTGGATTCTTTCCTATTATAGACCACAGACCAGAACTTCAAGTGGTATCATGTAAAAACCTAATTATAAGAAGATCAAATATAATTTTAGGAGACTAATAATTAACAAACCTATTTACAGGATTGTATGTCCTTTTGTTATAAATTATATGTGTGAAACATCTCCATGAATTATATGTATGAAACGTCTCAAAGAATTCTTTGGTGGATATCATTTAATCCTGCCTTGCTTTCCATAAAATTAACCAGCTGGCCAAAGTTTTTACTGTGCTTCCCACACGTGAGTCTCCAGTAACCCCTGAGGCATTCTCTCTGAACAAAATGAACAAGACTCATTTCCTGTATAAAAGGAACTGAGTTTGGTCAACTGCACAGAACTTAGGCTGATTAAACTTAAATTGGTTATCAAAGAAAACTGTAATTTAGAGATGTTTTAAAATAGGAAATATAAACATCTTTTTGGATGAGCAGAGGATACAGCAGCTTAAAGATAAAGAATCCAAATAGAAGGCCTTTTATGATTTTTTTCTAGTTTTATAATTTGACGAAACCACCTCTCCACTGAATTCAATGTCTTGTTTGTTTGTTTCACTGTTTAATCAGTTGAGCCTGATAAGAATTCCTTACCCCTCTCTGATAACATAAAAGCCTCTTGAGAATCTTTTACAAAATTAGTTTAGATGAACATAACATACAAAAAAGGCAAATTATTTAACTTGATAATGCCCCACCCAAATAATTCAGATACCTACCAGCATTTTTCACTGGAATTATTTGGTTTGGCCAAGTTAACTGGCCAAATCCCTTCAGTTACACTTCTTTCTTACATTTTGTTTTCACTTGTCACTTACTCCTGCTTTTTATCAATTGCCACTGCCTCTCCTATTCACTTACAATCTAAATCACAGTTCAACCAAGAAGGTCACTTACCTTGAATGTCTTCCTTCTTTAGAGCCAGGTTGCATGCCAGTTAAAAAAGAAATATCAAAGGACAGGCTTGGGCGGCTGGGATCTAAGCAGCTGGGAACCAGTAACACTAGGCAACAACTAACTCCAAAACCACCTTTGCAAAACTAGAGATCTCTTCTAGACGGTGACCAGTGGATCATCTATGGGGAGAGCTTCTATTTAAAGCTTATAACTCTAAGGATGATTCTGTGAAACTAGACTGCAAGTCTGCCCGGTAAAGCTTTCAAAACCCGATTTTATCTTTGTTCAAGAGATCATGGGAAAATCTAGAATTTTAGTTGAAAATATGTAACTTTCATTCCCATTACTGTATTTGGATTTGTTCCGCTATCTGAATTCATCCCACTGTATCAGTGGAAACAGGCAACTAGTAATTTTTACTCGGCATGTCTTATATTTCTTGAATGAAAACGGGATGGATTGGTGGGATTAGTGGCGAGATTTTTTAGAAGACTATAGTGATGGTGTCATTTTCTCTGTATACGAATGAAAGCTTTTAATAAGTCCAGAGAAATAAACGAGCAGGCAGAGCGAGATTGGGGAAGACGGACAGAGAGGTGGCAGCTCTACTCCACACCAGAGTCTAGAAGCAGAGCTTCATGCACGTTTCTCTATTGTAAAATTAGACTGAAGAAACTATTTACCGTCTTCTAGCACTTTTTGACCAAACAGAAATGCTAATCAGTTACCACCATCATTAACCAGTGATTTAATTTTAAAAGATGTTTTCCTTTGTGATTTAAAAGAAATATGGAAGTCCAAATTGTGGCATATCACTTTCAGGGCCAGGTAAAAACTGATACATTGGCAACAAATCACGTTTTAAACTGAATAGACTGATATCCAGGTGTTCAGAAAAATAATTTCGAGTCTAATGCCCACGAATTTACCGGCAAGCCCTGTTACTGTCACAATTTCGCATCTCACAGACATGGGAGTTAGCCAGCACCATTTTGCTGGACAGGGGGCGACCGGACGCCTCGGCAGGGTTGAGAAAGTCACAATTTGAAAAACTAAAGAAAGGCGCCGGCAGTAAGGCCTCTTCCATGATCTTTGACGAAAAATGCTGAGAGGGAAGTAAAACCGCCGCAAATCCCCCAGTGTGGTCCTCCCTCGAGGTGCCGGTTCCCGGAGACAGACGAGGAGATGGGAGACGGTCCCCTGTGATTTACATCCGAACGCGCGCGCGCACGGTACGCGCCCGCGGGGCTTAGGCGGCGCCGCCTCCTCCGCCTCCCAGGCCCGCGCTCGCCGCAGAGTCCTGCGAAGCGAAGGACCGCCCAGCCCGTCCCACCACGCTGACGGGCGTCGCAGCGCGCCAACGAGCGCGCCGGGAGGCGGGGCAGGGAGGCTGAGGGGGCGGGATTTCCCGCCCGGCCGCTCAGCGCCTGGCGAGGGCGGAGCCGACAGGGAAGGCTGCGGCGCCTGCGATTGAGGGTGGGTGGGGGTTAGCTGCTGCGGGCGGGTCGGCGTGGAGAGCTGTGGGAGGCCTCCGCATCTCCTGCCGCCGCCCTCCCTCTGCCACGATGCCGGGGATCGACAAGCTGCCCATCGAGGAGACGCTGGAGGACAGCCCGCAGGTGAGGTGCGGGCGGCGGCGGGCCGATCACGGGCCTGGCGCCGCCGTGGCCGCAGGGGCCCGCCCCGGCCCAGGTGGGCGCCGCCGCCCGATGCTCCCTGTCTTCGCGGGCCGCGCCCGGAGCCGCGGAGGCCAGGTCGCCCGCCCGCGGCCCGCGTGGGCCTGCGCCGCTAGGCCGAGAGCTGCGCGCTGGGTGTGCGACGTCGGCGGGCGGCCTCCGAGCCGCCGCCACCTTCCCTCGTGTGCCCGGCGGTCGCGTACGCGCACGGGGCTGCCTTTTATTTGACAAGAGGTGTGTTTTTGTCGTCCTGATGTGAGGTGGTAAATCCCGATCCTGTAATTTTCTTCCCGAAAACCTCTTCGGAAAAAATGCAGGAGAAAGCACCCAGGAGACTTACTTAGATATTTCCGAGCAAGCTAAGGAAGAAAATGGATAGTTTTCGTAGGGAGATGCTGAGAAACTGTTCATTTGCCCGTGCGGAGAGTCATCGGCGAAGCCCGTCTGGGATCTTGGCGCCCCCTCGCGGAGTGTGCCCAGCATCGCGTCGGTGATGGTGGCCGCTGTCACTCGAGCTCTGCGCGGCGTGGGACGGCGCCTTCGCGGCTCCACCGCTCCTCGCAGGCTCGGCCCTGATAAACTCATCAACATAGAAGCCCTGTGTTCTGTGTTGTGTGCGTTGGGGATAATGCCGATGAGATTGCTTTGCCTTCAAACGATCTAGGAAAACATAACCATTTGTAGTATTTGTAGTACTGAAGAACGAAACCAGCTATACTAAAAACATGGTGGGACTGTAACTTGCATAAAGAAACTTCATCCTTAAGTCTTACACAATAATCTAAGATTTACGACCATGGTGCTGGTTGGCTACCACTTAGAATGAAGAAAATGATCTGAAATGTTCCTTTGTAACTACAGTTGCATGTATCGCGTGCGTCTTGATAGTTTAATATGGGCCCAAAAGAACAGGAGGAAGGGGCTGGCAAGGTCCCTTTCCTGGGTGGCACGTCTGCCATGGATTTTGTGCCAATTTCAATTGCCAAGTTGAAATTGGGCTCTGATTGTGGAATTGATTTGTTTTTTTTCATGCTGAAAGTTATCTTCACAAAGCAGTTGCCTGCTGGTAATGTACTCTTATCAGCCTATACTGACACAAAGAGAAACCCACATCTTGGCTTGACTGCCAAAATTGCCGATTCGAATTCTTAATGATATTTTGGTATAAAGTTATAAGTTATATTTGTTTCAAACGTTTTGCAAAAGTTTGTGGGATGTATTTATTAGTCAGCTGCACGTTGTCCTTTTTTTTTTATTATCTAAGATTCAATAGGTTGGTTGCCTTACCTTTCTTCTCTTATCTGGCCTTGTTTTCATAGCCCATAAAGACTATACACAGTTCAAAATGGGTTGTACAGTGTCCTGGCCATGACTTGTGAGGAGGGCATAATCTCTTGACTCATCTAATTTCTTGAACTTTACACACAATTATTTTACAACGTGAGCATTAGTTTTTTCTTTCTTTTTTATTTTTACAAGCATGTGCCATAGTAGCATTACTGTGGTATTTAATGAAATAGCCACATTGATATTTCAATTTCTAGAAGTAATAATTTTGAGTAGACGATATTTTATTTGGGAAAATTAGTTGGGGACAACTAGGATTTAGAAAGGGAAGAAACTTGGCAGTAATTCTTAGGGAGAACCTGTGGCAGTATGGAAAGCCCTGGATCTGGGACTCAGGATATAAGGGTTTTATTTTATTTTTATGTTTTTCAAGGTTTTAAAGTTTTTTTTTTTTTTTTTTTAAACATTTTTTATTGGGGAAGGGGAACAGGACTTTATTGGGGAACAGTATGTACTTCCAGGCCTTTTTTCCAAGTCAAGTTGTTGTCCTTTCAATCTTAGTTGTGGAGGGTCCTGTTTAGCTTCAAGTTGTTGTCCTTTCAGTCTTAGTTGTGGAGGGCGCAGCTCAGCTCCAGGTCCAGTTGCCAATTTCTAGTTGCAGGGGGCACAGCCCACCATCCCTTGCAGGAGTCGAACCAGCAAACTTGTGGTTGAGAGCCCACTGGCCCATATGGGAATCGAACCAGCAGCCTTCAGAGTTAGGAACATGGAGCTCTAACCGCCTGAGCCACCGGGCCGGCCCCCGGTTTTAAAGTTTTTTTCCCCAAATTTTATTTTATTTTTTTAAATTAGTTTCAGGTGTAGATTGGGGGAGGGGCGTTATCACTTTGTGAGGACATAAGGGTTTTAATCTTCACTGCTACTTAGTCTCTTCTGCTTTAGGGCAAGTCACTCCTCAGAACTACAGCTGTTATGGGTAGTGTTTTTATTCTTGTACCTGATTATAAAAATAATTTGCTTCAGAAAAACTGGAAGCATAGAAAGGAAAGCAGTTACCTGCCATGCATCCAGCAGCAAACCCTGTTAAGTTTGCTTTCTTTTTCCAGTTTTTTTCCTCCTACACATTTTAATGTAATTTAGATTACATTGCGCACCCAATTTTTATTTGGCTTTAACTTCATGTTATAGCTTAAATATCTTCACATGTTATTACTACATTCTGAATAAAAGAATTTAAAGACTGCATGTTTCCTTAACTGACTTAACAGTTGTCCTATTGACTTAGAATTTTCCCCAAATTTTCCTTTTATATATAGGGTTGAGATTTATGCTTTTGGGCACAAATATTTGTTCTCGTTTGGACTGTTTAGGATAGAGTCACAAGAAGTCAAGTAACAAAGAGTATGGAAACTTTTAGAGCTCCTGATGTACATGAATTTTTATTAGATCATTTGATTCTAATAGTTTTTTTTTTTTGATCCTAATCATTTTTACATAGCCTGTGTAAAAACGTTAGAGCTTGGGAGTCATGAAAAAAGTATCCTGAATTCCAGTAATCTTTTTTCAGTTTTGATTTATAAGTATTAAAATAGGGGGGAATTTGCAAGTTCAAATCCAGCTGATCAAAGATAAACCTGTTTAAAATTATCTTGCCCAAACCACACCATTCTGCATAGATCGTTTGTTGAGGCAAAAAAATCTTAAGACTACACTAGATACTTTGTCCATGCTTATGAATTGTTTTGAAAATCAGAACCAAAATGAAACTTCCTAATTAGTAGGAGCAGATACTATCTTTAAAAGAATAAGTGATTTTATGTGTAGACAAATATCAATACTTCATCCATGCTAGAACTGGGAAGACAAACTCCAATCCCAAATGGAGGCTTCTTTCTTTGGCATAATATGAAATAATCATAGATTATGACACACTTTTTTCCCCCCACATTTTAAACGTCTCTGTTACTGAGATGCCCCTTACAGTTGCCAGTGTTCTACTTGTAACTGCCTGAAATGTACACTCTTGGTTATTTCTCCTAGTGGCATGACCGACCAAGTGCCACTCAGTGTTCTGGCCAACAAATCAATTTAACAACCACTTGAAAGATTATCAGCCCTGTTTGTTGTCTGAAAATGTTCCTTTGACATCTGGTGAGATGAAGCAAGTGCCACCATCAAAACTTGCTGAATGGGTATCTAATGGCAATGGTTCATAAGAAAATATTGGTGACAGAAGTGGAGCACTTCTAAGAAATATTTGTCACCTCATGGCACAGAATAATATTGGATGAGAAAACATGGATATTGATGACTCTTGTATGAAAAAGTGACTCAAAAATTGAACTCGGAAGAAATTGTAGGATTATGTTAAATTTATACCTCTTGGGTTTTCATTTTTATGTTTATATGAACTTTACATATAAAATTCTGTCGAGGTCTGTTTCCATAAATTTAAAGTAAAAATTTTAAGACATAACAAAACCTTAAATCATAGCTTAATTGCTAGCATTGTTTGGTTTTATTAGTATAAAAATGGTGAAGCTCACAGTGGATGCCATCATAGATTCAATGAGATGGTACTACATCGATTGTATTTTTGTAAACTGCTAACTTGAAACAGTCATTATACAATGTTGAACTTGATATTATTAGTTTTAAATAGGGAACCTGTTTCAACCCTGTTTAATTTAAGATGATCTTTTGAATTTAATTCCACTACAGGTTTTTGCATAAACGTAATCTTTAAATTAGAATGATAATTTTTTGGGGGAAAAATAAAACTAAATGGCAGATTTTTCTTAAGAATGGCACTAGCCAAACAAGATTTCTTGATGCTTTCTTTTTCATGTCTTAAAATAACAGTGGGGAATGGGAGTGGGACACTAGAGCTGAAAATTAAAAGGTTCTGTCAGATCTAAATCTCTGGGGCATGGGAAGTAGAGAACTGAGAACATGGATTTCATATAGTGGCATAAAGAATTTGTGCTTTTTTTTTTTTAAACCATATTGACTTAGCTTCCTCTTTTTAAAAGAGGAAGCTAAGGAGTAGGTTGATTTTTGAAAACTAGCTTTTAAGGTTGAAGCATATTTCTGATCCTTTTTATTGACAGTCTTAACATTACAAGGTTTTTTCCCCTTAAGATAATTTTTACATGCTCATTAAAAAAAAAAGCCTAACAATCTAGAAATGTAAGAAGAAAAAGAAGAAAAAATACCCCTCAATTTTGCACTCAGAAGAACCATATTTACCGTTTTATAGGCCGTGTTGGGGAAGAGCACTATGGTATTCTGTTGGGTTAGGATGGGGAGAGGTATGTCACTACTAGAAGTTACCATGGAGAAAAAAAATCATGCTAAGTTATTCTGAAATAAGACATTTAAAATAAACGTGGAATATGTTAATTTAGACCTGAACATTTCTGTTGATTTGTTCTTAGTTTAATTACAGACTTTTTTTTTTTTTTTTTTTTTTTTTTTGGTTGAGAGCCCACTGGCCCATGTGGGAATCGAACCGGCAGCCTTCGGAGTCAGGAGCATGGAGCTCCAACCGCCTGCGCCTCCCGGCCGGCCCAATTACAGACTTTTTAATTCATAAAAATAGACCTTTGTTTTTCCTTCTAAAATTTGTGTGATGTATTTGGAAAATCCCTGTTTTAATGAAATGAAATTAAGAACAAAGAATCCTGATATCTTGGCATTGCTATCAAAAGAGAGAAAATAGATTAAAATTTAGAATAATTACAGCACTAATATCCTAGGATTTTTCCTTTAGAAAAAAAAAATCCATCTGAATTATACAATGGTTAACATAAACTTACTGCTTTTGTTTTATACAGACAAGATCTTTACTGGGTGTATTTGAAGAAGATGCTACAGCTATTTCCAACTACATGAACCAGTTATATCAAGCTATGCATCGGATTTATGATGCACAGGTAAAAAGCATGAAGGCTGACTCAAATGTTATTTGAAAATTAATCTTTAAGCCCATGAGGACAAAGAGAGTGTCTTTCCTGGTGCCTAGTCCTATCTGGGGCTCACAGTAATAAATATTTGTTGAATTGATGAAAGAACATTAAGTATTTTGTATTACAGAGCTCACATTTCAATTACTAATGTATAGTTCCTAGTACTGGAAAAGTGATGAAGATTGAAGCATCTGCCTCTCTTACCCAAACCCAGTGAGGGCTTTCTGATTAAAGCTTACTAATAGTGATCTTTGCCTAAGGTTTGACCAAAAACCCCATACTGTCACCCATATTTTCCCTAATCCTGCTTTTAATCTTATGAAATACACCCCTTTTGAGAGGAGGATTTGAAAAATAGTTTGCCTCTGTCTAGTTAGTAGAAGATAATAAAAATTAGATGTAGCTCTGGGGCACAAAAGGTGAATTTAAGAAGATAGGTGTGATTAGATTTTTTGTTGTTGAACAAGAATAAGATTTGAGGGTATGTTTATGTAACTTAATTATAAGCCTTAACAACAACCTGGGTTTCCTAATAACCTTTCTTTGGGATTAATTGAGTGTACATGTTTCATCTTTTTCCCCTTCTAAATTTTTTCTCCTTTATGGAATTTTCCTTAAGTACTTAAAAGTTGTGACAGCTTTTTGTTTGTTTTCCTGTGATAAGTCTGTCAAGATTTGGTTTCTGACCTCAGAGATTAATATGTAAAATAAATGTTATTTTTGTCATTATATTCATTACTGAAAAAAAAAAACAACCCTTTAAATTAAAATGTATTTCCTTCATATGTCTATGTTGTTATATTTTATGATTAGGTTGATCACATTTTGGTTGTATATTATTAGTAGTAAAATGCTTATCATGGTCCACTAATAGCATCTAGAGAGGGATAATCAGTCTTCAGTTTGGAGTCTCTTTTAAGATTTTTCTGAGATATGTACAGTTTACTTCTAGCTTTAAAGTTTTAACAGTATTTCAATGCTTAGATTTTATTAGTTAAAAAAAGCACATACCTGAAACACTGCTGAATTTTTTGATGGTGTATATTTCATGGTTTGAGTTTCCCTTTGAAGTGCTTTACTGGTAGTTCCCTTTCCAGTGATTTAGTGAGGGGTTTAGAGAACAGATTCAGTATTTTCGTTTAGTGATGAAAGTGATGTAGGTATTTTCAACTAAAACTGTTTTCTTATCAGTAATATTGTGTTAATTTGAATTAATCTTTTCCTGCAGAATGAATTAAGTGCAGCAACACATCTGACTTCAAAACTTTTAAAAGAATATGAAAAACAGGTACCATTTATGAAAGTTTTAAAAGCATAATTTAAAACATGCAGTGATATTATGTATACCTATATACATAGAATTTCTCATCAAGAATCCTAAGTTTTTTTTAAATCCACAGAAAGTAATTTTGATATGCTATTGAAATTCCATTATAGCACTTATATCTAATTTTAATGATTTAATGTTAGATACAGAGGTTATCTAATTTACCTCTCTTATTTATACAAAAGAAACTGATGCTTACTTAAGTTACAAGGCTGGTTATTGAAGAAATTGGAGCAAAACATCAAATCTTTGAACTTCTAGTATGGTATACCTTCCTATACACCATATTAATTGGTTGCTTTGCAAACATTTTCATTAATGTTTACTAATTATATGAATTATACTATTTTATTAAATGATATTTTTAGAGCTTATTCAAAATTTTATGAGTTTTCTGAAGTTATTTAAAAATGTAAATTATTATGTCATTTACAAAAGGCATATCGCATTGGCCCATTATATCATCTCTGTGTCTCACTTTTTAGCATTTTCCACTGGGGGGTGATGATGAAGTTATGAGCTCCACTTTGCAACAGTTTTCAAAAGTTATAGATGAGGTAACTGCTTATTTTATTTTGCTTGAATAAGTGGTGTTATAATTAAGTTACTCAAGTTCTTTAGTTTTTATTGGAAATGTTTATGATTATATGAGTAAGCCTCTATTAATAAAAGATTACTATTTAAGATGGACCTTATTTCCACATCTTGGTGTCTGTCTGGTAAAAGCAATACTTTGTTTGATGGAAACAAGTTTTCCAGGAATAAACATACATAGATATGCTCTCTTAGTCCATGTAACATTCAATCTTTCAGTGTGTTGTTTGATGTAGGCAGGGATTAGAAGAGTTAAACTGTGATCTATACTTAAGCTCTTTATGGTTTCTGTCTTTGGCCATCAAGCAACATTTTAACCATTCAGTTCATTAATACTTCCATCCCAAACAACCAATCCCAACCTTTAATTTCTCTAACCAGTCATCAGAACAAAGCATTAAAAAAAGACCTAGAATAAATGAATGGGACTGTATCAAACTAAAAAGCTTCTGCACAGCAAAAGAAACCAACAAAATAAAGAGGCAACCAATTGAATGGGAGCAGATTTTTGCAAACAATGCCTCCAATAAGGGGCTAATGTCCAGAATATATAAGGAACTCATACAACTCAACAACAAAAAACCCAACAATCCAATTGAAAAATGGGCAGAGCACCTGAAGAGACATTTCTTCAAAGAGGACATACAAATGACCAATAGACATATGAAAAAATGCTCAATATCACTAATCATCAGAGAAATGCAAATAAAAACCATAATGAGATGTCACCTCACCCCAGTTAGAATGGCTATCAACTAGACAAATAGTAACAAGTGTTGGAGAGGCTGTGGAGAAAAAGGAACCCTCATACACTGTTGGTGGGAATGCAGGTTGGTGCAGCCGCTGTGGAAGGCAGTGTGGAGGTTCCTCAAAAAATTATGAATAGAATTACTGTATGACCCAGCAATCCCTCTCCTGGGTATCTACCCCAAAAATCTCAAAACATTTATCCATAAAGACATATGTACTCCGATGTTCATTGCAGCTTTATTTATGGTGGCCAAGAAGTGAAAACAACCAAAATGTCCTTTGATAGATGAATGGATAAAGAAGTTGTGGCATATATACACAATGGAATACTATTCAGCCATAAGAAAAGATGAAATAGTACCATTTGCAATAAGATGGATGGATCTTGAGATTATAATGCTAAGCAAAATAAGTCAGACAGAAAAAATAGAGAACCATATGACTTCACTCTTATGTGGGATATAAAACTGAAAACAACAAAAGAACAAGACAAACAAATGAAGAAACAAAAACTTATAGACACAGACAATAGTTTAATGGTTACCAGAGGGTAAGGAGGCAGGGAGGCTGTAGAAGAGGGTAAACGGGGTCTAATATATGGTGATAGAAGGAGAACTGACTCTGGATAATGAACACACAGTGTGATATATAGATGATGTATTATAGAATTGTACACCTGAAATCTATGTAACTTACTAACAGTTGTCACCCCAATAAACTTTAATTGAAAAAAAAAAAGACCTAAAAGTTAGGTGGAAAAGAGGTAGTGAGATGTTTGGAGAGTTCATAACTGTTCTCTATTAGTGCAGTGAAAGCTCTTCTTTTCACATGAGCCATTAGATAGTTCTGTCTTTTCTAGTCTCTTAACTGGAAAAGGAATTTTTTGAAATGTTTGAATAATTCATTATAGCAAAATATTGTCCCAGGAGATCGATATAAAGAAATATTTATAGGAAATTTTTTCTTGTGGTAAAATACCACAAGAAAACATAATATAAAATTTACCACTAGCGACATTTAGTATATTCCCAATGTGCAGCCATCATCACTGATGTTCTAGAACATTTTTATCATCATGGCAAAGGAAACCTTATGCCCATTAAGCTGTCACTCCCTACTCCTCCCTCCCCTCAGCTCCTGGCAGCCATAAATCTTTGTATGGATTTGCCTGTTCGGGGTATTTCATATAAATAGACTCATACAGTTTGTGGATGTTTGCATCTGTCTTCTTTCACGTAGCATAATGTTTTCAAGGTTGTAGCACATGTCAGAGTTTCACTCCTTCTTTTTGCTGAATGAAATTCCATTGTAGGAATATACTGCACTTTATCCATTTATCAGTTGATGGACATTTTGGTTGTTTTCCACTGTTTAACTAGTGTGAGTAGTACTACTCTGAGCATTCATGTGGTTTTTTTGTTGTTTTGTTTATTAAAACACCAGTTTCAGTTGTTTTGGGTCTACGCTCTGGAGTGGGATTGCTGGGACATATGGTAATTTTATGTTTAACTTTTTAAGGAACCACCAAATTGTTTTCCACAGCCTCTGCACAATTTTACATTCCCACTAGTAATGTAGGAGGATTTCAGTTTCTCCACATTTTCACCAACACTTGTTTTCATTTATTTTTATTATAGACATCTAAGTGGGTGTCAAGTGGTATCTCATAATAGTTCTGATGTGCATTTTCCTGATGGCTGGTGATCTGGAGCATCTTCTCCTGTGCTAATTGGCCATTTGTGTATCTTTGATGAAGTGTCTGTTCAGGTCTTTGCCCATTTTTTAAATTGGGTTCTTTGTCTCTTATTACTGAGTTTAAGAGTTCTTTACATACAAGTTTCTTGCCAGATACAAGTATGTGATTGGCAAATATTTTCTCCTATTCTGGGGATTATCTTTTTCCTTTCTTGATAGTGTCCTTTGATGCACAAGTTTTAATTTTGATGAAGTCCCAATTTATATTTTCTCTTTTTGCTTGTGCTTTTGGTGTCATATCTGAGAAACCATTGCCACATCCTATGTTTTCTCCTAAGAGTTTTGAATGGAATTTTTGACTATAATATTTTTTACTATATCACATAATGTTTGTGTTCTCATATGTAAAATGTATCAACACCTTTTTACTAGTTTTGTGTAATTTATATAATGCGGATTAAATATCTGTATAGTTAGTTATTTGGCTTTTTTGGTTTTTCTTTTACTAGCTTAGCTCTTGTCATGCAGTTCTTTCAACGCAGCTTGCTGATGCCATGATGTTCCCCATTTCCCAGTTTAAAGAAAGAGATCTGAAAGGTATTGAAGTCAAGCTTGTGCACTTTCATTAGCTGTTAGAAGAATAGTGCCTGTAAAATGCATATTACTCTATATTGTAACCATTTCTGAATACAGGTTGTGCCACTTTTACTTTAATTAGTCACTAAACATTTATAAGAGCTCCTGCTAGATGTTAGACTAGATGTCGAGGAATACTGACAGACTTTTCTTGAGAAAGCCTAGAGAAGGAGATGGGTAAAAAGATAACTATGATACTCTTATAATTAGGGAATGAGCAAGGTGTTGTGAGGGCTCAGAGGAGGGTGTCAGAAAGGCTTCACCAAGGATGTGACATGAGCATTGAACAACGAGGAGGAATTTGCCAGGAAAAAAAGTCATTCTATAAGATGGACTAGGAAGCACAAAGGGATGGGCTGTAGAAATACATGACTTGTTTTGAGAATGACAAGAATTTCAGTGGGGCTGCAATGTGGAATGTGTAGGGATGGCAGAAGACAAATCTAGATCATGCTAAAGACATTCAACTTGAGTTTATAAGCAAGGTCTTTAAGAAGCAGAGAAAGACAAACTTTGATTTTGGAAGGTGGAATAGAGTGGATTTGATGTCTAGGAGAATGGATTGGGAAGGTGTGAGAGTCCAGTGGGATACGGCCAAGGTCTGAACTGGGACAGTGGCACAGGAGATGGAGGTGTGTTTATGGGCTGGAGTGGCAGGAAATGGGGGTGCTGGCACATCTAGCAACCCATGACTTAGTAGTTTGTGGTGGTTTTCTCCCCCCATTTAGGATTATTCAGTGATAAATGAGAGTTTTATAGAATTGGCTCTGCTTTCTCATAATTTACAACCTTAGACAGTTATCCAGACTTACTTATTGGATGTGTAGAAGAATAAAACATTGAACTAATGTGTCAGTGGATGGTAAAATATTTAAATTATACATGGAATAAAAACAAATGTACTTCAGAGGTGGAGTTAATATTTGTGGTGGTAATCCTCAAGAATGGTCATTCCAGGGTCAAGAAATAAGGTCTCTTTTCTCAATCTAAGGGGACTGAATGTCATAATCTTATTAATAAAATGTTCTTTGTTTCTTATCCAGCATTTGATCTTATTAGAGTCAATCTCAAAAAATGAATTACATAATAAGTTAGATGCTAGTACTGAGAATATTTGGATGTCATAGAATTTGTAGTGGTTTTAAATTTGTTTATGTGTCACATTACTAATTTGTAGCAAGTAGATTTTCTGGAAATATAACTGTTGCTAATGATAGTAAATGTTCTGAAGACCCCCTGAAACACAGAATAACTTTTTCACTTTGAATGCTGAAGTATGAAATATTATTTGGAGTTTTAATTATAGCTCAAATGTCAGTTACTGTTTTCTAAACAAAATTTAAGGTATTTCATAAGTATGTTACACTGAAATTATTCTTGAACTTTTCCAGAAATACTGACATTAAAGGAAGTGTTTCAGATTGCGAGTAATGGTAAGCTTTTAATACTTTACACAGTTATTTCTTATAATGATGCATTTCTTTATCAACACAAATCTGTGGCCAGATACTATGCAATAATTGAAAAAACACACGAACCTAATAAAAAGTTTTGAATGAACATTATTTAAATCAATATTGTTATTTAAGTTTATGCTACAGAAAAATTTAAAAGGCTATCAAATCAAATCTTGTGATTTGCTATCTTCATAATACCCAAAGAGGTAGTATAGTATTTTCCCTTCCTTGTTTTCCTGTATATTCCAAGTTTTCTTTAATGAACATTTGCTATTTTTGTACTAAAAATACTTTTAAAAACTTTTAGTGGATTCTAGTTTCCTTTGAATTAAATGTTTTTACCCATTTCATAACTAGAAACATACTTTAGGGGAAATTTGGGTAGGGGAACATTTGGCTGGAGTGATCATATAGTAGGGAAATCTTACCTTGCTTTAGTACATTTGTTGAAAGATGCACATGTGAAGACCAGTTAATGCACAAGTGAAAACTCAGCATGAGTTGTGCAAAGTACTGTGGTATTGTTAATGGTCACTTCTGTTTTCCAGATCATGATGCTGCAATTAACAGATATAGCCGATTGTCCAAAAAAAGGGAAAATGACAAGGTATGATACATTCTTATTCCTTCAGGATCACAATTAACAGCTGTTTTCATTATGTGGTCTAGTTTTTCCTGTTTAAAAATAGTAGCCAGCACTTACTTTGTATGTTTTGCTGTATTGCCCTTAGTTTAGTCTTTTCTTATAGTTATTTCAAAGCCTTTCTAATAATTGTTAATCATCAGACTATTAGTAATTGGCTCTTTAAACAAAATACTTTTCTGCTGACAGAATTTTATAAGTAAACATAACTATTCCAAAAAATGTAATTGATGCCCCGTATATAACATTGCCACCTTTTGCTTTGTATTTTGATAGCGTTGCATTTGTTGTTTTTATTTGACCATGTATGTATTCCAAAGTGTCTTCTGAGATAAAGTAGTTAAAAAGTTGAAATGTTGCGTACATAATTCAGTGAAATTCTGTTATGAAGACCTCCTCATTTACAGGAAAATAAAAATATATATATATTTTAAAATATATATTTATATATATATTTTTATTATATAAAAATTTATATATATATATATATATCTTCAAGGAGTGAAATCCAAAATTATTACACTGTATTTGAGGAGAAATGCTTTTGAATAAAGAACAAAAACCAGAATGTTACCAAGTTCATCTGGATGCTCCTTAAGGTCATTTCTCTTTTAGTGCCTAATCTAAGGCTTGAGGAGTAGGCCTCCACTAGATGTTTGAGTGTCAGATGATTTCTGTGCCTGGGAGTTGGTGTCTGTAGGCTAGGCTGCAGCTGCTCTTAGGGACGAGTGACCACTTGTGGGAATCCATGATTGTGTAGGATTTACTGGGCAATAGCTACTGTGACACTGTGACACAAAGGGAATGTTTCTCACATAAAGTTCAGTACAGAGATCTTTCCGTGTCTAATTTTAGTTCACCGATTACTTGGTGCTATAAATATTAATAAAATATATACATTTTGAGATGTACATTACTTGTTACCTTGGCTTAGAGAAGTAGTTAAAGGCTCTATGTATGAATTTTGATATATTTTATATTGCCTCTGGCTGTTATAGGTATTTTTAAAAACATTCTTTTAACCAATTTAATTTCATTTAAAAAATTAATTGAGCACCTACTATATGGGGGAACAGTGTGAGTAGGCACCACTCCTGCCCTCAGGAGTGGACAAACATTTATTGAAGGCTGCCTATGTGAAAGCAGGTGACTGGACTAGATGCCAGAATATAGGGATAAAGAGAATGATGGGTTAACACTGAGTTATGTGCAGTAATGTAATAGAAGGCTTATCAAAATGCTGGGAGAGCACACAGAGGGTAGCAGTTAACTTTGGTGAATCGAGAAAAGTTCCACTTTGGGAGATGACATTTGCATTGAAGATGAGTGGGGAGACGGCATTCCTGGAAGAAAGACAGCCTTTGCAGAAGTACATGGCAGAGTCTGAAGACTGTAAAGTGTTTTGTTTTTTTTAATTTATTGGGGTGACAATTGTTAGTGAAATTACATAGATTTCAGGTGTACAATTCTGTATTACATCATCTATAAATCCCACTGTGTGTTCACCACCCAGAGTCAGTTCTCCTTCCATCACCATAGATTTGATCCCCCTTACCCTCATCTCCCTCCCTGTAAAGTTTTAAGAGCACTGGCTCAGAGTCAGAATGCTTGAGGACAAATCTCAGCTCTGCCACTTATTCTCCTGAGGTCACACACTGGTTACTTAATTTCAAGCTTTTATGCCTTTATCAAAAAAACTCAGTAGTTAATATGAAAATCTCAGTAGTTAATATAAACTCAGTAATGTAATAGAAGGCTTAGCAAAGCCTTTGGAGGAGGGCTCAGCAAAGGAACAATGGCACCTGTCAGGAGTTTAGTCCTAGAGAGAGCTGCCCCTCCAGCCATTACCCTGAAGCCAGGCAGTTCAATTCTTCCCCGTATGTCCCTGGCACTCTTCGAGCTGCTGCCCCAGTGCTGGAGCTCAGAGTGTGTGAGTCTGTCACAAGTAAGTCTGTGTGTGGGCCGTTTGAGAGGAACACCTGGGATTCCAGTAGCCCTCCATCTCACTCAGGCAGAATTCCCGCTGATTTTCACAGCCAGGTGTTGTGGGGAGTCCTCTTCCCACCACTGGTGATCTGGGCTGGGAAGCCTGATGTGGGGCTGGGGCCCCTCACTCCCCAGGGGGAACCTCTGCACTTGAGATGTCCCTCTTGTTTCTTAACCGTCACACATGTGTGTGGGACCAGCCTGTTTTGAGTCTGCGCCTCCGACCAGTCACTGCCTGGCTTTTTTATATCCTTAGTTATAGGAGTTCTGTTCAGCTATTCTTCAGTTTGTTCTCAAGACTGGTTGTTCTGTAACTTACATGTAATTTTGTGGGAGGAGGCGAGCGTAGGGTTCACCTACTCTGCCATCTTGACCGGAAGTCTCCTCCAGGAGTTCTAATAGCTAAGACAATAAGACAGCTATGCACAATTGCTGTTATGTACCTTTTTCTTTGGGGAGGCTCTTCCTCACAGTCACTACTAAAGATAATTCAAAATTAAATAAATAATAGTGTTTTTAATCTTTTCATTTAAAGATGAAGTATGAAGTAACAGAAGATGTCTACACTTCCAGGAAAAAACAACACCAGACCATGATGCATTATTTTTGTGCATTAAATACTCTTCAATACAAAAAGAAAATAGCACTATTAGAACCTTTACTTGGGTACATGCAAGCTCAGGTGAGTACTGTACTGGGTTTTGGATTATAACTGCCCTAAAAACTTCATATTAAGTATGGTATTTCTGTTAAATATAAAGATATTACAAACTAAGGTTAAAATACATATTTGTGTCTGTATTTTAAAAAGTCATGGAAGTGTTTAGGAGAACGGTTTTCCTTGCAGGTGATGACTTCAATTATTTTAGGGTACATGAAACCACTTACCTTGTATCTAGATCTTGTCCATTACAGTTGGGGACAGGGAATAAAAAGCTGAATAAATTCTGGAGTTACGGCTGTTTCAGGAGCTTCCACTCAGTCTTGCTTCATAATAGATCTGAAAGAGAATTTTGAGTTCATCTCATGTTGCGTGCATACTTCCTGAGTTAAAAATAATAGATGAACACCAAAGTGTCCTTAGAAGTGTGCATTAGGAAGGGTGATGGAAAATTAAATTTAGGTAATATAAGATGAGATGGCAGTCCCCTAAAAATCAAGAGTTTAAAGAAATTTGAATATTCCTTCAAACATATGTGCTTATTATTCCTCAGATATAAAACTTTTTTATCTTTGTATTAAACATGAAATCGTTTATCCATATGACTTACTTGAAATATTTTAAAATTTATTTTCCAATTTAAAAAAATTGCTTACCATATGCATGTATTAATATATAAAAGGATATACAGTGAAATTTAAGTTTAGTTTCTTCAGTGGCTTCTTGCCCGGTAGAAGTCATTGTAAACTACAACATATTTTTACATAGATGGGAATAATCCTTTGTTTTTTACTTAAATCTTAGAATTTATTTATATGATTCACTTAAAATATTCTGTTTGTGTATGTGCATGTTTCTGTTGTTCACCGCCCCACTCCTACACTCTCTTGCCTCAGATAAGTTTCTTTAAGATGGGTTCTGAAAATCTCAATGAACAACTGGAAGAATTCTTAACTAATATTGGAACAAGTGTACAGAAGTAAGTATTTTCTTCCTTAGAATTGAAAATGAAGTTATGTGAATGATAAGTTAACAGCAAATGCCATAATCTAAAAATATTTACCATTTTATTTCCTGAGGGGCTATTTTCTCTGCCATGAGAGTGTTTCTCGCATGGCTCATGGACACTTGTTGGTTTTTTCACCATCTTTTCCACAGAATCCGAACTCTGAATTTCATAACAGTGTCATTTCTGATGTTATTTTATTGATTCTAAACTTGGTTTTATGTATGAATCTAACAAACACATAATAGTAATTGTCCCATAAGTGAACTGTCTTCACAATTACTTGAAATGTGGGGGATGGATGGGAGATTACTAAACCAATCTTGTTTTCCAAGCAATGAAAGCTTAAAGAGAGAGAGAAAGCAAGAGAGAAAGCAGTTCTAATCAGGTTCAAAAGTCTAAGCAGTGATGTGGTCAATCTGAGACATAGAGAGGGAGACAAAAATGACTGTTAATTTTAAAGGCACAGGACAGAGCAGTTTGAAAATACCTCTAAAGTCATTCATTCAGTATGGCTTCATTAGTTTTTGAATTTAATATTGTTTCCAGAATATCTTAAGTTTCAAACAAAATGTAAAGGTGTTTTATAACATGTTCCTATTACTTTAACCACCCATGCCACTGCTGCTCTCTCTAGGAAAATATATACAGAACATACACAGATAAATGTTATTGGTAAGTAAATAAGCTATTGTGGTTGTTAGTAAATAACCTGTTCTCTATATTAGTGTTCGCAGGGAAATGGACAGTGATGTAGAGACCATGCAGCAAACAATAGAGGATTTGGAAGTAGCCAGTGACCCTTTATATGTGCCTGACCCAGATCCCACGAAATTTCCTGTTAATCGAAACTTAACCCGAAAGGCTGGATACCTTAATGCTAGGAAGTAAGAAAACGATTGTTATTTTCATATATTGTGTATCATCTAAGGTAGTAGCAAGTGAATATGATATATAATTGGTATTGTCTACCAAATTGTTTTGATTTTACTAAAGGTTGAATCTTTTTAGTTAGTGGTATTAGTATTCATGTGAACTTTTTGACAGATGGGCACATGAATAATTTTCAAAAGTAAAATTCCGTTTAGATATTAATCAAATAATTTAGAATTATTTAAAAGTGAAACCAATTTGAGACTACATAAATCCAGCATAATGTGAATGCTATCAAATGTCACTTATCATACTTTAGAATATATGTCATTACACCATCGAGTCAAATTTTAGTTTTTACATGAAGATAGGATAAAGCTAGTTAACCTTAGCACTAAATACTTTTCTTCTGAATTTACACCCTTGAAAAGGTGACCTATATTTTATGGAACTTTATTATAACAGCTGCGATTTGATAATTTTCAGCCTTGTTTTAGAAATATATGTACTTGTACACCCATTCACACAAGTGGGTCAGCATATGTGAATTTATTTTAGAGCCTGAAAAACTGATATTTGTATTTTCTGGGCACCTTGGTGCTTTTTTGCAAACTGGTTCTTTGTGATGGACTTTATCTTGTGTCTGGCTTATGATGAGATTTCATGTATGTTATTAAAGAATGAATGTACTTTCTTCATTTAGTAAAACAGGCTTGGTGTCATCTACCTGGGACAGACATTTTTACTTCACTCAGGGTGGAAACTTAATGAGTCAGGCCCGTGGGGATGTGGCAGGAGGCCTGGCCATGGACATAGACAACTGTTCAGTGATGGCTGTGGACTGTGAAGACAGGCGGTACTGTTTTCAGATCACCTCTTTTGATGGAAAAAAGTTAGTATTTTTCCTACCATAAATAAAATCTGTAATATTTTGAACTACTGAAATGCAGGCAGATTCCTTTTCTTTCAGACATTTTGATATTTTGGTCTTATTATATTTATTAAGATAATTTTCTTTTTAATCTTATAGAAATTAGTTGAATTTTCCTTTCTGACTTGGTTAAATGATGCCTTAATATTTTGAGGTTGTCAAAACAAGGTAATATGGTAAAGATGTACGATTTCATGCTGAGACTGGTCACTGAAAATCCTGCATGATGTGGAGAAGGCAGCACAGATTAGTGGAAAGAGCCTCAACCTTGGGGTCATAAAGTTCAAATTCTGGATCCACTACTTACAGTGTGGTCTTAGACAAATTATATAACCTTTTCTTAGTTCCATTTTTGTATATGTGAAATGGGGGGAGTCATAATCCCTACTTTGTAAATTGTTAATGAAAAATAGAAATCTTAACATGTAATTGCCTAGCATGTATTATGTGCTAACAATAATGTTATTTTTATATTTTACTTAAATATTTCTGATCAAATTAATTATTTAGTCTATTACTGTGTATATGCCATTTAGAAACTTCTATTCCCTTTGCATTAAATGAGAATCCATAGAGTTGCCTTTAGAACAAATTTTTGAAAAGCACAGAAACATATAAAAAGGAGTATGAAAAAAAGCTAAATCTCATTAACCAGCAGCAGCAATTAACTTTCTGGTCCATTGCCTTCCAGTTTTTATTCTCATTACAGTTTTTAACAGTTGAGGAAATATTGTATATATAATTTGGATCTGCATTCACTTATTAAAAACATTTTCTAATGGCTACACTATAATATGGTGTACAAGGATATACATCATAATTTAAAATTTTTCCTAGTGATGTATGTTTAAGATATCTGCAATTTTTTCCCTACTTAATTAAAATACTGTTTTTGATCTTTCTTGTTGTTGAGAAGCAGCTTTGTGTTCCCTAAAAGACATTTCCCCCCTATATTTATGGACATTCAGATGTTATGGCTCACTATCTTTTATCAAAATGTTTAATTTTATATTCCTTCTATAAACATAATGAATGCCAATTACTGTGTGTTAGTTATCATACTCGATATTGGAAGTCCCTGTGTTCATTTGTCAAAGTTACCAAATTGTTAATATCTTACTACAAATATTTATCTTTTTGTATTTTCAATTTTTTGCTAATGCTTAAATGATTTCCCATTCCTGGTTTTATTCAAGATTAGTAAAAATTATTTTTTGTCTGATTCTTAAAACATGAATATCTATAGCTAAGCTAACTATCCCTACGTTAGTGATTTATTGAAAATATTTAACCATATTCAAGGAGAAATAATCAATAATGAAATAAAATTGTTTTCCTTTAGTATCACTGATTTGTATTTGAAATATGTTTAAGTGTCAGGTTGAAATGGCTCGTCTTAGTTACACTGGACCTTTGGTCTAGACTGTCTTCTGAAAACTAGCACTTGTTTCTTTTTTGGTACATTTTGGCATTGATGGCCAAAGTCAAGAGCTGTTATAGTCTGAGTCCTGATGCCTCCGGTGGTCTCCTTTTCCTAAGATACTGGTTGGTTGTATGTTTGGGGATTTTTGTTTTTAATACTGATTGGTTTTATATATACCTTTAAAGATAAAAAATTTTCTCAGATCATGTTGAAAGTACTTTAAGAAAAAGTTGATGGTTAAACTTTTTGTCTTTTTTTTCCCCCAAGATCTTCAATTTTGCAAGCGGAGAGTAAAAAAGACCACGAAGAGGTAAAATTTTATCTAGTTAATTTTTTCAGCAACATTAATTTTTTTCAGCAACATCTTAAGATATTTTGCTGACAAAACACATATTAATGTGTTTATTATAGAAATTTGAAATATTCTGGTTAATTAAAAATATCTTTTTAATCAAAATCTATTGTCCTTAAGCAACATTCTTAAGTTTTGCAAAGAATTTTACAGCTGGACCTCCAAGGGGAAACCTTAGAGATCATCTCTCTCCTGTCTTTTTAAAGGCTCAGATTTAGAAATGACCTTGTGACTGTTGCTTTCTGGCAGGCTGTTAGTATCATGAGGCAACAGTTTAATTTATTTGCTTCTCTCACCAACCCTCTGAGACAGTATTTGCTGCATTAAGAACATAGTGGCAGCAGATGTGACATGGCAGGAAGCAACTAAAACTTAAAACCTTGAGAAATGAAAGACAGAAAAACAAAAATTTGGGAATGTCTATTCTTCCTCACAAGTCTTTTATTTTTGGTTCCATTTTTACTTCTAGTACACCAAATATGGAAGGTAAGTTACTACCAAGAATTGATGCTTCAAAAGCCTTGTCTTGAGAAATACTCTTCAATGAAAATATATTATAGGTTGATTTTGAGCTATTTTGTCAGGTATTATTATTTTGTGTTGGTAAAAGACCAGGTTAGAAATTATGTAGAGATCTACCCTTATTTACTTCTCGTGAAAAAGAGTAGGTATTACAATTTGGCTTTGGTCTCTGAGGAACACAGACAAATGTCTGCTCTCTTCAGGGTTTACCAAACGGAATATTAGTTTAGTGAGGCTTGTCAGGCCCCGGAATTCTTGAGAGTGAATCAGAAGTGTGACGCAGAGAGCATTTTCTATGTTAATCATTTATAAACTTGAAAGAACGGAAGCATGTAAAATATATTCACCCGGATATATTTAGTTCCTAACTTTGCATTGGTGTTAATCATGATATCTGAGTCCAGATTGTCTTGTTTGGTGGTGATTAAGGGGGAAGTGATATAAAAAGATTAAATATAGACTACTAAATTATAATTTAACATGATTGCTATATTTTAAATTTCCTTGTATGAAATAAATTTAGAATTTTAAAGTAATAAATGTGCAATGTTCTGTTACACCCTCAAATATTACATATATATGCTTATGTATATAGGAAGGTATTTATCTTATAAGAAAGATTACGTGATACTTCTAATGAAACATCTCATTCAAATATTGAACACTCTTTTAGAAGAGAAGCTTTGTAGAAAAAATATTAATCATATTTTCTATTTTTTTCTCTTGCAGTGGATCTGTACAATAAACAACATATCTAAACAAATATATTTAAGTGAAAATCCAGAGGTAATATTTTTATTTTATCATATCCAGGTCTGGTAAAATTGAATAATTCTGTCACTAACATGGCTTTTTTAATTAAGTCATAATTCTCAAGTTCTGTAATCTTTTCATTTGCCCTTGAATGGGTAGCTTTAATGTATCAAATGTATAATGAGTTTCTGGTCTTCCTAGAACAACAAATTATTTCACAGGTACTGAAATCAATCAGCCTACAAATACTGGGCACCGACCTTATGTTTAGCACTGTGCTGAGCACCATGGAGAAAGGGGGATACAGAAGAAAAATAAGCCATGGCTTCTGCTGTCCAGAGCCTATGTGTATGGGAAGACAAAACTAAAACTTTTAACGTTTCATATAAACAATATGTAATTGAAAACATACTGTGATGACTAAAAGCTTAATGTTTGAGACCATTAAGATCAGTGTGGACTTTAGTTTTAAAGAAAACTCTGGAGATGGTGGAAATCTGAGCTGGGTAGTATTTGTCCATATTTTGAGTAAAAGAGAAGACATTACAGATAAGAGAATAGAAACGAAAGCACAAATGTAGATATGGTATGAAATCTAATAGTGTAATTGGAGTTGAAGTTTCTTGTTGGAGAATAAAACTGAAACCTGCATACCAATCACCTGGGGATCTTGTTAAAATGCGTATTATGATTCAGTAGGTCTCAAATGAGGTGGCCTGAACTCTTAATTTTGCCAATTATACTGTGAGTAGGAAAGGTATCAAACCAGATGAACTCAGTAGTGTAGACATAGCCATAGGTGTAGTCCAAGCAATACAGGCCAAACCCAGGGGTTCAGAGAACCCTGGAAGGAATCAAGTGGGTCCACACTGCACTGGAGTTGGGAAAAGACTGGGCCTAGGACAGGAGCTGTCTGAACTTTGCCCGTCTCAGTGGGCCTAGCTATGCCACGAACCTAGGTGTCTCCCAGGGCTGGGTGGGGGCTGATGCTTTCAGTTGAGGCAGAGCAAGGCTAATTTCTTTAGGAAGTCCTCACCTTTCTAAGTCTTAAACTATTGATTAATTAAACAGGAGGGTATGGGGACATGTAGGAGTCCATTATCATAGTTTAGGCATGAACTGGGTGGTAACTGAGGAAAGAGAAAACATCATGAATCATAGAAACAGGTAAAAAGAAATTGAGTGGACTAGTTCATAACTGGACTTTACGTCAGGATGAAGGAGACAAATTAAAGATGACTTCCAGGCTTTAAACCCAAGTGACGGGGACAGAAAAAAAAGAAGAGTTCTGTTTTTATCATAATAGCTGTGAGGTGCCCCTCTAGATGCCTAGGAAAAAGTTTTGAACCAAAGAAATTAAATCTCAGGCCTCCAATATATTAGTAATTTCTGTTAGTTTTATAGTCTTACGAGTTTAAGAAATCAGTGCTAACTGTAGAGAAGCCTTTTGCTTTTTGTAACTTGATTTCCTGCCAATCTAGTTTTTCCTTTCTGTTACTTGAACAACAACAAAAATGAAATTTGTGACATGTTAATATCTAGGGAATAAAACAGAGGAGATAATGTTTCGATTTGAAAAATTCAGGCTTATTGTACTTTCCTATCAATTATCAGAACTCTTAAGTTTTATTTCTTTTCTCAAAACTCTAAGTTTTAATTCATAATTTCCAGATTATCCAGAATTATTTTGTCTATATTAATGAGAAGAAATTTTGATCAGTTTGTGGCATTGTCTTAGTATTTTTGCTAACTGTAAGACACAGAAATGTAAAAATATTTTGTGATTATTTTTTCTCATATAAATACCATTTTATTTAGCTTGTTTTTTAAATAAAAGAATAAGTTTATAAATATGTCTTATGGAAAGCTTTCTTTCAAATTTGGTCTGAAATTATCCATGATAACTTTATTAATTAATAAATATATAGATATTTCTGAGCATAAATAGATTCTGGAAAATTATGAAAACTTCAACAGCATTATAAAATATTTTAATATTTTGTGACTATATCCTACTCCTAAATTTCTTTATTTATCAAATGTATTGAGTTCCTAGTATGCCAGGCACTATACTAGCTGCTAGCAATACAAACCTTAATCCAAAAAAAAACTAGTAGTTAAAAATTTGTAAAGACAAAAATAGTATTTCCTACTGTGTATCTTAATAGAAAAATATCAGATTGTTCCTCCTACATTTACAGGAAGAGGAGACAAGTTATAACGCTGCAAAGTTAATTATGTATCTTAATATTAAAGTACATGGAACTGCTTTAGTAACTCCAGTTTACATCTTATGTGTAACTCAAGATCATTCTGACAGTTCAGAGTTATAGTCAAACTTTTGGTATTTTTGCTTTACTAATGTTAGTTTTTTGCAAAACAAAATAGGAAATTGCTGCACGAGTAAATCAGTCAGCTTTGGAAGCTGTCACTCCTTCTCCATCTTTCCAGCAGAGGCATGAGAGCCTGCGGCCAGCAGGGTGAGTTATCAGACTATGGGTTATTTAAAGAGCTGTATGGGCTATTGAAAGTGTTACTGAACACTTTGATTTCAGCAGTGCTGCTTATATGAGTATGAAATAGCTCCCCAAACAACATAGAAATTATATTTTAAAATGGGTAAATTTACCAGCAAGAGTGCTAAATAAATAATTCCAAACTTCCCTAGTGTTTGTCTCTAGACTGAGGTGATTTATGTTTTTGAATTTAATAACTGGAAAAAAAGTCCATTGTTAAGTAAGTAGTTATGACTTGGGATTGTGTTTATTGAAATTTGTTCTCTTCTCATTGACTTACAAAACTGTATTTTCTCATAGTTTAAATGTTTGATTTCTAAAAGAGAAAACTAAATGACTTCTTGTTTTCTTCTGTGTTTAGACAATCGCGACCACCGACAGCTCGAACCAGCAGTTCAGGATCCTTAGGATCTGAGTCCACAAACTTGGCTGCGCTCTCGCTAGATTCTCTCGTTGCCCCAGATACCCCCATACAGTTTGACATCATTTCTCCTGTGTGTGAAGATCAGCCTGGCCAGGCGAAAACTTCTGGCCAGGGAGGCAGGTGAGTGATGGCATCACAGGAATATTGTGCTATGGTCTGTAAAGTTTATGATTCCATTTCTATGTTTGAGAGTCATCTCTTACATATCATGTGCATCAGCCATGCTGTACTTTGTTTAATTACCTAACATAATCTTGATAGTTGGGGAAGAATCATCTCAAGCTTTTCTGTTTGTTTTCTGCCTCAGTTAAATGAGTTAAGATAATTTAGTTTTAAAAATATTTAATTCTGAATTGCTTATGAGGTCTACTCTTTAGGTATTTGCTCTTAAAATTGAAGAAGAAAGCTGACATAGGTTCTATTACATCTTTAGGTCATGAAACTATTTTAAAATTTCTTTTGTGTAATTAATACTTGTGCTATACTAAAGAGGGAGGTAGCTTCCATCTCTAGATAGCTTTTCTTCTTGTGTTCTGTTACATATGCCTTGAGAAATACAGGTTTAAAATTAGAAAATGTTGAAATTATTATAGTTAGCCTGTGACATATACTTAGAGAACCTACAAAGAGCTCTTTACCATCCCAGGAAATGGCTGGCATTTTTCTCGAGTAGCTAAAATTGAAGCTAAATCAGCTGTTTCTCTGTCCTAGTTTATTTAAATTTAAGAACTTTTACAACATGGTGTATTATGGTGTTGATTTTTGTGTATGTGTGGCTGAACTTCCAATTCATCTACGTTTTCTAAAATGCTGCCACTTGAAATTCAGCCTCAGTGTGAGGGCAGGGGCCTTCGTCAGAGTAAGTTGGTCATCAGTAGTGTTCCTTAACAGGATGGGGTATTTTAGAGTTTCTTTAAAAATGCATGTATAAGGTATCCTGACTCTTACTTTTTAACTCTTGATTTCAGTGAGATACCTTCATGTGGCTCATTGTAACTGACCATTGGTTCATAATTTTTTAAAAACTTTTCAGGCGTACAAATCCATTTGGAGAATCTGGAGGAGGTACAAAATCTGAAACTGAAGGTAAAACACACATGCAGTATTCTTACATGTTACAAATTCTCAGCAGTTAACTATGTGAAGAATTTGTTGTTTACATTTATTCTGCTGTATGCTGTTTTAATGGTATCTTTACTCCACAATTTTCTCTTTTTACTCATAGTACACGTAAAGCAACTGAACTTAATTGGACATAAGATTTCATAATTCACACAAAATTCTAGAATATCAAACTTTTGACTTCATGGTCAAAGTCTCAGTGTATAAGATAGCCTTTAAGCTTTTCCTAACAGCAGGTGTTTTTTTCTGATACTAGACAATAACTCTTTTTTTCTTTTTCCAGTAGCTATTTATTTTTACATAATTTCAAACTTACAGAAAAGCTGTAAGAATAGTCAAGGAATTTTTACTCAGAGGTACCAATTGATAAAGCATAACGTTTGCTATTTGAGTTTGAAACCTTAATTTTTCTGTAATTTGAACCCTCTAGTTAAAAATTATTCCTAAATACTTATGCTAGATTGAATTTTTCACTAGAAAATCTAAAAGAAGGCAGTATATTTTATGCTGTAGGAAAAGAAATGTGGGATTTAAGAAGACATAATGTACCTTGTTCTGTCATAGATTCTATTCTTCATCAGTTATTTATTGTCCGATTCCTTGGTTCCATGGAGGTGAAATCAGATGACAATCCAGATGTTGTTTATGAAACAATGCGCCAAATCCTAGCTGCCCGGGCCATCCATAACATCTTTCGTATGACAGAATCACATTTATTAGTCACTTGTGATTGTTTAAAGTAAGTAGTAACCTCTCCCTCAAAAAACTGTACGAAAAAATAATTTCATAATTTTAGCCTAATTAAATTTTGTTTTACAAATTTTTAATTATAATTATAGGTTAATTGATCCACAGACACAAGTTACAAGGCTCACGGTGAGTTCTACATGTTTAAAGCTTTAAGCTTCTTTGTGCGCATGCACATCTTACATCTTTATTAATAATTCTGATTCTCTATATTAAGATATGGTAGTATCAATTATAATTGGTCTTTAGGTTGTTAAAATTAAGTTTATGGCCATCTCTCCAAAAAAGTTGAAATTGAACATTCCATGTAACTTCAAGAATCAGTGAAATATGGTGTGATATGCAGCGTTTATCCCTTAGCTCGGGAGCATATGTTATACACTAAAGAAACCAACAGCAGGAATTAAAAGCTGAACATGATTGAATTTATTTTATAACGAGCTATTTTGAAATAGTTACAAGTATGTGCTTCTATTTAATCATTTAGTAATATAGACCACTCTTGTTATTGAATTTGACTTTGTAAAATGTATTAGTGACTAATGAAACAAATTCAGTATTCAACAACCTCTTTGTCTTGCAATCCAAACCATATATGACATTTTTTGTTCTTGGATTACCATTCTGTTAAGAAAAAAAAATTGGCTCTAATGTTCTATTTATGATATTTTTGTAACTTCGTACGAGTGTGTCATTTATAAGAGTGCTGTTTCTTCTGATGTTTGCTTCTGATGTTTTCTTTGGCAGTTTCCATTACCCAGTGTAGTTTTGTATGCTACACACCAGGAAAATAAGAGGCTTTTTGGATTTGTTCTTCGAACATCCGGAGGGAGAAGTGAAAGTAATCTGTCATCTGTCTGCTATATATTTGAGTCAAACAATGAGGGAGAAAAGGTACCTGGCTTTTCAAAATGTGTTTCTGTTGTGAAATACATATTATAGTTAGAGTTCTTACTAAGGTTTCTGGAAAAAACTTACGAACTTTGCCTAGTCCATCTGAGTTGCTTGACCAAAGCCTGTTGGCTCTAAAGACAGCTGAGCGATGGGTTGGACCTTCTGAGTTCTTTAGACCTATATCTTCTTAGCCATTAATAGCTGGTGAATCTTCTAGCCTTGTTAATTTATCCTGGGAATGCAATATATTCCCATAATCAGCCATTTTTCAGATGTCTTCAGCTGGCAGCTGCTTGCTTCATTCTTTGCAAACCGCACCATCTCAGTGATAAAGTTGAGATAACAAAAAGTGGGTTATGTGAAAGAGGTGACAGCCAGCAGATGAAACTCACAGATTCTGAAAAAAATATACAAAGGCTTGGTTTGGGGCTGGAACATTCTTAAATCAGCTTTTTCTTGAAGCAGTGTATTATAATGAGTTATAAAGCTAGTTACATCAGCCATTTGGATAATTGAAATTATTACTTTGATGTGAGAACTGCCTGAGTTTTTCCTACCTTTTTCCCCTTTTAGATTTGTGATTCTGTTGGACTGGCAAAACAGATAGCTTTGCATGCAGAACTGGTAAGAATCTAAGATACTTAATTAGCCAAGAATGTTAGCGAAGTAATGTAAGATTTTTCATATTAACAAAATGATTATGCTAAGCAAGGTTAACATTGGATACTATTACTGATATAGCATTTAGAATTTGTATAAATGGCTAACATAGAATATAAATTTTTGGTGTGCTTTGTCATACCAATGCAAAACAATAATTTGAAAAGGTTACAAAGGTAACATTAATTGAAAAGCCTAAAATTTAAGTTATTTCATATTTAATTGATTTGTTGTATTCATCTGTTCTTCAGGATCGTAGGGCATCAGAAAAACAAAAAGAAATAGAGAGAGTAAAAGAGAAACAACAGAAAGAACTCAGTAAACAAAAACAAATTGAAAAGGTATGCAGTCCTAATGTCTGGATCTTCTCAGATGTGATCTTTGTGAAGAGTTTCCTTAATTCAGCACTGTGATTTTCAGATGTGAATTTCCAAGTGAAGTCTGTTTCGGCTTGCTCAGCTATAGCATAGCCTAGCAGAAAAGGATGACATCTGTCTTCTGATAGGATGTTCACATTGTAGTTTTACTGACATTTAGAGTAACTTGCCGTTTAGCAAACACACCAGAACTTTCATGTTTCCATATTCCAGTGAAGGTTATCTCTGTCGAAGCAGGCAGCCTCTCTTTTGAGAGGCTCTCACATATATCTGTTTATAGATAGATGAGAGAGAGAGAGATTTAACTGTCATTTCTGGCCTCTAGCAATACACACACCACACACACACACACACACACACACACACACACACACAATGTTACCAGGAGTGTCAGATCATTGTCCATCCAACATGATAATTTTAAGCTTGACAAATTTCGGAACACAATCAGGTGAATGCATTACATAGGTGATACATGAGATTGTAAGAGCCAGGTATGGGTTGTGTCATTGGCAGTAACAGTGGAAAAGAGGAGATAACCATGGGATACTTAATCAGAACAGATCAGCAAGAATTGGCAATGTAGTGAATATATGGACAAAAGAGAGGGAAGTGACAAAGATGACACTGGAGTCAAGGCTACCTGTATAGGTTAAGCTGAAGGAAGATGACAACTGATTTAGCAAGATAAATTGGACAAAGATGGAGAAGAGGGCTGCAGAGTGGGAAAGGAGAGGATGTATAGTGATCCATTATGAGCCTTTTACTATATGAGAGAATTGTGGCCTAAATTTGGTTATTGACCATAAAAATGGAGAAGAGGGAAATGCTGGCTTTTATAGGATTTCTAGAATGGTACTAGGATTGACTTTGGTGTTGCAGTGGTTGTGTGTAGCCTTTCTTTGCAGGAATTTGTCAGAATTATCCATATATATTTACAACAGGAGGATTGAAGTGATTCTCAAGTATATGTTTTAACTGCATAGTTTTCCATTTATTTGATTGCAAACAATTGACTTAGTTTCTTTTCTATCTTTTCCACTAGGACTTAGAAGAACAAAGTCGGTTGATAGCTGCCTCCAGTAGACCAACCCAAACCAGTAGTGAGGGGCAGTTTGTTGTCCTTAGCAGTAGCCAGTCAGAAGAGAGTGATTTGGGAGAAGAAGGAAAGAAGAGAGAGTCAGAAGCATAAACTTATCCTTGCTTTTGGTTGATAATTCCCCCCTTGGAAATTATTGACAATTTCCCTGGTGAAATGGCACAAAGTAAAAACTATGTTGAAATGTCAAGAAGGAGACTAAAGTTTATATCTGCTTGTTTAACTTCATTTTAAAAAATAAGATTGACCTTGATGACTTAGGTTTGCATTGACTTTTTTACTTAAAAATAATATACAACGCAGTAACATCAAATTCCACATGTCTAAGAGAAACCTCTTCATCGCCCTGAAGTAGATTGCTGGGGAATTACACTTACTCATACCTTTTTTCCTTCAAATTGTGAATTTATTATCTTACATTGTAATTGGCTATGAGTGTAAGTAATCATTTATTCTTCAGCTTCAGATATTCATGCTTATGCTCCCTCTTTCTTTAGGAACATTTTGTTGGCAATGAGGAAGCTTTTGACTAAATAGGTTCAAAACTCTTTGTATAGAGAATTCTACCAGTTTGCAAACATTTGAACAATATTAAATGTGCAATAGAACTTTTATAAAATAATTAGAACAGAGATTTTAGACTTAAGGTTTTAAATTGGGGCAGGTGGTACTGTTGATTTCAGGGCACTTTCTTGGATTGCTCCCATTTCTCTGATGTACTTCCGCCTAATGCCAATGGAAAAGAAGCTTAAGTGTCGACAATTCAATATTGATACAGATGTTGGCATTTTATTATCACATTCTTATTTCTCAGGTTGGGACTTCAATTATTGCTGCAGAGCAGTAGTGGTTAAAATAAGATTTTGGAATTTATTAAAAGGGATTTTTGTTTGTTTGTTTAAGCACATTTTAGATTAGGACTTAACATGTAAAGATATTATTACAGGATAATACATTGTATTTTGTGCATTGAGTGAAATAATTTTTATTGAAAATCAAGTGACATTTAAAAGAACGTCTCTAACAATTATGTTTTCTGCTTAAAGTAAAAATTCCAAGAGATTAGTTTAGAAAATGTAATCTTTTAAATTTCAGACTGATACCCACAGTATTTTCATAATCCCATGTTTTGATAAAATACTAATCACCACTTTATATCCACAAAGGCAACTAACTAATATATGACAATAGAATAATTTGCACTAATTATTGTAAATACTTGTACTCTTGAAATGAGTGATAGGTCTAATTCCATGAAAGATTGAAAAGAAATTGAATGCTTGGTATAGGAGAGTTGACCAAGGAAGGATTTTAGCCTGGCGTCAAGGTTAAAATGACATTTCTCTACTGCCTACTTCGATGTCAAAATTTGATTATTTTTCTTTACTCAGATTTTAACATTGCTGATAGAAATTATGTTCTTGTATTTCACATGTAAAAGTATATGTAGACAAGTTAAATATATTGAATAAACTATTTTACATAGTCATATGTTTAAAATTTTCAAGAGATTTGCCACTAAGACTAATTTTACAAGGGAAAAGTCTTTTGTTCTTTTTTAATATACAGTTTCTCTTCCTGGTTCTGAATTAGAAATAGCGTCTGTTTTAGTTCTCACAATATAGTGTGGCCTTTTCACACTGTTTTCTGTAGGAATGGGTTGGTGTTCTTTTTATCCATGTGCCAAATGGGAATAATGATTACTTGATCATCATTATTTTGAAGCCTTATGTTACTGAAACATTTAGTGAAAAAGTAGATATTTACAGAATACTTTTTGAAAAAAGTTTATTTTGTACTTACGAAAGGGAATACTTTCACAATAGTTTGTGTATTATTCCTTTTATAGAAATTGAAATTTTTTCTTTGGTCAGCATTTGATTAGTCATGGCAAGTCATACTTTTGAGACCTTTTTGAGAATTAGTCTTTTGTTTATACTACGTATTAAGTTGTCACCTTACTTAGCTCAGATGAAACTTGTCACCCTACAAGGGAGGTGGTCAGCATTAGGACACAGTTTTTCTAGGCTGGTGCTTTACATGGTGGCAAAGTGCTACTGTTTGTTAGCACTTTGGGTCAAAGTGTAGGTAGAGATAAGGGTAATGGTAGACATAGGGATGCTAGATAGACTTACAGTTCCTTTTAAGTCATGTTTTGATAGGAATTTCCACAATAACACACCCATGTTCATAGGTCAGACCAAAGCACATTCCAACACCAAATAGAAGTCATGTGTGGGTTTAACAATTTTAGATGATTCACCTTCTCTTCCATTACTATAGTACTATACAAACTATTCCATTACTGCAGATATTTAAACATTAACTTTACTAGACTCCTTTTTGTTTAAAGAAAGCTGCTTATGGGTTTCTGCACAATGTTAAAGCTGATCTTTGTCTGTTAACCTTTGAAATCCCCTCTAGTTCTGGGATGCTTTGGTGTTAATTGAATTAGATTTTGAGATCTATCTCAGATTCAAAGTTACGCTGAATGGTTTTTATAAATTAACAGAACCAATTTCTTTAAAAGGAAAGAAATTAAGTCTATCTAATTCTGATATGCACTCTGCTACCTATATGAACAGTACGTTTGTAACTATAGTCATGAAGTCAATAGATAGGAAACAAGCTATTCCTTCTCCCTTTTAAAATTTTGAAAACTTGCTAATGTACTAAAAGTTACCTTGAATAGAATCCTCAAAGCCAGTCTAGTTTTTGCCATGTCTACAATGATTACTTTGTTATTTCAAAAGACTTCTTAGGCTCTACAATCTATGGGGTGATAGATTTATTTTACTTTTATGCTTCAGAAAAGGATAGTAAGGTGTGCATAACATCCTATGTAACATAATCTTGTGTGATAAAGGCATTGGAGTTAATTTTGACTTATATATAGGAACTCAAAATATTTAAGATTTAAATCTTATAAATGCTGACAGACCCTGTGAGCCCATGTATTACAAAACCTTCTGCTATCTGAATAAAATGAAAATGTTAACATTGGTTTTAACAACCTCCTAGCATTCAAACTGTACTTTAAATACTCAAATACACTGTAGCAAGCAAGCTTTTCATTTCATTTTTGGCAAGTTTCACTTACTCTTCTTTCATGAGATTATTTTGTTCTACATTAATAAATAATACATAAAAATTTGAAACTGGAACTATATTATACTTTTTAACCAATCTCTTTAGGCTATACTCATGTAATTTAGTTCAGTTAATATGAGAACTGGGGATTAAGTTATAACTAATGTGCAAAACTGCTTTGTATATTTGGTGATTTTGTGATGTAAGTGAATTGGGTAATTCTTTTTTCACTCATACTGTTAATCATGCAGTATTCAGTTAAAAATTATGCTACATTTAAACCTTTAGAATTGGATTAGAAGAACTCAGCTTTATGTAATGGTGGTATACATGTGGGATGGAGAACTTATTTTTTCATTTTGTCAAAATAGATATTCCCTGACGGCTTCAGGAAATATGCTGTTAGGAGATTTTTAATGTATAATAAAGTCCATGATTTTTGTACAGTCATTTTTTGTATGAAATATTTGACATATATTCTGAATTTTATTTCTCTGAGTAATTTCAAATGATGCTTATAAACAGTTGGACTTTTTCTTAACCAGTTATGACATTATAATTACACATCTAGCCCCACTGCAATTCCAGAACAACTGAAATGAAAAAACATTGTCACTTATTGAAAAGTAATACCAATTCATTACTGGTGACTTTTTTAGAAAAATAGACTTCTCAGCAATTACCCTAGACATGTTACAATGTGACAATGTTTACTTGCTATGTTTGGTTCTATTCAAAGGAATTCTTATAGTTTAAAGAGACAGGTTATTGTGCACAACAGCTTACGTGTCTCGGTCCTGTATTTTTAATTCTAATGCATATTCATCCCATCTGCTCTTTACAGTTTCCTCTAGCACTTACTAATTCTTTTCTTCTACTGGGAGTATCTGTTCTAACTTCTTTTGAATTTTATAAAATGTATATACACTTTTAGAAGGTCCAGGGAGTGGATGAAATTAACTTTAGAATTATGTAATTTATGATATAAGTGCATGTATCTCCTAAATATATTTGTATATTGACATATATATAATTCACCAGTCATTTATAAACCCAGTACAATTTGATTTTAAAAAATAAAAACTTTCATGCCAGCTAGTTTTGCAATTTTTTTATGTGGAAACGGTATTAAAAATAATTTTAAGGTTGTGCTTACTGAAATCGTTTATGAAGCCACGAATCCCTATATCAGAAAGAAATCATATAATGTCAGTTTACCTAAGATGGACTATATTAGGCTTTAAAAAGTACACTGAGACTAATGTAAACATCGGGCTGCAGCTGACTGGGTCTGTGGTGAAAATGGACTACATTACATCATCCAACCTCCCTGTCCTCCCTGTTGTGCCATCTAAATACTACACATGTGGCTGAGTGAATGTCTTCTCAATGTCTTTCCTCACTTTCCACACGTAGAAACCTGTACTTATGTGCAGCATAGAATACATAGAAATAAAAATTTAAACTAAGATCCTATAACTGCTTCTATCAGTGAGCCTATATTGAAATTATAAGCCATCACTCATTTAAAAACACTTATAATTTCTATTCCAGTGATCACATTAACCAATAAATTGTAACCCTTAACTAGGGTTTTATGGAAAAAAGGGATGCATGTTTCCCATTAATGAAATTGCAATTGAAGGTTCTATTTCAATTAACTTAATTACCTCATTTCAATATTGGACTTTGCAAGTAAACAGACAGGCTGGCCTTGGGATTCTGCACAAGAACAGCTAACTTCCAGGTCATGTACTGGAGTCAGTATTTTTCAATACAACCACTAAGATTTTCTATATGTACTTCTCTATAAAAAGGATTACTGTTAAGAATTATCAGAGGTGGCATCTATTATTTTGAGCATGTAGAAATGTAGATTCATACACTTAATGTAAGATCAGTATACAGTTAGAACTAATTATTTCAGTTAATTGAATTTTTTACTGCTTGGTCTTTTTAAATTGCCTTTAAGAATACTAGCCATCTATTGAAAAGCTATGTTCACCCCAATAAATTTTAATTAAAAAAAAAAGACCAACTTTTTAAAGAATGTAGACTGCATTGAGGTGTTTTGTTTGTTTTTGTGGTTGCTAGGTAAAGTGAGAAACATGAATCATATAACAAGTCAAATTTTAAGAAATACAGCTACAGAACTGTACCTCTGCATCTATTTGATTACCAAGTTCCTGTAAAAGTTCCTTGTCCATAAAGGTCATATTCTTTGTAAAGGATATAGGCTTTTAGACGATTGGGTAATGGAAGAAATGACATAAAGATGGGGCATCGCAAATGAAGACGTCCCATACACTTCCGGATCTTTAGACGGCACAAATGTTTTAGGGAGCGAGGGTTTGCTGAAATGAAAGAAATGGGTACATCATCCAAAAGGAAAAATAATTGATTTCTTTTAGTGATTTTAGGGTTTAGTTAGCAAATATGTTTTATACTTAAGTCACTAAGATTTTTATTTGCTGTTACTAAATGGAAAACGTTAATCGGGTAACAGCTTTTTACTTCACATTGCAACCCTTCTTGTGGATATGGTTTCAGAGCCATGTCAAGTTAGAGTCCAAAGACTGGCAAAATTTGTGGGTCTGACCTGTGAGACCTGAAGTTCTTAAACTGCATAGATTAATCCCCCACCCCGAACCCCAGCCTGTCCTGCCCCTCCGGGTCAGGCTGAAAACTAAAGGTCACTACCTAGGAGGAAATTAAATGAAAGAAATTATTTTTAATTTGACTCATGCTACTGTGAAAGAATTTAGTTTGAAGGATCATTTGTTATCTACAGACCTAGATCTTAGCTTTTTCTCATCTCTTTTTATTGCTATTTTATAGCTTTTAATTCCTGTGTCTATAGTGTTCCACAGGATTAGGAGAAAAGTATTACCTACCTATATAAGAAGTAGTTAACTAGCAGATTTTATTTACTGGAAAATTGTTAATAAATACAAATTAAGTGTAGTTATAAACTAACATTTTTTAGATAGGAATAGTATTTTTCTTGGTTTCTTTAGGTCAGAGAGGAGTGTTCTACAAATAATTAGTATTTTTGGTAAGAATCTTCTACAAGAAAGATACTCACTTAAGATATTATGGATTTCTGACCACAGTGCCTGTTTTTGGAGCACAGCTTTCAACTTGGAACAGATTTGAACTTGATCAACATAATCAAGCATTACTCGAACAACCTTACCAGAGAGATGTTGCAGCCACGACAAAGTTATTACTTCACAGAACTGAGGAAGAAAATCAGAAGAGGAAAGCAAATGAAAAACTGATTTAGCATAGTAATCAAAAGAGCACTAAACTCAGTCAGAATCCAAGTTCTCACGTTTCTCACTTATAAGCTAAGGAAGGGAGCAAGAAAATCTTATTTCTTAGCTCTGACATTGGGAAAAATATTTACTACTGTGTCTTCAGAACTATGTAAGATGTAATGAAGGTATAAAAGAGTTTTACACAATATCTATTATCCCCTTTGGTTGGCGACATGGCTGTCTGGAATAAAGATTACCTCACCTAGATGTGGCCACCTGAGTTCTAACCATGCAATGGAGTATGAGCAACTCCCAGAATGACCTTTAAAAAGATCAAGATACACAGAATTGTACACCTGAAAATCTATGTAATTTCACTAACAATTGTCACCCCAATAAATAAAAAAAAAAGATCATGATGTGTGCTGCTGCCTGGAATGGGGGTGCAATCATGGGGCTGTCTAGTTAGGAGGAAGCGAACGTTTGCTAATTTACTTCTGGCCTTTATAAGAGAGAGGAATGAGCCATCTTATTAAAGCCACTCTCAGGGTTTTCTATCATTTGTAACCTACTCCCACCCTGATACTTGAGGGATATGACAGTTTCTGTCTTTAAGTAATTTACATTGCTCTTAGATAAGATGTCCATGTAAGAAGTCAAGTAATACTAGATGAAAAGTTTGGAAATAATACAAGATATATGCCTAAGTATCATATCCTACATTAATCATAACCTAAAAATAATCATACAGTATTAAAATATTTTGCCTTTCACTTTTCAGGAGTGATTCAAAGTACTTTCTCCATTTCATTTCTATTTCCAGATGTTAACATTAATTCTCCTGTGTTTCCCTGAAAATAAGACCTAGCTGGACAATCAGCTCTACTGCGTCTTTTGGAGCAAAAATTAATAGTAAAATAAGACTGGGTCTTATATAATGTAGTATAATATAAGACCGGGTCTTATATTAATTTTTGCTCCAAAAGATGCATTAGAGCTGATTGTCCAGCTAGGTCTTATTTTTGGGGAAACGGTAGAGTGCATCTGCTCTGCTAAGCACAAATCTGTAAGTTGAGGAAAGTGATGAACAAAAGCTTACATTCATGTATTTGGAGGGGGGAGGCACATAATCAGTAACATTTTAAAAAGATAATTTCACAGTCTTAATTTCTATAAAAGAAATGGACAATATTACAAGAGAGTGATTAGGGAAGGGAACTACCTTATGTAAGGACATCTGAAGAATTAACACTTCAAATGAGACCTGAAGGGTGGCAACTATATGAAAAAGGGTGGGGGGCAAGGGGTAGAGTTCAAGTCGGGGAAAGGAAAAGCAGGAAATTAGGTAAGGGGAAATAGGAGACTGGTGTGATGAAAGCCAAGAGAAAAATGTCTCGAGGGAGTGCTCAACTATTGTAATTTTTTTTTTCATTAAAAAGGTGACTAAAGAAACTACTTAGTTAAATGTTAGAGCTAAAAACCTAGGAGTACAGGTATCAGGACCCCAGAAGCATTTTAGCTAGGTAACACTTAAAGAAAAAGCATAACACATGACTGCATTCATTCTTCAAAACATTGCTCAGATGTTGCTTCATTTGTGAAACTCCCTAGGTTGAGTTAAATTACTGTTCCTCTCTCTGAACTGTTTCTGTCCGTTTTACATCTTTCTCTTATTGTGTTTATTTTACTCATATATTAAAACCCAACAATGAGCTGGAGAGAATGGATGGAGTTATCTATTGCTGTAGTTCAGGGCCACCAAGAATGACTGCGTAAGGTGGTACAGCCGATACTGTGGACTTACCATAGTATCTTTGATAACTGTAGATGTCCAGCCTTCAAAAGTATAGAAAAGATGAACTTTGTCTCCATGAGGACAATCAAAACATCGCTCTGTGTCATATCCATAATTCAATAGCATCCTGAGCATGACTTCATCTTTCAGTGTGTATTGCAGTGCTGATGGGAAGTGTAAAGGGTTGACTCTGCAGAAGTAATTTACGTTGGCCCCGTGCCGTAGCAACAGACTGATCAGCTCATAATTGCCCATCCTTAGGGCTATCTGGAGGCAGTTAACTGGGTCTTGATTAGGCAGAGCTCCAGCACTCAAAAGCAGCTTAACTGAAGGGAGGTCACCATTTGATACAGCAAAATACAAAGCTGACTTCCTATGATCATCATAGTGTTTGCGAATTCTCTGATCTAGCATGAAATTGACGTCAAATCCAGCCTGGATGAGCAGTTCCAGGCATTCAGGGTGTGCTCCTGCTGCTGCACAGTGAACTGGACTAATGCCACTCTGCTTAATGGCCACAAAATCCGTAACTGGAACCAAAATCTTTAGAGCTCTGAGGAAGAATTTCAAAGTGCATTTTAAAATAGTTTTTGTGAAGATGCCACATTAACATGTTTATGTCTTATACTAGCACTGGATGGTATTACTATTAGGTAGTTTTTAGACCCCACAACCAAACAAAGCCTAATTCCTGAATCCAAAAGCTCAGAAAGCAAACAAAACTAAATGAGACTACTGTCCAGATTATAAACTCAGAATTAGTCCAGTCAGTGAGACTAGAGGCTCCTTGTATTACCTGAGGACCTGATAATAAAATAGGTTTATGTCTCTTCAGTGGCTAAAGAATATGCCTGACTTTACCACCTTCTAGCTGGTCAAGAGTTTTCTTTTAAAGGGGTATTGGAGTTGTAGGACCAGAGATGAAGAATATAAAGTTCCCAGAAGCTGCTCCAAAAATAAAAAAAAGCTATTTGCAATAATGTAACTGGACTTACAGCAAGTGGCCTTTGTCAGCTGCCACATGAATGGGCAGGTGGCCTGAATTCTTAGGAATGTTGGCATCAGCTCCATACTCTAGCAAGAGAGCAATGGAGTCTGGATTTCCTCCACTAGCAGCTTCAAGTAAGATGGAAGAAGAATCAGAGGCCTGACCAAGAGCATTAGCTCCTAAGAGGAGAAAGAGACTTGTTATGTTTTCCACTGTATTGTGTAAGCATTCTTAAAAATATATCAACACCACCACAAAAAAGCAATTATTCAGCAGCCATTTCAGCAAAGTACTACGAATCACAGAAATAAAATATGTACCTTCTGCTCAAGCAGTTTATATTCTAATTGGGGAAGGAAAGAATAGTGCAATCTCTTTAAGTTATAAGTAGGATGGCTTTCAGAGTAATTGTAGAAGTTACTTGTTTGGAACTTGAAAATTCCAGGAGAAATAATTTTATAAAAGGTTGTTTTATTTCCAGACCAGTTTACGAAAGGTCACTTAATCCATAACACGCTTGTACATAGAATGGCACTAACATCTTGTTGAAATGTATCACTCACCATCTATGGAAAAGGGTATTGTTTTTTTGTTTTAATTTGATCTTAGAGGGCTGCTCATAGTAAGAGACAATGCAATTGTTGTTTAGTTGAAGTTGGGGACTGCTGATAGTTAAAAGGATAAACTGAAGCGCCCTGTATGCAAAGTGTCATGTGAGTGGTGTGTGGAATAAGAGCACAGGCAGGCGTATCTCAGAGATATTGCGGGTTCAGTTCCAGAGCACCACAATAAAGCGAGTATTGAAATAAAGCGAGTTGTTATCTTTTTGCTGGTGGAGGTCTTCCCTTCAATTTGTAAAAAACACATCTGTGAAACACAATACAGTGAAGCTCAGTAAAATGAGGTATGCCTGTATAGGTATAGGCAACATGTCCTCTAGAATTCAGGGCTGGGGTTGTGAGGGGAGCTGGGGGTTGAAAGAAGGAGAAAAAGAGTTTGGGGTCAGTTGTGGAAGACCTCTCAGTAGAATGGGCTTTGAAAACAGAGTAGCATTGGAATGGACAAAAGGAAAGGAGAGCATTCTGGGTACATTCACGGTTCATATCATATAAAAAAGGTGTAGTGACTTCCATTTAACACAGACCCCAGAGTCAACAGCATTTAGTGGCTGCCCAAGGACCCCATTGCTAGACTGCATTAAGAAATGTCTAATAAGCCTCCATGTAATGAGTGCTCACTATGTACTGCTTCCTTTATGTGCATAATAATTTCCAAATTTCACCAAACCCTAAGAAGTAGATGCTAATATCTTAATTTTAAAGATAGATAAACTGAGGCTCTTTGAGGTTAAGTGACTGCCTCAGAGATGAAGAGCTCGTAAGCAAGGCAGTCAGGACTCATGCAGGTGGGTTAGACCCAGGCCTACTACTCTGATGCCGTGTTGCCACTCGAGCAGTGCGGGTGATAAAGTCATATGATTTGGAATGACACAGATGTCAGTTCACATCTTGGTTCTGCCATTTACCAGCTATGTCACTTTATGCACATTACTTTATCGGGGGTCACATATGGGAAATGCTCACTCACCTCACTTAGGTCCACTGATGCTGGACCTAAGGGTTTGAAGGGTTAAAAAGTTTAAATCTTTTGACTCTCCTCTTTTTCTATATTTTAATCAAAGGTTACTCTTTTTGTGTAGATTGAAGGATCCAGTGTTTGCTCTTGTTATTCCAGCTAATGACTTTAGACATCTCTGATATTTACTGCTCATTTAAAACATCTTAAGATGTCTTATGGCGACTGATTGGAAACTAACCTCCCCTATATAATAGGTAAGTCTAAAAAGCAGAAGATTTTTCTTAAATGTAGGAGTTCCTGTAGTCTAGAATATTGGAGACCAGGACCATGTATTTTTAAAGGAAGAAATAAGGCTTTCGGACACAAACAGGGAGGAAAATAAAGGTGGTAATTCTAATACAGGGGCTTTACTAAGCGTTGGTAAAGATTTACTTTTTTGAAAAAAAGTTTTAGATACTAAACTGCTTCATCTAACAGTGTCATCAATGGGGTCTCCTCAAAGATTATAGATGCCAAAGTTCTCTGAGCCAAGGTCTCTGCCAGTTAAACCAGGATCTCAAATGGCCACATCTGTAGCATTAGTGACAGGGGAGGGCGTGTTTGAAGGGAAGTTGTAGAACTGGTTCCATCCCTGACCCTCACTTCCCTCCAGTGTAAAATGAGGATAATGCCTAACTCACAGGGTTTTTAGAAGATTACATGTGGCAACATAGGTAGCTTAAAACTTGGTGCTTAGAAAGCGCTCAATAAATACAAGTTGCCTTCCCCTTCTCTCAGAGTTTTGGTTGTTACTAGGGGGGAGAACTGTGACCCAAAGAAGAAATCAGGAAGAATTTCCTAACAATGAAAGTCATCTGATAATAGATTGGACTGCCGTATGACTTAGCTTAAGCAGAGACAACAAGTAGGGGAGGTCGTGGGGTCTTTCATTCTATGAATCTAGAAAAGGACAACAAACTGAATAAAGTTAAACATAAGATAACCATCCTCTCAGCATTGTCAGGGACATTAAGTAAGGGTAACCTGCATGCATCCTAGTCATTTTAGAGAAATTACTTCACATCAAATAAATATTCAACTGCTGACTATTTTGGGCTTTTCACTAGCCAATTTTAACATACACTTCTTTCAAATATTTATACTAGGCATAAGTAAAATGGTAGCTTCTATTATTTTGAAGCTCTCCTTGAAGAGGAGAATGCTTGGGTCACATGACCCCCTTGGTAGTGTGTTGGCTGTATAGAAAACCTTGCCTTTCCGTAGTAATATTTTCATGATTTCAGTGTGACCACTTTGGGCAGCGAGAGCAAGAGGAGTGAATCCGTAGGAGCTCTGTGGATCAGGGTAAGCCCCAGAGGCCAGCATTAGCTTCACCATGTTCTGTCTGCCCAGTTTGGCTGCTTCATGGAGAGCTGTCCTCTTGTTGGCACACCGCAGGTTGACATCTGCCCCATGACTGATCAGCAAGGTGGCCATGTCATAGGAGTCCTGCAGAACAGCTGGGAAATTAGAAGTGAGGAAGGCATTATGTTCAACAGGAAATTCAGGCCAGAATAACCCTCAGGCTTCTTAAGGAGCGCTTTCTATCTAGTCCATGGGCCAGCATTTTGGGTTTGGAAATAGGTTATAAAGCAAGGCCCATATCAAATAATATTCTAGTGTTTTATATCAATAGGCTATTTGTTTTTCTGTAAGCTATGACCAGTTATTGATTGTCTATTGGCAGCTTATGTGGCTGAAAACAGAAACATAACATTTTTATTTATCATCTGCATGTTCTCAAGAGAAATGGAACTTAAGAAATACTTATAGCTGCTTTAAAAGAAGAAAAACAAAAACAGCAAAAATTAGGAAATTATTTTTAATCTCACATTTTGTTAATCAAAATTCTCTAACTGGCTTTTTCTGCATTTATGCTGTTAATTCACCTTGGGATGATAATCTTTAACCCTTTAAGATTCTAAAACACCTGAATTTATTCATCTCCCTATCTATTCGCTAATTATTGGCATCAACTGCAACTGACTGTGTGTGAGGACTCTGCTAGGTGCCAGATGCTGAACTGTAGTCGCACAACAGCCTAGCCAACTATCCCTCCATGCCTTTCCTTAAGGAAAGAAGAGTCTGTAAGATTGTGCCTTTCTGGGACTCTGTTCCATCCTTGTGTTTACACATTATGTCTTTCTGTCTGATCCCCCAAAGATGGTTTGCAGCCAAAGACGGGTAAGATATCTCACGGGAGATACAACCTAAGCCAGGCGGAACCGAGTGGGAACCCCTAATGAGCTACCTTAGAAGAATAAGGGAAGGGGCTTTGCCTCCCCTTCCCCCTGCCTGGGAAAGTCTGTTGCCGGCTCTGGCTTTTCCCTTGCACCTGTTTGTGAGAGAAGTCATGAGGACAACAAAGATCAGTTCTCTCCACTTATCTCAACAGAGCTGTTACAATATGAGAGACTTGACCCTGAGAAGGTACAGACCTTAGGTAAGACATCATGGGACCTTGTGCTTCGGCTGTTTGAAGGTTAAAATAATTGGCTTGGGATGTTTCTATAACGTGATAAGTGAGTCTCACAAACCGTGCCAAAAACACTGCTACTCCCTTGTATACTTATCAATAAAAGCCTCCAGTAGGCTTTATTCGGGGCTCCAGTCCCTGAGACTGAGAGACCCCTGGCCTTCTGAGAGATTTAACAACATTAAGTCTCTGTTTGTTTCTTTCTTAAAAACTTAACCCAAACCGCCCCTTCTCGCCTCCTCACTGCCCTTGTTGCCCGGGAAGCGACAAATCAGTAGGATTCTGCTCGTAATCATTTATAAAGTGCCATAGAAAGTGCTCCAATTGCTCTAAGACTGGAAATACAGAGTGCCAAGGGTGGTGGGTCTTTATTAATTCATTGAGCTGGAAATTGTGTGTGCCCTTTCATTTTGGAAACACGTCCTTTGTTTTAGGAAATCATTTTATTTCAATGATGATATACTGCCTCCATCTTGTGTGTTCTCTTTCTAGCATTCCTATTATTCACATGTTATTCCTCTTCAATTGTCCCCCTAGTTTTATTTCTTTTTCTTTTCTATTTTCCATTTCTTATCTTCTGGAAGCTTTCCTAAAGTCTATCTCCCAGCATTTGATTTGAGTTTTGTATTTCTGCTATCATATTGTTAATTTTCAGGAGCATTTTTTACTTTGTTCTTTGATAATTTTTTTTGGTAGTCTGTTATTTCATTAATTTTCATTAATTTCTCTGAGGAAATTAGTTATAATTTTCCCTTATGTTTCATTTTCCCTAAATAATCTGTTTTTTTCCACATTGCTTGTAATCTGTTGAAGACTTTCCTTAGATAGTCCTTGGCTATCTGCCCATGATTAAGAGTTGGGGACTAAAAAAGTTGATTGGAAATTCTAAACATTGGGTGGGGCTTGTAGGCTGTGGTCTTAACTAGGTTGGTGTGCTTGGGCCATTTGTTGGGGAACCCCCAATTTCACTATCTTTCGTTCTTTCTTTTGGGGCTGATCAAGTTCTCCAGAGAAGCCTCCTCTTGGAGGGTAAAGTTCTGGCTGTCAGCGTTTAGAATCCTGGTGGAGGAGAAGGGCCAGGTCCTTAATTCCTTCAGTGTTTTCAATCAGTACTCCCACCCTCCCCTAATGGGAAGCCCTCTGTTTAAACTATCCCGAGAATAAACCTAGAGAATTTTGCTGGGGTGTAGGATGAGTCTATCCCAGCAGGGTGGACTAGCAGAAGTGATCTAGAGACCAGACTACTTGTTTCTTAATAATTTCCAACCAATCCTCTTCCTATTTTAGCTGCCTGTCCTTCTGCTATGCTCCCTGAGGTGACCATTGCCAATAATTTTCAGGCCTTTGATATAATTGTGCTGGGTTTTGGCTTTCTCCACTACCAACTGAAGATTTTTTGTCACTACTCATCCATTTGCTCTCCAGGTTTTAAAAAATATCATTGTTGTCTCCTCTCCTGTTCTTCCCATTTTTTGTATCTTACCTCCTTAAAATAATCACGAACTATAATGTTAGTGAAGATTCAGGAGGGAGCAAAATTAGTCATCTGTGTTCAGTCTACCATCTTTACCCTACCACTGGCTGCGTTTTCCTACTCTACTCCCTCTTATAGTTCTTACACCAGAATTAACTGGATCAATTAAGGCACCATGAAAAATGATCAGTTCCTAAGTGGGCAGAGATGTTGCATCAGATCATTTCACAGGCCAGCCTACAGAAAGTTTCTTGAGGGTCAGGTACCTGTGTTTGGTCAGTTGGGATAAAGTGACAGTGCTGCAACTATACACAAAAAGCTGCCTCTGAAACCTGGGTGCATGGAGGAGACTCAGAGCCATAGACTCTTCTCCAGAGACAAGGTATTAATTTACCTGTAAGAAGAGGAGAATTGCCTTCAAAATTCTTGGCATTTGGATTGCAGCCATTGAGAAGAAGAAAACTGGCATTTTCTAAGAGGCAATTGCTGACAGCCAAAAAAAGTGGCGTTTCACCATTGTGGGTGGTTTGCTCCCACACACTGGGTTTTGAAGCTGAAATAAATCGATTAGACCACACAGGTTAACACACAGAAATAAATCTGAAATTTCTCAGAAGCATCAAGAAGAGTTATAAAGGGAGTTTACCTTTCAGGGTTATTTCCAAAATGTTCTTATTTAATTGCACTGCAGCTTTATGCAGAGGAAGCCAGCCTGTCCCATCTGCTTCTTCAAAAGCAGATTGGTACTCTGTCAAGTGTGACAATGCATCTTCCTCACCTATTAGCAAGTCAAATGAGAACAGATTCACATTTGGCACACATACTAGGGGGCTCGTGCTGCTTCTGAATTCTACCGTCAAGGTTAGTGCATGAGACGACAGAATTCTAGCACCGCCTTTTATAAAAGACAAATTTCAATAGCACAGGACAAACAAGCAGTAAGGCATTTCGTCTAGCATTCCATACCACCAGGGCCTGTGAATACGCATCATCTTGTCACATACAGAAAAACAGCTCTGTCCACCAAAAAGCCCAGAAGCTCTTTGCCAAGTTATGCTGAAGTATTTTCTCCCAGGAAAGGCCACATCAGACTCTCAACAATCAGCTGTGGCCCTCATAGTGTTGAGCATTTAGGAAAACCTTCTTCTAGGCTTCCTGAACTTAGAGGGAAATGCTGCCAGTTGTCATCATTACATCTTATCACAAGTTGAAGGGGATAGAATAGGAAGAGTACTTAACTGTCTCTATTGCTTCAACTATCTTCTTCCAGTCAGTGCTCAAAAAGGAATGGAAGCTGCATAGGGGAAAAAATGGATATGTAATTCCAAAACTTAGGAAAAGACTAGGATACTGGACATAAAACAAAAGAAAAGGGTAAAGGCAACAGTAGTTAACTAGGAATGAACTCTTCTATGAGGCAATGACTGAGTCTTCACAGAAATACTTTCAGAATGTCGTGTGACCCGTAACACATTCTGGGGAAACTTCTCTCCCAGGTCTGTCTGCCCTTGTGAGGGCAAGGGCTGTGTCAGAGCCTTGGTCACAGCCAGCGCTCAATGTTTGTTGAATTGAATCAATCCTGCTGGGACTTAAATGTCACAGCACATGGTAAAATTTAATGGCCACTCTATAAATTCAATGATTCAAGCCAAAATTATTATTTAAAAACATAGCAAATAATCATGGTGTGAGTTTTAAAAAATATTCGTGGTCAGAATTTGTGCTCAGAAAACACTATTAGTAGTTTTTAAAGTAATATTTTTATTAACATACTTTAAAATAAAGTTTTAAAGCTCACTTAAGAATATCACATTATTTTTAAATCTAGAATATAAGGATTGTCATCTTCCCATTTGCTTTGATTATTCAATGAACCCAGCTTGAAGAGAATACATTCCCTTGGACAATCTGTCCTACTTACAATTTGCTTAGAGATTTAGAATTGTATTCATTTTTTGTGGCTGCTGTAAGAAATGACCACACATTTAGTAACTCATAATCACACAAATTTTTATAGTTCTGCAGTTCAGAAGTATGAAATGGGCCTCACTAGGCTAAAATCAAGGTGTCAGTAGGTTTAGCTTCCTTCTGGAGGCTCTAGGGGAGATTCTGCTTCTTTGCCTTTTCCGGTTTCTAGAAGATTCCCACATTTCTTGGCTCGTGGACACCTTCCTCCGCCTTCAAAGCCAGCATTGATGGGCCACATCCTTCTACCCTGCCATCTCTCAGGTTCTCTCTCTTCTGCTTCCTCTTCCACTTTGAAGGACCCTGTGATTACATTGAGCCCACCTGAATCATCCAGGATCATCTTCCTTTTTTTAAAGTCAACTGATGAGCAACCTTAACCCCATCTGCAGCCTTACTTCTCTATTGCCATGGAAGGCTACATATTCACCACTTCTGGGGATTAGGACAGGGACATCTTTTACTCCACCTGTCTCAAGTATATTCTAGTTTCCTAATTCCTTCAAGTGCCTGACCAAATCAGCAAGCCTTCTTAAACACCATACAATTCTTGCAAGTCTAATAAATGAAATTTATAACTATAGCTAATTACAATTTCTCTGAAACATTTTATTACTCTGAATCAAAGTCTCTATACCTTTCAAACTAAAATCATGAAGTCCAAGTCAATTACTCTATGAACTTTAAATTTTTTAATTACAATGTTAATACAACAGATAATTTAATGAACCCAATTTCTTCATAAAACTTTTACTAGTTAAAAGTTATTTTATAGATTACTCCTAAATTTAATACAAAAGTGTAGGAATAGTGTGGTAAAGAGCACAGACTCTGAGGCCAGGATGCCTGGCTCTTTACTTACTAGCTCTGTGACGTTGGGTAAGTCACTTCTCTGTGCCTCAGTCTCCTCATCTCTAAATAGGGATAATCGCACCTACCACATAGAGAGGTAATGAGAATTAGGATTTAAATGAGTTAATATTTACGAAACGCTTAAAAAAGTATGGCACATAGTGATCATTCTATAGATTCTTATAGTTTGATGTACTCCAACAGCTCTATATTTAATTATAAAATCTCTTGGGATTAAAACACATTTATCCAGTTTTATTTTCAGTAGGCAAATAGAGGACACTGTTTCAAGCAAACAGGGTTTATCACCCTGAAACACAACAGTAACTACTCAGGGGCCTGAGGTTGCTGATCAGCCAGAGCTCATTTGACTAGGTGGGTTGGCTGTGGACAACCCATTTCCAGGGCAACTTTCTTACACCACTGAAGAGTCCATGGGATCCTTTTCTAGTGTTGTCATAACAGAACTCTGAATACACTTCAGAAGGACCTAGTCTCTTCCAGGTTTATGTGTACGTAATTCTTCCCTTTGATTAGAATAGATTAAAGGCTGGACCCCACCCCACCACCCACTTTCTATGTGTCTTGGTTGGATTTATGCATTTCCTTAGCTCCCCAAAGACAAGATGCATTAGCGTTCTCCAGTCCTTCATATTCTCATGTATTTCTTCTTCCTGATTTCCAGTCTGAATCTCCCCACCCAGATTTGCTGCTGAACTCCTTCAACTATTTTCTTTACTGCCTAATTAAATTCTGAATTATTTCAAATTTTTTCCTGTCTGGTCAGGCATCAAGTCTCATAGGTACTCTAAATTCTGACCTTGTCTCCTCTTTTTGCCACAACATTAGAGTCAGCCTAATGACAAGTCTCAACTGTTGAATAGTTATACATTGCCAATGAGAAACCGTTACCTCTCATCCTCAGGTGCCTGCTGTGATGTTCCTGGCTTGTGAATACCCTGCAAACTCTGTTGAATGATGAGCTGGGTATCAAAGTCATAGTCTATGTCTTCGTCACTGGTGTAATTATCCATGTGAAATGTGGACAGATGTACTTTAAAGTCAGAATGAATTAAAAATATTTTACAGTTGTGAAAACAGATTATCAACTGCTTAAAATTATAAATAAAATCCAGAAACCACAAAACTGATAGGGTTGATAAATGAAGAAAATGCAAAATTTAGAAAACAAAATATTCATTTAAAAATTGTTTTCCATAAATTTAAAAACCATTTTCTGAACTGCCACAGGTTCAACATAAATTAGAAGTTTCCACAAGCAGCTGTTTACTTAAAACTTATTTAGAAAAAATGACCTTTCATATAAAACTTAGGTCAGTGCCATTATAAATATGAAAATGCTCATATTGATCTATTTCCGACTTGGCTTGTGAGTTTTTCTCACCGATTGTAGAACTCACCCAAAAGGATATCTTTCCTACACACAGTGAGTATTATGCTAACAAAAGCATATTTTGTTTAGTTAGTAAATAACTAAAAATAAACATGTTAAAGGAATAAATGTACTTTCATAATACAATATATAATAGAAATAGTGGTAGTAAAACCAATGTATTTTATTAAGCAATATCTCAATGGTTTTAAAAGAACATTTCTGTTTTTGCATAGAATAGGTTTGATCACATACCAAAGACTTCTTACCTTTTGTTATCACCTTTAGGACAGCACTGAAGTTTTCACTGTTAAATATTAGCACATGAGAATTTTCATTTATATTTAGGATCTCCACTCCCCTGAAAGTCCATTCCATTAATAGCTTTACTATAAATACTTGATCATAAGACAGTCTGGCACATTGTTCTTGTTTTTTCACACGTGGTTTAGCTCTGTTTGGAAATATGATCTCTTTTCTTCACTGCTATATTCATCAAATTTAAAGGATTCAATATTTTATTCCTAGACTCACATGCTTTTGCAGGGGGTTGACCATGTGAAGTGAATTCATTCTCTTAAGAGTCATGCACATAGCCACTGCAAAACAGAATCAAGTTTCTACTTAAGAAACTCTGACTGAGTTAATAAAAGTGACTGTTCCAGCGGTCCAGATTCATTGGGTAGCTGCACGTACATTTTCCTTGGGTTACAGAGCTGCAGTCTAAAGTGTTCTGGGAATTCTAAGGAAGGAATTAAGTCCATACAAGATAATACAATTTTGACCATAATTTTGTTTTGTTGAAATGTTTAAAAATTGTTAATGTAATATTATGAATGCATTCCAAATAAGAAGCATATTAACTACTTAATGAGACCACTTGGCATTTCTAATTAAATATGAAGCTAATGCCAAGAAGCACAATACCACCTCAGGTGTGTAGGACTGTTGTCCAGCCATCTTACTGCGTTTGTATGTCAACTTCACTGCTTTGAGTTTCATTTCCTAGTCACAGGAGTACTGTGAGAAATGGAACTAATGTTTTAAAAGTCTGACATAAGGGGTGTAGTTCCACAATTGTAGTAATATTTGCCTTACTTACAATTTATTTATGCATGTATTTGAAATGTTTGTGTATAATTACTTCAGGCAGGTGAATGGAAAGCAAACTATTACGGAAGCTGAAGAAATGACTAAACGCTTTTAAAAAGAGAGGTTTTCTGATATTAGTTAAATTTTATCCAGTTAGTCTCTCCAAATCTGTTTTTCGCATAAATACCCAACTAAAAAAAAGAACTAAATAAAAGATCTTTTATATGCTTCAAAGAAACATTTCTTTTATATTTTCTTCCATAAGTGTTTGATTATGATCTCAAGAGTCCATCTAGAAGGTTCTATTACAATCAAGAGTGGTATATCAGGGAGGAGAACAATGCAAAGACCTTTTACAACGATCATTTAAAAGAATAACACCAAGATACTTAGTTTTATAATACATATATTTTGAAGTAAGTGAAGACAATTTTTTTTTTACTTCTTTTAGATGTTTTCTTAAATTTGTCCAATTTAGTCATCCAACTGACAAAGCAAAGCAACCCCCCGCTTGATCCAGTGCTGAATGGGTTTGTCTGTTTTTAACAACATTGCAATGACAAAGTTAGTAGAATGTCCTGTAGTGGAAAGAGTTCCTTTACGTTCACTTGTCTTGTAGAGGGGACAGACATAGGCATTCAACTTCACAACCTGAGACTTTTTATCTTGAAAAAAAAAAGAAATTTATTTGATAAAGGGAAAACAGCCACTGGTACTAAAAGAACAACTATTTATCTTGTAATAAAATGACAAGTATTAAATCTAAGATCATGATTGTGATATCTAAACATTTTAAAGTTGTTTTTTTTACAGTTGGTATATAATAATTATGGTTGTGAAATGAGGAAGTGATTTCATATGGTTCATGATTCTAGGTCTACAAGACAGGAATTGATTTTAAAGTTCTGATCACATAGCAGGTAAGGAGGGCTTGGGGGAGAAGGAATAAAACAGGAGAAGGTAAAAAAGAAGGAATAAAATACAGTATAGGTAATGGGGGAGATGAAAAAAGAGAGACACAGCCGCTTAGAGCTATAATTACAAGAAACCCACACATTAGAAGTTGAAATTGCTATTTGTTTCCAGTACGTTATTACTAAAAAAAACACATCAACTCTCACCTATTCACAAAATGAACCTATATACAATCCTTGAAAAACCAGATATGAACTATTAGCAGTCTTTCTAAACTAAGGCCACATTTCTCAGTTATAATTGAACTGCATTAACAATGAAAATATTTAATGGATTGAGTAGTGATTATGGGTGATTTGTAAATAATTTCATTTACAGTTATTTGAGAGAAAAAAACTAGAGAAGAAAGAAAAAACAAAATAATGAACCTCATTTCTGTGGGAAAATGATGATAGCAGAAGGAAGGAAGGGACAAGTAGCTTTTCCAAGAGGACAAAATTGGCCTGCATCCCATGTGATCTATGTTTTGGGGCACCTGACTGGCTCCTAGGCCTAGGAGTTACTTATAGCCAGAAAGCTCTAATCGCTAGCTGGAGACTGTGTCAAGCCTATTTGTGTCTCTGCAAGGTGTGCAAAGGCACTTGAGAATCAAAATATTGATGGTAAGACTCTGAAAAGTAGAAGTGTGGGGCACAGGCAAAGAAAACGTTACATCTCATGGGATAAGAGCAAAAAGAGGCAAAACGACATTCCTAAGATACTATAAATGCAACACAAAAAATGGGAACAAAATATTTCCAATGTAAACAATGTAAATATTAAGTCACTATTGTAATTGAACAAAATTCTAATAGTTTGAGCAGAGACTTATTTGGCGAGCAGTTAAAAATATCTATCCTCCCTAAAACTCCAAGAAATTTTGTTAGAGGCATATTTACTTGGTTTTATCCATATGATGGGCATCAGGTCAAAGAGAAGTTTGGGATATTGTTCGGCAAGTAATCCACTGTGAAGAGAAATTGACATATGTTTATTAGACGAAATTTGCTATTTAGAAATTGCAACTTAGATATTGGCTTTTCATACAAGAGAATACCAGAGATATGCATGAAAAAAAATGTAAAACAAAAAAAAATCCCACGAGAACAAACAACAAAAACAATCCAAGATAGAGGCAATGCAGAATCGAGAGAAACCAATTTATGGAAAGGCTATGTACAAACAGTGGATAAATATCAATTCCACCATTTTTTAAATGCTGTCCATATGGCAGACACTATGCTATTACATTTGACTCTCACAATGATCTTGTCCCCGTTTCTATTCCTATGTCACGGGTGAAGAGTGGAGGCTCAGAGAGGCGGGGTACTTTTCTCACAATACCATGGCTCTTCAGTGCCAGTGTCAAGATTCAAACAGAGATCTGCCTATCTAGAAAATGTGGTTTCTTTTCCGTGTGTTACATTATTTATTTGTTGGTTTGCATATTTGTTTGAAAGGAGGGAAGAAAAGAAGAAAAAGATGAATACATACATAAGGAAAAGTAAGTTAAGCGAAATGTCAGTAAAGTGATGAAAAAGAAAAAAGAAGTGATCAAATAAACTATGTGCACATAAGTCTTTGCAGAACCCTATCTTAGAATTATCTCTGGAGAACCACTCGTGCTTCTTCTTAAGCAATTTTCCCTGCCAGGCCTTTAACCCTCCCTTGAGAGCAAAGTCTAAACGTGACTCTGGAAATAGAGGATTATGCTTATTAATACACTGTTAAAAAGAGCTGGGCTCCTAGAGAAATAGTTTCTCCCTTTCTCTCTTACCCCCATATTTTAAACAGGAATAGCATTGCTTAGTTTCTTAAGCTGGAAATTAAGTATTTATTTTAAATATTTATTTATTATATCATCAAAATACAAGAAAAAATTTCCATTCATCTGTAGAAACGGAAACTTTATTACAACCGTAAATTGTTTAAAAGTGAGATACTCCTACACATTACAAAATGGAAGGCAACTGTTACAAAACAGTTAGAAGAAGCAGGACAATAATTTCCATTCACTTTAATACTGGTAAGACCACTGAAATATCAACTAAAATTGTTCAGGATCTAAAAATATTCACTCATCAATTGCCCCAGCCTGAGTAATGATTTATGGCAAAAATTCTGATATTATTTATTACTTGCCATATTCCCTAGAAAAGACGACCTCGTTGGGAGAAAAAAAATGGCAGCAGACAGCTTATCTTATCTAAGATTCAGCTGCAATTGAAGAGGTCTTTGCAGGTAAAACTACTGACCTTGTTCTGTCCCAGCGTGCTCCATCGAGATATAAGCCATGGATATAAACACCATCTTCTGGTTCTGTCTCAGATGTATCAGAAGGAATAACCTGAAGGGAGAGCCACACACTAGTAATGGTCTCCTGTCAGACAATTTTTGTCTCATAAAGAAAACATTAGTTAAATCTTCAGAACACATTCATGGCAACTCCACTGTATTATAGCTTCTTAAACTATAAGTTTTTCAGTAAAATGTAAATGTAAAAATGTATAATACAGTTTTTTAAAAGCATTTTATCAGGCTTTACTGTACCTCACATTAATTTTTGCTAAAATAGAAGAGCAGCAGAATAGAATTTGAATTGAATATCGAGATACATAAAAGTTCTATCATAGAGATAGCAAGACAAATATATACTTTCTTCATGAAAATCAAAGAATGAAAAGAAGTCAAATTGTATATAGTGGGCTATAAAAATATGAATTCTACATATCCTCCTTGCTTAAATATATAACTTTGATATAATGGTATACAGTGGAGTTTAAGGAGTTACTGTACCTCAAATTCATATCCTAGTAAATCAATAGGGATGGTATACTTTCTGGCATAATTCTGCATAGCTCCAGTTAAAAAGGCTTGGGTGAAAAAGAAACCTGAGAGCCAAAACACGCAAGGTTTTCCTGAATTATACCAGTCCTATAATGGGAAAACAAAATACATTACGTTGATTTTTTTTCAACTTACCCAAGTGTCATCTGACATACAATCCCTGATTCTGGTGTTCATGTGTGTTGCCTATACTTTCCATCACAAGACTCTCTTTCCTGACACTAATCATATAACCTATATCTTGGCCCTCCGAGCTCTTTTCCCCTTCTAGTTACTCTTGGAAAATCCTAACTCATTTTAACATTAACCTGAATAAACCAAAGTTTGAAAGATTCAAATTTTCTGCAAAAAGCCAAATGTAAATTAATTGGGGATTTATTATATTATTTAATCCCACTCAAAAGCAACCACATTAGAACTCTTACGCATTGTCTAACTACAAGCCTTCTTTGCTGATTCCAGTACCTTTCTTCACCCTGTTAAATTCCCTGCCTCCACGCCACTGCCCCCGTCCCAGTGTAGATGGTCGTGGTCTTCTTTCTGGATCAACGTGTGTACCTCCTTCTTGCTTTTCCTCTCTCTACTCAACACATCTATAACAATGCTTCCAGAGTTACCTCACCACACGTGGTTTGGATCAGCGTTATCATCCTCCGTGATCTACTACTCCCCCACTAAATTAAAGTGTAAACACACCTTAGTCTAAAAACCTTAGTCTCTTATTCAAGATACTTCACAATCCAGCCCCAAGTTATATTTCCAGCTCTGTCTTTTTAAGTTACCCTTCAAGCATCTTACATTCTAATCAGAAGGTAACCATTTGCAGGTCTCTTCTCTGCACTGGGTGGACATCTGTTTTTTTCTGCTTATGGTAAAAGTGAAACTACTCTTACGTGCCTCTGGAGGACAAACCCTCCTACACGCTCAACCCAAGCACTTCCGGTGGTGGAGCTCCACCTCCTGGGGTGGGCATGGGATTCATGCTTATCCAATCAGAGTGACTGATTCAGGAATGGACATGTGACCCAATCAAACCCACAAGTATCAAGATTCTTGCTGACTTTTGGGGAAAAGACTCATTCTCAACTCTTTGAAGTTATGTGGATATGAGGCCAGAGTTGCTGTCGCTATATTGCTACCATCAGACGGGAACCTAACTGACTGGAGTTAACCTACAGATACCAGAGCCAAGAGATGAGGTGCAAGAAGCCAGAACCGGGTAACTGTGCTTGCATCCCAGATCAAACCCTGCCTGGGGCCACTTTACCACCTGGATTTTTCAAATATGCAAGGGAACAAACTTTATATTTGCTTATGTCACAATCTGCACAACAGAATCCATCCTTAATTATATAGTGCCTTTCATCCCACAGCTATCTTTAAGTCCTCTTCCGTTTTTGCAGTGTCCAAAACCATTCATCTTTAGACCCAGTTCAAATGCCACTTCATCCAATAAACAAACTCTGTTTTCTGAGCTAAAAGAACCCTCTCCCTACTTTGAATTCCTAGAACATTTTACATGTTGGTCTTTTATGACACATCCCTTACCATACTGTATTACTTTTTTCTTAAATCCATAGGCTATCTCCCTATAAGCTGTTGGCAACTTGAAGGCAACTTGGCAACTCTGTCCAACAACAAGGTGCTTTGGACAAAGTGGGGTCTCAATTCACATTTGTTCACTGAACAGGTGAATCAATAAAATGAACTTTGTCTCTGAGTGAGCAGCACACCATGGGAAGAAGGCAGTTTTGCTTCCTAGGAAGAAGAGAACAAACCACTGCTAGAGATGTTGCAACAGTACAAACTATCAGATGAAGAAGAGGTAGAGAAAGAGATGGAGTTTGACAAGGGCACAAGCCAGGCAGAACCAGCACATGTACAAGAAAGCTGTAAGAACTCACAGGCAAGTGTATAAAAAAATGCCCTTGCTCACTCCAGGGCTGCATTTAGCCAACAGTGTCATGTGACTGGTCAGCTCCTTACATACAATCTCTGAATTAACTACCACTAACTGAGTGCTTAGTACACACCAGGCACTCATTTAGTCCACAAAATAACTCAGTCAGTTAGATAATATTCCTCTCATTTTATATTTGAGGAAACTGGGTGTAGAAAAATGAATATCTTGCTCAAATTCACACAGATACTGATAGATCCTGGATTTAACATGAGATTATAGCTCGTGTGCAAAAGAGCTTAAAAAAATATACAGGAAGGAGAAAGGGAAGATAAATACAGTAAACGGTTGGAGAGAAATGAGAAAAGGATAGAAAACTCCAGATGACTCATTTGCTTAATTTGTTAACTCTAAGAACCATTAGGAGGTGAAGTCAAGAGTCCAGGAGAAAAAAAGATGATGGGAAAATTGTGTAGCTTTTGTAAGGGTTAGAGAACAATGGGGCAGGTCCATTCAGGGGAAGACTTGTGGTGAAGGATGATAAAGGTGCTCGATAATGAGTGAGACCTTACTCACCCAAATGGAATGATTTCAAGGGGAAATCCAAATTTCAGAAAGCAGAGAGTTTGATATGAACTTTTATATTAAAAACAAAAGGAATCTGTCCAAGGCTATCCCAGCTGGCACCATGCCAGGACCCTCTAGGGGACCAAGCTAAGACTCTTCAAGGCCCGTCAAGACAAAGCAGTGCACGGAAATGTAAGCAGTTTCAGAAAAGTTTGGGAAATGGACTGGAGTACAAAAAAAAGTAAAATGTGGCAAAGAGAGGATGGAATTAACTATATGTCAGATGCTATATGTCAGATGATAAGGGTCAGAAAGAGGCTGGTATATCCAGGAAGAAGTCAAAGATATGATGAGACACGGCTAGGAATCACCCAGGTGTGACTCACCTATCAAATTGGAAAAGATAAAAATAAACACTAATTCCTGAGAAACCGGCACTCATATTCACTATTGATGTGGATACAAACTGAATAATTTTTCTATAGGATGACTAAGTAATGTATATCAAAGTCTTAAAAATATCCAAATGGAATCAATCAAAACATTGAAAGAGTAAGGTACCAGTGACCAACAGGTATTTTTCTAGAAACACAATGATGGTTTTACATTTGGAAATGTAGTGATATAATTCAATGCAATAAAAAGTTAAAGAAGATAAAAAATAACAATAGCAATAAATGCTGGAAAGGCATTTGATAAAATTCAACAATATCTGATTTTACAGTCCACATTTACTAACTGCGTACCACACACCATGGACTGTTACCCTAAGAAATAAAAGTGCCCATTTTATGGATGAGGCAACAGGCTAGCAACTGGCAACTCTTCTAGAGCCTAAACACTTAAAACTCCCATTCTATAGTGTTTCTTTTGTTAAATGTATAATCTACATTAAAAAGTTCCTATAAATTAATTGTTAAAAAATAGTCTAGGGTAGCCGGATGGCTCAGTTGTTTAGAGCATGAGCTCTGAACAATAGGGTTGCCGGTTTGATTCCCACATGGGCCAGTGAGCTGCGCTCTCCATACTAGATTGAAGACAACGAGTTGCCGCTGAGCTTCCTGAGGGGCGGCTGGATGGCTCTGTGGGTTAGAGCGTGAGCTCTAAACTATAAGGTTGCCGGTTCAATTCTCATATGGGATGGTGGGCTGCGCCCCCTGCAACTAAAGATTGAAAATGGCAACTGGACTTGGAGCTGAGCTGCGCCCTCCACAACCAGATTGAAGGACAACGACTTGGAGCTGACAACGAGAGAAACACACTGTTCCCCAATATTCCCCAATACAATTAAAAAAAAAAAGGCCAGTGCCAGATGGTTTCATTCATCACTCATGCTTCACTCATTAATTAAAAAAAGTCCAAAAGGAAAAACAGCTTAGCTAATGAAAAATAGCCTAGGTAATGAACTGGCAATTCCAGAAGAAAATATAAATGGCAAGTACACATACTAAAAAAAGCACAGGCTCTCTAATAAATAATCAAAGAAACTTAAATTGAAACAATAAGATTGGCTAAAACTGAAAAGAAAGGTATGAGAAAGCCTGTCTCCCCACATCTTCACATGCACTGTCTATTTATGATTAGCTTCCACAGTGAAACAAACACCTAAAGGTCATATATCTATGTGAATTTCCAGAAAGTATTTTTGGGGCTCTCTTTACCCCTTACTCCAGCATGAACATCAACCATAGGATGGGGGGTGAACTGAGAAATTAGGAAGGAAAAACAGTGCCTGCCCTATGCTTGCTTTCCTGTGCCCTGAACAACCTTTAGTGGGTGTGGAGGAGGGGCAAGATTTCAAACCACTCATCCTTTTCCTAGTTCTATAAGACCTAAGAAGCAAATGATTTTAGACAATGACCAATTATTCATAAATCCAAGCCTCAGGCTCTTTTCATAATTTGCCATCAGTATTAAAATCATAAGATCAGTTTGAACCACAAACTGAGAATATCCAAAACTATATATGTCACATATTACTTGGGTTTGGGTAAAGTAAAATTTTGATTCTCTACTCAGTACTTTGAAATGTGTATAATTTTCAATATTCTAAAATTTGGGTTAGATTACCATGAAACTACTAATCATATTCCATTCAACTCAAAGAGATTCAAGTGACCACAGTCAATTTCTAATATCTCCCCAGTCAACCAAAAAATAAAATTATATATATGTATATTATATATAATCTTTTACCTGTAGAAAGTTCAACCGGGCTAGAAAATCTGTGACATAACTTCCTAGGGGTTTAAGGCTTGGGTATGATCGTTGGGCCCATATTTCTGGAACTTTTCCAAGAAGCAAACTACCAGAGAGTGCTTCTAGTGCAGAATCCATTACAACCACACCCTTAATAGCTTTTTCAAGGTCCCGTAGAGTGTTACGTATAGTTTTAGTTAAACTGTAAGGAAATAAATTATGTCATCAAACAATATATAAAGTAAATGTCAACACAGAATGTCTTTCCAGAAGAAATAGTAGGAATCTCCACAGCTTTATGAGGTTGTTTCCCAAAGTATGGTCACCTTCCACTTGGTAAAGTAATGTAATTTTATGTTACACTTATGTGGAAGTTTTTCGTTTTAATAATAAGAAATATTTTAAAATATAGAAAGTAATACAACTAACTTTCTGGGTATTATTGCTTAGGACCAGGCTAATTTAAGAAGAGAATGCTTTATGGAAAAATATAATGTAGGGCCGGCCGGGTGGCGCAGGCGGTTAGAGCTCCATGCTCCTAACTCCGAAGGCTGCCGGTCCGATTCCCACATGGGCCAGTGGGCTCTCAACAACCAAAAAAAAAAAAAAAAAAGAAAAATATAATGTAAATAATATTACAGGTGACATGCAAATACAGAGGGTGCCAAAAAATGTATACACATTTTAAGAAAGGAAAAAACTGTATTGAAATTGTAATACTCAATATGTACCAATAACAAAAGATGAATACAAGTCATGTATATACATTTTTTTGGCACCCCCAGTATGTTATAGTTATAAAAGTTATGTAGAATGGTGAAAAAATGCAGAAAAAGTTATAAAGGTGTTATGCAATGCCTGAAACTTGGAAAACACTGCATCAAAACATAAAGTGCATATTCATTCATGCACTTTCAAATACTTTGCTTCCCACTTAGGCCCAAACTACTAAGAACACCATAAATACTCGTATATCTGCCATGAAGGTTTTTGGCTAGAAGTCCAAGCAATTGAGGGATAGTATGTTATTATGTATAAATACATATGGTGTTTGTATAAGAAATGCTGAGTTAAGGCATCATAGTGTTTTAAAATGTTTTATTTTAAAACGTAAACAAGTCTGGAAACCCAAATAAACTTGGAAACACTTTAGAAAATTCATAACCAAAACAGTCTCCATTCCTTAAGCCAGTGTTGAACTGTAGAAAATTCAACTTAAAAAATTGAAAGTAAATAATTTGTTTGTTATCATGGGGTACCAAATCAACTTAGATTAGACTCAGGAAGAAAAGGGAAGTATATATATGTCAAGAGGTAGGAAAATGTCAGATGTGACTACACATAAGCCTAGTTAATGCTCATTCTATCTTTAGCTCCTGATGAGAATAGTAATGGATGGGTGGGAAATTCTGATTAATAAATATTTTTAACCAGATCTCTTTTGCATCATCATTTTTACACTATAAAACATATCCTTCCTTCTGGGGCAGAAGGTCATGCAATTAAATTAAAAATTAAAAGGGAGAAAGTTCTAAAGAAATGGCAGGTTTTAATAATTTTTTTTCTTAAAATTTTAAGTCAATGCCAATGTGTCTTTTTAACAGCTTTGGTTGGTCGCCTTCTAAATCACTGGGGATATAGATCCTTACTTGTTAAATCTTTCCATTTCTTGTACTAACACAGTATTCATGCTCTCTTCATATCTCACAGGATACTTCCATAGGGCTGTTTCAATGTCAAAATCGTTTGGTAGCTAAGAGAATAGATTTTGAAGATCACATATGACTCTCAGAATGCATAATTAGTTTCATTCAGCTACAAGATCACTAATAGTTAACATTGTGCAGTTACTATGTTCTAGGCATTGTGCTAACTGCTTTCCATACATTATCTCATTTAATTCTTACCATACCCTCTTAAGTGGCCATTATTCCCTCTATTTACAGATAAGGATGTTTAAGTACAGAGAGGTTAAGTAACTGCCCAAGGGCACACTGCCAAAAAGTGATCCATTTAAATCCACAGGCCTCTAACTCCAAGACCCATGTTCTTTACTATAGATAGGATATAGCACTTTGCAGAAGATACCCATTTCTGAAAAGTTGTGTAATTTCCTTTCGTACACTGAAACTTATTTTCCATTGATAAAACAGATGTGCCATCTCATAACTGTTTTTTATTTATTTCCAATCAATTATCAACTGGCTCCAAATAGTTTAGCGAAGGCCACTATCAAATAATTAGTGTGTGAATGTAGCAGGGTTCCAGGGCACAGGGAGAGAGAAGGCCATCAATTGTCTGATTTCTATGCGGCATGGCAAGGATGCTTGAGAAATGATAAAGGGGACTTTGGGACTGATGATCAAGCCACAAGACATTGGAATTCATACTCCTTAAGGGGCAAAGAAGTTTTCCAATCAGGGAAGTCCCAAACTGAAAAAGTTGAGCTGCCCAGGGTGTCCCCAGATGATGGTCCCTGGGTGGTGTAAAAGAATTCTTCTAAGTCACACTAGGCAGTGTCACTCAAGGTCCCTTGGGCTTAGCACAACCCCTCTACCTCAAATAAGCCCCAGATTCCACTGCCAGGTAACTTCCTGTTAGGGATCTTGTAAGAGCCACCATTCTGCAAGGGTGAGGATCTTTCCCCACAGAGGAAACTGCAGAAACAGTAACGGGTCAGGGATGAGAAGAGGCAAACAACAGAAGCAGCAGCCTAGGGCAGGAGGCTAGTCTGCTTTCACGCTGAGGGCTGGGTCACTGAGCAGTGCTTCTTCCCTCCCTTATCCAGTGGCTGCAACCAGGTGTGTGGTGAGTAGGCTCTTCTTAAGGACTGGTGTCAGACAAGGCTACCAACTGTGGGAGTCGAGTAATGGTGCTGTCCATGGGCTTTCAAGGCAGATGGACTATGGGCCAGGTTCTGCTATGTCAGAGCGCCTGACTAAAATATGGGGATAATTGGCGCATTTACCCTGAGCCAGTGGCGGGGAGGGGCGAGGGAGAATTGTGAAGATCGGTGCTTAAGACCATAAATCTTTTTAAAGTTACGTTAAGACAGAAAAAAAGGTGAGAATAGAGAGTATCATTCCACTTTACTAGTAGGGCTAGGTACACTGGACTGTATTATAAAAATAAAAAAGCTATAGCAGCTAATTTAGTGAGGCTCTTATCTCTCTGTGACCCCTTATTTCCTAATGTAGAGATTAAAAACTATTCACTCCTCGATCCAACAAGTTCAGACCATTTCCTCCATTTTTAAAAAGCATTATGCAAAGTACCTTAAATTCATGATCTCTTTAATGTTCACAAGAACCTTATCACCTGACATTACAGATTTGGAAACTAATGTTCAGAAAGGTAAACTATCTTGCTCAAGGTCAGAATGCTCCTCAATGGAGTTTTCAGATTGTCATTTCAGTACCATTTTGATTTATATCATATTATAAGCAACATATTTTAAGCTAAACATTACCTTTTTGAGAATATCTTTGGTAATTTCTAATAGAACCTGGTCAGTACTTCCAGAGGATCCTGTCTGTTCAGAGCCTCCCTGGGTGAGGAGCAAGGACTCAAAGAGGATTTTCGTTTGTTGAAGATCTTTGGAGATATCAACATTTTCATGTAATCCAAATATCTCAGGGTGTTGAGTAAATGGAAGTTTCTATCAAAATAAATTAAGCAAGCATCACATTTTCACTGAATACATTAATTCATAAGGTAGACACGTGCAAACCAGAGGGTTAAAAATCAACTAAATAAACAATAGAGAAATTGTTCTAATTTTTTATAATAATTAGAAACAAAAGGTATTGAAATTTGATTGAAGCCATAATACTTATCAAACCCTATCCATTACCAAGGAATATTTCACTGTTTGCTTTTTAGAAAATTCACACTTAAATCTAACACTACTTTCAGTGACATCAATTACCTTAATGAATTCAATATAATCATTATAGGTGCCTTTAGGAGGAGCAAAATAGTTTCCACTGGGAGAAAACTTATAATGACGGCTTTCAATTATGTGTGGATTATAAAAGTCAGCCAGCATGGTTAAGAGGAGACGTCTGTCCCAATCATCTGTCACTCTTCCTCCATAGTTACACTCCCCAGTCAGGTAAGAGATAGCTTCAAATGGAACTGTGTCATACTCATTTATAAATAACTGAAACAAAGGAAAAAATAAAATGAGAAAAACAAAGTATTTCACTTCATTTCCATTTTAAGATGGCATTGAGTATCTATCTATCTATCAATCAATCAATCATCTATCTATCTACCTACACACACAGAAGTGAGGTTGGAAGAATCATCATTCTGGTTGTCTTTGGGTGATCTTTATGAGGCCACTTGTCATAAAGGCCCTCATCACAACAAAGAAGCAGAAAAATATTAATATTCTGTGATAGTCTAGTTAGATTTATATATGTGGTAAAATATAACAGAAATAATGGGAAAAGTATTGGAGTTGGACAGACCTGAGTTAAATCTGACCTCAGCAGACAAGTTCACTTCCTATCTTTGGTTTTCTTAAAAATAGAGATAATACCAACCTTACAGGGTTGCTGTGAAGATTAGAATTAATATAAGTAAATGTTCCTAGTTCAAAATCTGAGTTAGTAGAGATTTACAGTGGATATTTATTCTTTTCATCTTTTCCTTCTCCTTCTTCTTTTTTTGGAGGGGGCCTGCTGACCACCTGAATGTCTCACATTCTGAGTCTATAGAAACTGAGAAAGCTGGCCACTCACTTTCCCAGCTTCCCTTACAGCTAAAGCTTAGGCCTGTGCCCTGGGCTTGACTATTCAGATACATCTAGACTGAACTGGGGTGTAGTAAGCAAAGAAGTAGGGAAAGCAAAGAATCTGTTATAACGATACAAGCGGGCCTGCAGTAGACCAGAGTGTGTGTGGTAGGTATGTGAGCTGTGGTGTCTAATATTCACCAAGCGTAGAGGGGTTGCTCTTCCCAGACATGGTATGATTCTAGATGGGACTCTGGATGCCCTGGCTTTCCAGCTGCCTTGGGGATTCTGTGACCTACATGGTATTCTTTCAATAAATTCCTTTTCTACTTAAAGCAGACCGCCTGCTTCTGTTGACTGATAGAGGTATTTGTAGATTTGACTGAGTGGAGAAGAGTAGAGGATAGTGAGGACCTATATAAAGCCAGCGCTGAGGAGGGTACTGCAAAAAGACAAAGAACCAGGGTCCTTGATGACAACTATTGCTGAATCAACCAACTCCAGAGCCTGTCCTCCTCTGTACTTTTTAAAGTGAGATGATAAGTTTCATTATGATTTAAGCCAGTTTGAATAAGGTTTTCTATTATTTGCAGCAGAAAACACGTCCAGATGGAAACAGAGCTTCATAAACTACAGTTATAACTGTAACTACTGCCTCCCCATCTATTAGTAGTGCTGGGAGAATTGAATAAGTTATTCTCAGCAAAGGGCTTGATCCACAGTTATCCTCCATTAGTGTTAGTTCCTTTCTAATTATACCTGTAGTTGTCGAATACTGATGCGTAAGTCTGATTCATTAAATCCATATGGAATATTCCAACCAAGAGGACCAAATTTCTTTCTCTCTTGCACGAGGGCATGAAAAAAACAAACTCCGAACAGCAACTTCTCCCACACCTTTAATATAAAAATTATACAATAAAAAAATTCTGATCATATTTCCATCAGTAAAATGAGGGGCATCAGTGGTATTTTTCATTGTAAGGTTCTATGGCTACATAGCTCTACAAACTCTTATTTAAAAAAGACATGCTAACAAAAATAATGCTTACTATAAAAAGTATTAACCTTATGACTTAACATCTCCAAAGCGAAACGAACTGCAACAATATTAAACTTTATTAAAATGCAATAATTCTACCATTTACCAAAGTACTGGTTCATAATACTTTGGTATTGTTCACAGATGTTTATAACTTCAACACTTAAATGTTATCCTATAGACTCGCTGGCATATGCTTGAGACTACCAAGTGCAGGAGAATAATTAATCATGATATGAATAAACACACACACACACACATATATACCAATATATAGTAACTGACTTTGTGGTTTTGCATTTGGAGATCATTTCTGAAACCACTGTTTATTTACTCTATCCATGACATCTTCACATGTGTGACATGTATGTCATATGGTCCTCTCACTAAGCCTGTCAGTGCTCTGGAGGATGGCCGCCCAGCCCTTTGAGGTGACCCCAAGTAAATTTCAAGTGAGCTACACAGCATGTATTTTAAGTTAGACCATCTAAAACAGCTCCAAATGCAGTAAAAATCCATCCAGCTATTTTCATGTGATGCAGTGGTAGAAACTGTTCGTATAATATTAAAATGTAAGTACACCATGGCTTAACTAAATAACTATATTTTTGAAATGTTGTGCATAAATCAAAGCATATTATATACATATTATATGAATGCTGTGGTGATATATTTAACAGGGGAAAAACCTTTTCGCAATGAGAGCAATATCCTAAGTTAGGTATATTTTCCACATATTTTCACATAATGGGTTTTCTTAAGGAGGTGATAATTACTCTACATTTTTGGCCTGGGCTTGTTAAGCCAAGAAGGTTCCTGTGGTATCAGAGAAACCTTAGGAACAGAATACAGAAAGAGGCATACTTAGGGTAAGATGCTGTCAGCCCAAGATGAGTCTGAACACACAAAGAACTGTTTTCTACAGCTGTGGCTGAAATTAGATGTGGCTGAAATTAGATACGGGCTGAATAGATGTGGTAAGGGGCATCAGAGGAATTTGCCACAGTTCTGTTATCTAGATTTTTTTTGAAAACAACAGTCTATATACTCTAAAAATTCTCTTAAATATTAAAGAATTTATTTAAGAAAAAACCTTTTCTGATGGCTGCTATTTTTTTCACCCCCAATATTTGTTTTTTCCAACTGATTTCTGAATTATATTTTCCAGGGTACATTTTGTGATGAACCCAAGGGGATAGCAGGATGATACCATCATCTACCTAAAGATGACAACACCAACCCAGCATCAATGGGGTACGTCTTTTGGTTTGTTTTCTGTGATGTGGGGCTGATTTGTGTTGACTCATCCAAATTCCTTAGCAAGGCATATGAAGATGTGCAGTCTTATCCCTGTATTCCTTCTCACTCTTATTTCCACCAATCAAGCCAAAATGAGCTACTCATTGCTCTTTCAACAGCCCTGTCATATCTGTGCTTTTAGACATACTTTTTGTGCTTACTTCCTCCAAGATGCTTTTTTCAATGGCTAACAAGAGTTAATCACATAAAAGTGGGAAGAGAGAATGAACTGGGTACCAAGTCCCACCTCTAATACATATTAGCTATATGACCTCAATATTTTACTTGATGTACCTGACTTTCCTTATTTAAAAAACAAGGTTGTGGTAATAATACTTACGTTAGAGGGTTATAAGGCTTGTATATTTAAACTACTTGGAACCTGCTGGTGTTCAATAAATGCTTGTTCCCTTTCTCCCCTCCTTTCTTTCCCTTTTGTCCTCTCGTAGTTGATAATACAGTCATGGCAGTGGTTCCCACCTGAGTTAACATTTGAATTTCCTTTGTTATTTATTTACTTACAACAGTTGTTGAGCTCCACTTTTGACTTAGTGAATCAAAATTTTAGGAGTGGGGCACAGTAACTTTAACAAACCCACCAGGAGTATGCGGGTTGTGCTTGAGCTTGCCTTGCACAAACTTCCCTTGACTAGAATGTAAGCTCCATGAAGACAGAGATTTTTATGTTTATGTATTTCATATGTTTATGTGTTCATCACCATATTTCCAGTTCCTAGAAGAGTGCCTTATACCTAGTAAGTGGTTCAAGAAATATCTGTTGGATGGATAGATGGTTGAATAGATGGATGGATGAAGATATAAAAATGTATCCTTGCCCTTAAGGAGAATACAACTGAGTATAGGAGACAGATATAAAATTAACAATTAACTAATAGAAATGCTAGATAATTCAAATGCCAAAGATGTCAATTTACCTATGACTATAAAGATCTTATTTACTTTCAATAGTCAAATGATTATAGTTTAATTTATTGCTGGCCCAATGGTCATAAATCAGCCTTACCAAAGGGCATTCCGGCTATTTCTGGGAGCCTCCAAAGGAGTTTCACATGTGCCTAAAAAACCAGTCTGCTACAGAAACCCTAGGGCGATGGTTCTCAAAGTGTGTTTCCAGTGATGTTTCAGCATCAGCGTCGCCTAGGTATGTGTTAGAACTGGAAAATTTTAAGCCCTATCCCAGACCAACTGAGTTAGAAATTCTGGCAATGGGGCCCAGCTAGATGAATGTGACGCAGGTTGAGAACCAATGTCCTAAAGCATCTACACTCTTTTTCTCCTCTCATCCCGGCTCTCATTTGTTTTTAGTACCAGAGAAGTGGCTTGGTGAAGCCTTACCCATTGCCTCTGTTCATCATAAAAATGATAATACATGGCAAGCGTGCTGTCTTTGGATGTTTTACAGACCCCAATACTTGGGGTGCCAATGTTGCTTGCTCCATGTTGTAATACAGGAGGAGAGTGCTGCTGCTTTAGCTCAGTGCCATTCTTTATTCTAAGCCCCTCTGCGTGTGTTTAGAATCTTTAAAAGTTTCCCTTCTCTGCTTCTGGCTACCTCTCCTCTAATGGCAGGAGTTCAAACTCTGGATGGGGATCAGACACCATACCACCTTTTCCATTTTAGGAAGGTCTCTTCATAGCTAAAACCACCAAGTATCCCTCTTTCTTCCACAGTTACAAATAAAATTATTGCTCACAACTAGGGCACACAAAAAGTATCATTAAGCAGAAAGAAACTAGCTGGCTGCCAAAGAATTCAATCCTTTAGGCAAATACTCGTATGATAAATAGCACGTGTTGGAGGTAAGGGCAGGGCATGATTTTCCTCTCCTATTGATGTTTTCTTCCATGTGGGGAAACCTCGATTAGTGTGACGCCCCTGGATTTTCTCCATCCTTGTACTCACTGCAGGAAAAGGGTGTGACCTATCTGATCAGTAAACTCGAGAAACACTAACTAGATATGTTTTGTTCAGCTTCTCCGTTTTCTCTCTTAGCAGTGAGCTTCCTGCAGGGAAGGAAGATTTCCTCTGTTTCTCTGCGTGGATAAATCTGCTTAATTCTGGGTTCAGTAATACGAAATCCATTGTTCATAGATATAAACTACATCTTCCTACCTATTCTATATCAGTAAGTAAGGTTATAATTGGTTTCCCATATGTTTATACTTTTTCCTATTTCTTAATTGGCAAGAATTCAGGCATGGAAAAGTACTCCTAAACTTCCCCATAACCATGTGCAAAACTGTTTTACAGGGACACACTAAAAAGCATTATTAATATGTCAAAACATTATTGCTAGAATTTAAGATCCATGAAGGCAGATTTTTTTGGGGGGAGGGCTGTCTATATTATTCTCACTGGTTTCTATCTAGCACCCAGGATAGTGCCTAGCATACATATTCATTGAAAGAATGAATAAATTATATGAAAATAGTTTGCTACTTTTGGATCTTAATCAAATACACTATTGGACTTTGATTTACAAACTAAGATACATTCATTTACTCAAAAAATATTTATTTGACTGTCTCCTATTTGGGAAGCAGAACACAAACTATTGAAAATAAAATGATAAACAAGATAGGTACAATATCTGTCTTCTTAGGAAATGTCTAAAATTTAACATTATTAAATAAAATACTTATATTTCCATATTTTATCACTGTAAAAACATATTTTAAAAGTTCTAAAGTGAGAATATTACCAGTTCCTTTCCCTGGCATCCACTGAAGAACAGAGTATCAGAAATTGGATCAGTGAGATATGATTGGAGGAGATTTAGCCGAAGACCCGTCGGAGGTTCATTAGTCATTTTTACTCCGTTCTGTAGAATTGTTACTGGGAACTAAGACAAAATAAACAGAGAGCATTACTCAAGATAACCAGTTTGAGTCCTAAAAATGCATACATCAGTGGATTAAAAATAGGCATAACAAAGGATTCCAGAAATATTTTTAAAACCTCTTAAGGTTAAGCATTAAAAGCTTGATCAAGTATATACAATGTAAGAGCTAATTAAATGTACTGAACTCCATAAGAAATAAACATACTTTTGGAGATGGGTAACTTGTGAGCCAAAGCCTAAAGGATGAGTTACAGACTTCAGAGCTAAAATCTTCACATATTTTTTCCAACATGGGCATCCAGGAGACAGCAAGGTGACAGTTCTGCAGGCAAACCCAAGTTCCTTCTTCCATTGCTGCTTTAATCATTTTTGTTGCAATTGGTCCTTGTCCCTGTCCCAGTGAAATAGCTTGAAATTTATTTCCAGACATAGCTTTATCATTTGCAAATTTCAGCAGGCCTAAGAGGGCACAAAACAATGGCTTCATTGCTTACTCTAAAATTATAAAATATGTCTTATGTTTCAGTGATAGGTATTTAATTGTGGAAAATTCTAGTTACCTTGCCTTACAAATATCTGATTCACTAGCTAATTTATAATCATATAAGAAATGGACATTAAGTGTGATGATTTATTTATAATTTCTTTAAAGTTTACAGTATATATACTTACTGGCCATGGGATCTGCTCCTGGAGATAGCACAAAAATTAAGGGAATGGTACAATTTGAATCCAAGTAACTCTTTGTCAAATCGAATGGTGGAGGCTCTACAAACTTTTTCCCTAGTTTGTCTGTTACATAATTTGTTATAGCTGGAGTTATCTGTTAAAGAGAGAAAAGATATGATCTTTAGAGTAATTTTGTTTTCACATAACAACTTTGATTATTGCTGAAAACCAACAAAGAGTAAAATATGAGTCTAATGGCCAAGAAAAGCATGTAGCATATATAGATGAAGTGCTAATTTCCCTAACACATAAAACATGTCTATAAATTGATGGGACAAGACTAACAATTCAAAAGCAAAATGGGCAAAGAAGATGAACCGTTTATAAAAAATGAAATAGAAATATATCTTAAATGTATGAAGAGATGTTCAACCTCATTTAGTATAGCAAAGACTTCAAACTGTCCCCCTTGTCTCCTTTTGGTAATAGAACCCCAAGTTTTCCCAAACTTTCTTACAGCTAGATGTGCTTATGAGACTAAGTTTTGGCCAGACAGATACAAGTAGAAATTATATATGGAGCTTCCTGATCATATTTTTATAAGGAAGTTCTTTGCCTTCAATACTCTCTTTTCTTCTTCAGCAGATGTGGTGTTCACGAGCCAGTTTCAATCTTGCTGATGAGGACCACACTCAAACGGACTTTTCTAGCATGAGAGAAAGAACTTGAATTTCTGAACGATCTCAAGAACAGGGCTGGCCTGCCAGCCCTCAAGCATTTGCTCTGGGATGTTAGGAGAGAGAGAATTTAATTTCTATTTTATTTGCACTACTGTATTTTAGGTCTCTTTGTTACAGCAGCTTAGTCTATACCCAAGTATTCACAATAAAATACAAATTATAACTATACTTGGATACCATTTTTACCTGTCAGATTAATATATAAATGGGACAAAGATAGCCTCTGTGTATTCACTCCTAGATTGTTTATTTCTTCACAGCAGGCTGAAACTCACTCAAAAGCCCACTGGCACCAAACTCAAATTATTACATATTCAGTTGTTTTAAACATACCCCAAATAAATGATGCCCAACATATGCTACTTGTCAATAAGATGAGCCTCAGGACATTAAGACTCCAAGATTCTGCTGCCCTTTAGAGCTCTGATCCAGAGACTAGACATCACCTAGATACCATGTAAGCCCCCCTCTTGCTTGGAAGTTCCCTTGCCCTCCTCCCCTTTAGAGTAGTGGACTCCCCCCACCAACCCCGAACCTCTTGACAAATTCCTGCTGAGAGTGACTTCTCCCACCCCAACATGCAAACCTGTCAGAGCATGATTCAATGAAGTTCATGTTTGCTACTGCCCCTCATGGTCATATCCTTTTCCTTGATCAGACCCCAAATTCCGCAAACCCTCTGCATAGATTGTTAAAGATCCAAAAGTTTGGCAATATACTTTGTGGGCAAAAGTACGGGTAAACACACATTTTCATTCACTGCTGTGGAAGAATAATCTGGTATAACTTTCATGGAGGACAATTTGGCAATATCTAAAAAACTACAAATAGGCAAATCCACTGACACAGAAATTTCATTACCAGGAGTTTATTCCGAGAGGGAGTTGCACACGTGAGAAATGACTTTTGAATAAGGTTTTTCATTGTAGCACTTTTATAATAGGTAATCTATCAATAGGAACTGGTTAAAAAAATTATGGTATACTCATATGATGGAATACTACATAATTATGAAAGAGAATGAGAAAGCTCTTTATGAACTGATAGGGAAAATAAAGATATGCAAAACAGTACATGCTATAATTTGTGTTAAAAATAAATGGAAAAATTGCATGTGTGCATATTTATGTGTGAATAAAAGTGTAACAAGAAGCAGGTGACAATACTTGCCTGAGGGGAAGGATGTTGAATAACTGAGAGATGGAAATTGGAGGTTATTTTTTCACTATATTCATATATTCATGTGATTCAAAACAATGTTTCAGTTTTGAATCACAGGAGTATGTTACTTACTTGTTAATTATATTAAAATTAATTAAAAATAAAAGAATGCTATTCATCAACATTAGCAGCAAAAAATAAGCACAACGAGGTTGTCGGTATTATCTCCTAAAGGCTGGAGAACTTTCTAAAGTGAAAACTGTAGGAATTCAAGGAAAAGAGGAGAGAATCACAGGCTTCTCCAGTCCTGGAAGATTTGTAGAATAGATGGGAAAAAAGAATGGAGTCTTATATGTGAATAATTTTGTGTAGGTCTGAGCAACTCTGTAGTTTGAAACAGTGGAAGTTTCAAGGAGAAGGTACAAACGGAATGGCAGGAAAGAGGTCTGATTAGTCAAGGTAACAAAATTGTCAAACTATACTTCTGTCATTATTCTACTGGTATTGAAAGGCCACGGAAGGTTTTTCAAAAAGGATTCACAACAATATAGCAGCTTTTTATTTCTTTCTTTAATAACTTCACATGAGCAATGATGAAATCTTTTTTATCCTTTTACCATTAACACTGTGTGTAGTTGTTACCTAGAACAGTAGACTTTCAATATACATTTTAAGGAAAGGGAGATGCTAAGGACACAGAGACCTTGCTTCCCATTAATCTACTTACTGGCCAGGGGCAGCGCTCCCTGAGATGAAGTAGCTGCAATCAAAGGCGATAGTTTTCTATAGAAAAAGTACCTTACTCCAGTAATTTGATAGAAGAAAAAGTAATAACACTTTTCTATTCTTACATGAAGGATTTTGATCCTTTATGTAAGATACTCGAGAGAAGAAATTATGGAGACTTGAGCAGACCTGGGGATGGGCTTTGTGATTATTAATTTTATGTGTCAATTTGGCCGGGACACAGAACCCAGATTTTCAGTCAAATACTCGTCTAGATGTTGCTGTGTAAAGATGAAATTAACATTCATATCACTAGACATTGAGTAAAACAGACTACCCTCTATAACGTGAGTGGGCCTTGTCCAATCAATCAGTTGAAGCCCTTGTGAGAAAAAAGACTGACTTGCCCTGAGGAAGAGGGAATTCTATCAGTGGACTGCCTTTGGACTTGAGCTGCAACATCAACTTTTCCCTGGATCTCTGGCCCACAGATTTTGGACTTGCCAGCCTCCACAACCACATGAGCCAATTCCTTAAAATCTGTATTTCTATCTCTATCCTTAGCTCATTTCTATCTCTACCTCTATCTTGAGTGCTGCTCTAGCTCTAGTGCTAGCTCTAGTTCTCTCTGTTCTATTGGTTTTGTTTCTCTGGAGAATCCTGACTAATGCAGGCATTAACTGAACTTAGTTTAATTCAGTTCAATTAAACTCAATTCACAGACATTTATTGAGCTTCTACCATTTTCCAGGCACTGCTTTAAGTCCTGGAGATAGATAGCAAAATAAGACATGGGTCCTGACCTCAAGAAGTTCACAGTCTAGTGGGAAACCCTAACAAATAGACAATTACTGTATATTCCAGTGTGGTAAGTGCTGTGATGTTTAAGCACAGACTCCTAAGCATGCAGACAAATAACTTCACACTTGGTAGTGAAGCCACATCTCCATTGGCCATCAGGGGACCATTCAGTGGAGTGCAAATAGGCAGGTGTTTCCCACATACAGATGTATACATTTCTCAGTTTACCATGAACAAGAGAGGCTATTGATGATAAAATAATGAATAAAGCATTGCTATGTCCTTCAAGGGACTTACTGGATAGTGAAAGGAATATATACATATACACACACCTATCAGGTAGGAAAGAATGAGTTAAGTTTTAATAATGGACAAAGGTATTTCAGAGTTAGGGTAAGGAGTAATACTCAAGGGTCAAGTAATTATGTAGGCCTCTGAACCTACTCGGAGACTGAATGAAACATTAGATAATGCTTCTTATCAAACTTTACTCAAAACATAACATATAAAAGAAAGACAGGAAGGAAGGAAGGAAGGTAGGAAGGGAGGAGGGTAGGAAGGAAACAAGGAAGGAAAGTACAAAGGAAGCAAAGAAAGCAGGAAAGAAGGAAGGAAAGAAGGAAGGAAGGAAGGAAGGAAGGAAGGAAGGAAGGAAGGAAGGAAGGAAGGAAGGAAGGAAGGAAGGAAGGAAAAGAAAGAAAAAAAGAAAGGAAAAGAAGAAAAGAAGGGACCATCACAATCACTTTCAACACCTTTTATAAGTGGTGTAACCAGAGCTCAAAAGAGTGAAGTGACTTACTCAAAGTTTAAACTACATGTATAAGCATAGTTTTTAGTTTTCTGTCGAAAATATTTCCTTTTGTAACATTGTAATTACCTTTCTTGGATGTGTGAAAATTGGTATCAGCTTATTTATTTTACCTATAGAAAGATTTTGTGCTTGTTTCGACTAATAAAATTGTGACAAATACAAGGTTTTCTACCGTCTTCTGCTTCCAGCCATTATAGAGTAACAGGGACCAGAATTACCCTCTCATCATAAACTAACAAATGGGAAATATTAATAAAATAATCATTTTCAGACACTGGGCTATTCAGACAACAAGCAGTACAGTACTACGATCCCTGAGAAAAAGGAAACAAACAAGGTGAGACCCTCGGCTTTCATCTAGGAGGTACATTCCAGATTGTGGAACAGGGAGATCAACTGAAAGCAGAGCAACATAATATGATTGAGTTGTGAAGATAGGAATCAGAGTTCAAGAAGACTGAAGCTGCTGGAAATCCCAGAGTTCAAATTAGAAGGGAACTATCCAGAAAAAGAGCTTGGAAATCTGCATAACAGTACCGCTGAGTCTTCGCTGAATACTATCATGTGCATGCATAGGCCAAGCAAAGATTGAATGGGGAGCTGTGAACTGGGGACCCGAGAAGCTACCAGAGCTCACGCCAGGCTGGGACTCACTCAAGTTCCCTACAGCCACAGTGGAGAGTCCTTGGTGATCACAAGGGGTCTTCAGTGAAGGCCTCAGAAGGGCCACACTTTAGCAGTGGAGCTACACTAGCCATTGAGTAACAGCTGTTCTACACCTGCCTTAACAAATCTTAAAACAATCTTTGGAAAGAACAATCTGAACTTAATTAATTTAAATACTATCCAAAGGGACTGGCAATTTTTTTTCTATAGAGTGCTGGATAATAAATATTTCAGGCTTTGTGGGCCACATACAGTTTCTGTGGTGTACCCTTTTCTTTTCTTTTCTTTTTTGTAAAAACAACCTTTAAAATGTAAAAACCATTCTTAGCTCTGGGGTGGACAAAATTAATTGTGGGGCTAGATTTGACCCACAGGTGTTGTTTGCTAATCCCTGAACTAGCAGAACAAAACTCAATGATCTTTAAAGGAAAATAACAAAATTTAAACCATCAAAAATGTCTGTCATCCAATGAAACATTCCTGGGCATGCCAAGAAGCAGGAAAATATAATCTATAACCAAAAATAAAATTATTAAATAAAAGCGGATCTGGAAATGGAACTAGCAGTCGAGGATTTAAAAACTGTTATTATAACTGTTCAAGTATTTAAAGGAAAACATGAACAGGATGAAAAGAGAACTAGAATATATATATATATATATATATAAACTTGTTCTATTTATGAATCACTGTTCTCAGGATCAATGTAAAATGTATTCACTGTCTGTACTTTCGAATTATAATTCCACTATGCCTTCCTGGCTAAAAAAAAACAAACAAAAAAACAAAAAACAAAAACAAACAAAAAAACAAACAAAAAACAAATGAGAAGATAGCAAAATAGGTAAACACTATGCCTGCTGCCTCCCAGGATCACATTAAAATTGCAACTAAATTATAGACCAACCAACCTAAGAATCATCTGAAGACTAGCTGAACTGAACCTCTATAACCAAGGATATAAAGAAGAGGCCACATCAAGACTGGTAGGAGGGGCCAGTGAAATGGGATGACCCCAAACCCACAGGGAGTGGTTGAATCCCAGAGGGATACCTCGGCAGTGGAGGTCCCCCCTGGAGAGTGAGGAGTGAGGAGTACCAGCCCCAAACTAGGCTCCCCAGCCCAGGGGCTCTGTGACAGGAAGAGAAGTCCCCACAACATCTGGCAGTGAAAATCAACCAGGATTCTCCCTGTCCATCCTGATGAGATGGAAGGTGGCTGCAAACCCAGAAATCCTTTTTAAGGGCCTGTGCACAGACTCACTCACTTGCAAGCACTCACCCTGGGCTCCAGTGGACGAGCAGCAACTCCTCCACTGAGGTCGCCAGAGGTATACAGGGAAAGTGTAGCATCAGGGCTAGGGATAGAAGGACAGCTGCCATTATCCCTGTGTGGAGCTTGCCTCATATGTAGCCTATAGGAAGGTGCCATCTTTCTTGTGTTGAAGCCTCATCCAAAGTGCCAAATCTGAGACCACATTGGTTTGGTAAAATCTGCACACGCAGCACCTTGGTGACTCCCTGGAACCGGGCACAGCTCGTGTGGCATTGCCATGGGCACTCCGGGCTCCTGGGTGGTCCACAGAAGCCTTTTATAGCAGTGGATGACCTGCAGCAGGCTGGGGAACTTTCGGTGGCAGGCAGTCAGCCATAGCTTGCACTGGAGTCTTTCTTGGGCAGCTCTTGGGGATCTGCAGGCCAAGGCAAGTGGTGGCTGGCCACTGTGTTCACTGGGCATTTTGTGGGGTGGCCACAGGCTCAGCACTGGCACAAGAACTGAATCTGCGTTAATTTTGCAAAAACCACCAGCCATACCCCAGACACCCTGGGACCCTGCTCTGCCTGACTCAGGTGGCATTGCTGGGGCACTGTCAACACCGGGTCAACTAGCCTGGCCCATGTATCTAAGGAGGCTTTTTCAGCAGTGGAGCCTTACGGGCAGCTAGCATTAGGCCTAGCGGAGTCCTGTGCCTTTTGCTAAGCTGCTCCAGTCCTTATACTGGTGGCAGCCAGCCTCGGTTCACAGTGAGGCCACCCCCACATGCCTCCAGGTCCAGTGCAGGCAGTAACCAACTGCATATAGCTTTGTAGCTCTTACCAGGTAGCCTGGGCCAATCACAGGCAAAGCTGAAACTGGCCTACATGGGAGGCCCTCTCAAGAGGCACCAGAAACAACACACCAAGAAGTTGGCCTCAGACAACACCAGAGCACTACCTGAGTAGCCCAACAAGTGGCACACTCAAAGGGTAGTCTCAATAGACACAAGAGGTGCTGGGGTGAATCCCCCTGTGAGGGGTCAGCCCCTACACAGCAGCTTGTACGCTGTGGACATAGCCAGTCCTCACAGCCAGTCAGTCAATACCACACACTGACTTGCCAAAAGCAATCCAGGCTCAACTACAACAGGGGAATAGACATAATGCACACAAGGGACACTCCGGGAACACACGTACAGGTTATTAGGGAGACTGTGCCACTGAACCACCTAGGACACCTACTACCTAAGACTACCACATAAAGACTGAGAGACATAGGAGATCTACCTAATGCATAAAAGCAAACACAGAGACACAGCCAGAATGAGGGAACAAAGAAACATGTCCCAAATAAAAGAACAGGAGAAAACTCCAGAAAAAGGACTAAGTAAAATGAAGACAAACAACCTAACAGAGACTGAATTTAAAACAATTGTTGTAAGAATGCTTAAGGAACTTAGTGAGAACTTCAACAAAGAGATGGTAAGAATCTTTTTTTGTTTGTATATTTTGTTTGTATGTCCAAAAGAAGGACATAGAAACCATAAAAAAGAATCCCTCAGAAATAAAGAATACAATAACTGAAATGAAGAATATACTAGAAGAAATCAATAGCAGATTAGATAAATAAGAAGATCAAGTCAGTGATTTAGAAGACAAGGTAGCATAAAACACCCAATCAGAACAACAGAAAGAATAAAATAAATTGAAGATAGTTTAAGGACTTCTGGGACAACATCAAGTGTAACAACATTTGTATCATAGGGGTACCAGAAGGAGAAGGGAGGTAGTATCAAGAACCTATTTGAAGAAATAATGACTAAAAACTTCCCTAACTTGGCAAAGGAAATAGACACACAAGCCCAGGAAATGCAGAGAGTTCCAAACAAAATGAACCCAAACAGGCCCACACAAAGACATATTATAATTAATTTGGCAAATATTAAAAACAATGAGAGAATCCAAAAAGCAGCAAGAGAAAGAAAATTAGTTACTTAAAAGGGTACTCCCATAAGACTATCAGCTGATTTCTCAACAGAAACTTTGCAGGCTGGAAGGGAATGAAAGGAAATATTCAACAATGATGAAACGCAAGGGCCTACAACCAAGACTATTTACACAGCCAGGCTATCATTTAAAACTGAAAGAGAGATAAAGAGCTTCTCAGACAAGAAAAAGCTAAAAGAATTAATTACCATAAGTATTATAAGAAATGTTAAAGTGATTTCTTTAAGAAGAGGAAGAGGGAAAACATACAAACAAAAGAAGATCAAAAATATGAAAATAAAATGGAAACAACTATGTACCTATCAATAATCACTTTAAATGTAAATCGATTAAATGCTCCAATTAAAACACATAGGGTAGCTCAATGGACAAGAAAACAAGACCCATACATATGCCATCTACAAAAGAACCACTTCAGTGTGAAAGACACACGTAGACTGAAAGTAAAGGGATGAAGATATTTCATGTAAATAGAAACAAACAAACAAAAAATCTGGGGTAGCAATACTTATATCAGACAAAATAGATTTTAAAATGAAGACTATATATAATGAGACAAAGAAAGACATTACCTAATGATAAAGGGATCAATCCAACAAGAGGACATCACCATAATAAACATCTATGCACCCAAAACAGGAGCACCTAAATATATAAAACAAATACTGACCAACATAAAAGGAGAGATTGATAGTAATACAATCATAGTAGGCACTTTAACACCTCATTGACACCAATGTACAGATCTTCTAGATAGAAAATCAACAACAACAAAAAAAGTGGCCTTAAATGGCATACACTAGACCAGATGGATTTGATAGTTTTAGAGCATATCACCCCAAAGCAACAGAATATGCATTCTTTTCAAGTGTACATGGAACATTTTCCTAGATAGATCACATTGTAGGCCACAAAAATGTCTCAATAAATTTAAGAAGATTAAAATCATATCAAGTGTCTTCTCTGACCCCAATGGTATGAAACTAGAAATCAATTACAAGAAAAATACTGAAAAACACACAAACACATAGAGGGCTAAATAGCATGTTACTAAACATTTTAACAAATGGGCAGAGGGCCTGAACAGACATTTCTCCAAAGAGGATATACAGATGGCCAACAGACATATGAAAACATGCTCAAAGTCATCAGAGAAATCATCAGAGAAATGCAAATGAAAACCACAATGAGAAAGTTTTATATTTAGAGTATTCCATTTTCTTCAGCATGCTTCCTTTCTCCATTCCCCTTTGCCAGTTTAGATCTTATTCTCTACCCTTTTATGTTTTTGTTGTCACAAATTATCCCTATTTATGCTGTGAGTTGTAAGGGTGGTAGATGAGGGTAAATGTGATCAAACATATGGTGATGGAAGGAGAACTGACTCTGGGTGGTGAACACACAATGTGATATATAGATGATGTAATACAGAATTGTATACTTGAAACCTTTGTAACTTTACTAACCACTGTCACTGCAATAAACTTTAATTTAAAAAAAAACATAGGGGGTGGGAGATGAGGGTAAGGGGGATCAAATATATGGTGATGGAAGGAGAACTGACTCTGGGTGGTGAACACACAATGGGATTTATAGATGATGTAATACAGAATTGTATACCTGAAATCTATGTAATTTTACTAACAATTGTCACCCCAATAAATTTTAAAAAAAACAACCACAATGAGATATCACCTCACACCTGTCAGAATGGCCATCATCAATAAATCAACAAACAAGTGTTGGCAAGAATGTGGAGAAAAGGGAACTCTTGTGCACTGTTGGTGGGATTTAAAATTGGTACAGCCACTAGGGAAAACAGTAAGCAGGTTCCTCAAAAAATTAGAAATAGAACTACCTTATAATCCACCAATCCCACTTCTGGGTATTTATCCAAAGAAATCCAAAACAGTAATTCGCAAAGGTGTACGCACCCCTGTGTTCACTGCAGCACTATTACAATAGCTAAGATATGAAAACAACTGAAATGCCCATCAATAGATAATTGGATAAAGAACTTATGGCACATATATATGCAATGGAACATTACTCTGCCATAAGAAAGAATGAAATCTTACCACTTGTGACAACATGGATGGACCTAGAGGGTATTATGCTAAGTAAAATAACTCAGACTGAGAAAGACAACTACCTATGATTTCATTTGTATGTGGAATCTAAAGAACAAAATAATTGAACAAACAAAACAGAAACCGACTCATAGACACAGAGAAAAAAACTGATGGTTATTAGATGGGAGGGGGGTTGGAAATTAGGTGGAAAAGGTGAAGGGATTAACAAGTACAAATTAGTAGTTACAAAATAGTCATGGGGATGTAAAGTACACATCCACATGAAAAAAACAGTCAATAATATTGTAAAACTTTCTATAGTGTCAGATGGGTACTAAACTTATCAAGAGGATCACTTCACAAATTATATAAATGTCTAACCAATAAGATGTACACCTGAAACTAACATAAAATAATACTGAGTGTCAACTGTAATAAAATAGTCATGGGGATATAAACTACAGCATAGAGAATATAGTCAATAATATTATAATAACTATGTACAATGTCAGATGCATAATAGACTTATTGGGGTTATCACTTTGTGAGCTACATAACTGTCTAATCACTATGTTGTGTTGTTCTCAAAAAAATAGTGATTAGACATTTGAAACTAATAGAAAAAAACACCAAATGAACTTTGTAGAGATGAAATATATAATAGCTGAAACAAAAAATTAATTGGATGGGATTAACACCAGATTAGATGGTACAAAAGAAGATATCAGCAATCTTAAAAACAGCAATAGAAACTACCCAAACTGAAGCACAGTGATACAAAAAGTTTAAAAATAATTAACAAAGTATCAGTCACTTATGGTATAATATCAAACAGTCTAATGTGTATTTAATTGGAATCATGGGTAGGATGGCAAAAAATATTTGAAAAAATAATAGCCAAAAATTTCCAAAGTTGAGAAAAACTGTAAACCTATAGATCCAAGGAGCTCCATGAATCCTTTTGAGCATCTGAAATAAGGGTTAAAGAACCAAACAACAATAACTATCAACTTAGTACTTCATAAGTGGCAAATCGTCTGGTTCCAAATGGAACATATTTGTCTTTTACCTTATCAGGTCTCAAACACCGAAGAATTATCATTTTTTGCAGTTCGTTTAGGCTCTGATCCATTGGTTCTGGAAATTTAGCATTGTGCGGCTCTTTACTGTCATAGATTTCCCGCCATTCATTTATATGTTCACAAAAATGCGTCCTAGTGGAAAAAAGCTTATTAGTTATTCTTTCATTGGGAAAAAATTTAAAAAGAGATTGTTGAGCAATGAGTTAAATCAAGAGAGCTACAGAACCATTTAAAAACCACTAGATTACAAAATTACCCATCACTGTCCAATGCTAAATCATCAAGTTTAAACAATTACCTGAGTCCTTTGAAGGCAGGGAATTCACTAGCATGACAAATTTCCTCCCAGCTTTTATCTTGTAGCCAAGTAGGATCAGGATTTGCCTCAGCACTCTTCAGACTCACTCCTCCAGTTAAAAGAAACCTAAGTTCCTGGTAGTCAACCTCTTTCTTTGCCCTGTATTCCCAAAGTAAGGATTGTTGTAAATTGTTGATGTTAAAATTGAACATAGTCAATTTTTGCATCTATATCTTGAATAAAATAATTAGGACTGACTCCCCCTACTGCTATAAACAATTAGAAAACTGGATAAAATGAATGAAACAACTGTTTTGGAAATTATACAATAGCCAGTAAAGGACTGTGGTCCCTGAAAAAAGGGAGATGAATAAGTGATCCTGTGATTGCTCTAACCATGTGACTGAAGGTGTGTTCCAGATCACAAAACAGGGAGGCCATCAAAATCAGAGCTTGGCAGTATCACTGAGTTGAAGAGACAGAGACCAGAGTTCCAAAGGGCTGAGATGGCTGAAATTTGTGGGCAGAGAACCAGAGAGGAGGACGATACATGAAAAAGGAGCTCTAGAAACCTGCATAGGTATCCTCTCTTGATTTTATTGCTAAATTCTAAGTCATCTGTGAGTACGGTAAAAATCCAGGAGGCCTGGCAAATGTTTGGAGATCTGTAAACTGAATAGCTACCAGAGCTTGCACAGGACTGGAGATGTGAGTTTTGCCAACTAGAGTTGAATCTTTGTTGAACTAAAAAAAAATGAGCTATGAGGCCACAAAAAGACATGGGAAGACCTTCAATGTATATCATTAAGTGAAAGAAGCCAATCTGAAAAGGCTGTATTTCTTGATTTGGGTGGTAGTTACACAGATTTTTGCTCTATAAGAATTTACTGAACTGCACATGAATATTTTAAACTTTTCTGTGTGATCTAAATTTTAAAAATCAAATAAACATTAAAATACCGATACTATTGTAGAGAAATGTACAAGTAAACTCATGAATTAAGCAGAGTAGCCATCTTTATTGATTCGATTTTCCAGGCAGGTTTTTTAAAATAAATAAATTAAGAAAAAGCAAGTAACTTACAGCAGAAGGTTGGTACATAATAAAAAGGAAAACAACAGCTTGTCCTTCTCAAATAGTGATCGGCATATATTACAATATAAGTTGTAAGTGAAGTGGTCATTTAAATATCGTAGTCGCTTCTCCAAGATTTTGGATTTGTTACTAAAAGGTTAAAAAAAGGAAAACATTGAGTTTAAAAATACTAAGATAAAATAGGTAACATATGAATTAACATATTAGTTGTTTTTACTTCATCAAAGTACCTATTCACTGCTAAAAAATGTGAAGCTACACACACACACAAATGAAAGTATATAAAACTGGTGAATTCTGAAAAAGCTCTCTGGATTATACAAATGTGAATTTCCTGGTTGTAATATGTATTATAGTTACATAAGATGTTAAACCATTGGAGAAACAAGGTGAAAGATACAAGGGACCTTCCTGTACAATTTGTGTGTGTGTGTGTGTGTGTGCTCAACTTGTAAATCTGTATGTAAAAAATGGTATAATTCTATGAGAAAATGAAATATGGTTTACATCATCTTTCTATTTTCAAAATTCTAAATTTCGTATTTTACTCCGAAATGAAAACAATCAATTAATTAAAAAACACCTATTGAACCTCTAGTAGTATAAAGATCTATGCTGGGGAGGGAACTGTATAAGACAAAGAATTATGAAACATTTACATGCCCCAAAGAAGCCTAAAATCTAGATCAAGATCTATACATTTAAAAAAATATATGAAAACTCTCATAACAACTCTAAAATGTAGGTACTATTATTATTCCTGTTTTATAGATAAGAAAAATTGAGTTAATTACAGAAAGGTTAACTGACTTGCCTATATTCATTCAGGTAGCATATGGCAGAACTGTGATTTAATCCCTTACTCCAGCTTGACTCCAAAATCTGTGTACATTCATTAATTGATTAAAGTGAAAATATCTTGCAAATGAGTAAAATGTGGAATTGCAGCTTTTTATATTCAGCTGCAATTATATATTTATAATTCAGTTTTCCACAAAAATGAAGAAAGAAATATTGGAGTTGCCAGCAAAGATGTGTTGTACCTTATTGAAATGTTTAGGAGTGTCCTTTGATAGGTAATTAGATGAAGAATTTGTGGTATATATATACGATGGAATGCTATTCTGCCATAAGAAAAGATAAAATAGTGCCATTTGCAACAACATGGATGGATCTTGAGATTATTATGCTGGGGGAAATAAGTCAGACAGTAAAAATCAAGAACCATATGATTTCACTGATATGTGGTATATAAAATTGAAAACAAAGGAACAAGACAAACAAATGAAGAAACAAAAACTCATAGACACAGACAATAGTTTAGTGGTTACCAGAGGGTAGGGGGTGGTAGATGAGGATAAAAGGGATCAAATATATGGTGATGGAAGGAGAATTGACTCTGGGTGATGAACACACAATGTGATATATAGATGATGTATTACAGAATTGTACACCTGAAATCTATGTAACTTTACTAAAAATTGTCACCCCAATAAACTTTAATTAAAAAAAAGAAATATTTAGGAGAGGAAAAAAGGACTAAAGCTAATCTCTCTTATGTGTAAATCTTGAATCGAAGTGAAACAAAACTTAAAACAGGAAAGTCTTTTTCTTTCTGTCTCTCCGTCTCTCTCTCTCTCTCTCTCTCCCTCCCTCCCTCCCTCCCTCCCTCCCTCCCTCCCTCCCTCCCTCCCTCTCCCCTCCCCTCCCCTCCCTTTCCTTTCTATCTTTCTTTCACTTTTGCATATTTTTAAATATTCTATAATGAATATTATATATTATATATGATTATATATTATATAGGTAAACAAAAATGTTTTTAATAGGAAGGGTGATAAAAATCCAACCTAGGGAGGATGAATGAAGCTAGAGAAAATTTACCTGTCATGAATAGAGTTGATATAAAGGTTCACAAACCAGGTGAGAGAGTACTGGTACATTGGATCAATGTTAGCCAAGTCTGCAATGCTGAAAAATAATACTGATGAATGTTTAGCAATGGGTCGATAGCCTTCTCGAGATTCTGCTATTTTGAGTTCTGTTTTTTCTGCAACCTAGAAAAAGAGAAAAATCAAGATTAAGAAATAGAAAATGTGTTTTAATTATATATTTTTCATATAATGAAGTTTATACTTAAAAAAATACCCACCTAACTCAATGACAAAATTATGGAAATATAGTTTACAAGAAAGTGCTTTACTATGTTAAAAGCTAGAAAGAAAGGAAGAAAGAACAAAAGAGAGGGAGGTGGAAGAAGGGAGGGAAGAAGGAAGAAAGAGAAAAGAAGAAAGGAAAGAACTACTGAGGGAAGAGAGAGTAAGACCAGAGGGTGGAAAGGAGAAAGGAAAAAAGAAAGAAAAATAGCTTTAAAGATTAAAGGTGTGATTACTCACCAACAATTTCTCTCTTATTTGAGTAGTAACAGCACTGTCAATCTTTGTTTATTCTTTGCCTGAATCTGACATGTGTGTACTATAGTCACTCACCTTCTTTTCCTTTAATAGGTCAGAGACGGAGAGGGTGAAATAGAGAGAGCAAGTGTGCATGTGTGTATGTTAAAGATGTCAACATATGTACCAGGACCCAGCACAAAGTCTGGCAGAGTAGGTATTCAAAAATATTTGTTGGCTGATGGTTTTATACATTAAGAATGCTTTTTTTCAACTAGTTTCTGAAATGTTTAACTTTTCCATATTTAATAGGAGTATAGACATTAAACCCCAAAAGAAAAAATTTCTCCAAGATAACAGCTCTTCAACTGACAACTCAATCTGATAGGTTAATATTCTACACGAAAAATGTGTAGAGCACTTTTCCAACCCATTCTCCCTTCTTTGGAAATGCTAGCCAGAGACTCGCTGAATGAGTGTGCCTGAGTAGTCATGTTTATAGTGAATGATTCTGTTCATAGCTGATTCAATCCAGTGGTAGGGATAGAACCAGGCCCAAGATAGCTAATCAATTTTACCTCCAACTTCCCACCCTTTAAGAGCCTCAGAAACTGAAGTCAGGTGGTACTGGGCATTAGTGCTAAAAAGTAATGGGGACCAAAGTTGGTTTCTATGTGCAAAATAAATGTAGGAAGAAACAGATGTAAAATTTTTACAGAAGAAATTAGTCTTCAAGTGAAGTAGCGAGAAGGACCACACAACTGTAGAAAGAGGCGGAGAGACAAAGAGCATAGAAACTTAATTTATTAAGCTTTCCATTTATTCCTGAGGCTTGTATGTACTTCCTATGATTGGCGAAACTATCTTTTTTATTTAGGCTAATTTGAATGGGTTTCTGTTTGTTGCAAACAACTGTCCCCAAAATTATACAGTATAACCACAATTAAAACTAAGGTTTGAACCTCAGTCTTGACTATTAGTAAGTAAAACAAAGTTGTCAACAATGGAAATTAATGACACTTTATATAAAAAAGCATTATCTTAGTATTCTCATTTAAACCTCCTTTTATTTAAACCTTAATTTTTCAGCTCAAATGCCATTTGCCATTAATGGCAGTAGAAAGCAAAAATAATCAGCAAATACTGTTATTATTTTTAAACAGTAAATAATTTAACTCAGGTTCCATAGCTTTATATGCAGTGTACTTATAAATAGTGCTTACTAAACTTGGCTCTGTGTATGAAATGTTAGGCTCGAGAAATAATAAATATATTTTTGATAAATTACTATTAATCGCCTAAAATCAAAGAACAAGATATTTTTATAGAAACAAACATTGTGAATATATTATGTTAAATGAAGAAAATTCATTATTTGTAAAAATTTGCTGTGCTGTGATATTTATATATATCATACTTTCCAGGAATCAAAAAGACTAAACTTCAGTCAAGAAAATTTTGGGGGAAGGGGAGGCTTTGAAACCTATAGAACGAATTCTTAAAGTTTTGTTTGTGTTTGTTTATTCTTATAGGTTGCAGGAAATGAGAAAAGCAGGTTTTAGACTATGTGGGGGGACTTTTCTCTGAAGACAGTTTTTTTTTTTTTTACATTGGGTTAGTGGAAGTCGGGGCCAGATATAAAGCATATTTTGGATCAGAATATACAATGAATTTAAAGTTATGTTTATAATGATCAAGGGGACCAAATCAGAAAGAGATTATGATTTATTAAATTTCTCTCCCTTTGCAAGATAAAGTACTTGAACCAATAAATACTTATATCTCCTTTTCTCTTTGAGTCTTAATAGGAAATAAGCTAATAAATGCTTCCTATCCTTATCTCCTCTTTGAAAAAGACAACATGGCAAGGGGACAATAAAAAGTTGGTTCAGCTCTGATGGACAGGAATTGGAGGAAAGGGAGACATTATAGAATGAATATCTCCGTCACTGTCCCCAGATGGGGGCTGCCACGGGATATTACTCTAAGAAACTGCTACTCTTTTGGCTCTTCTGAAATTGGAAACAAACTAACAAAAACAAAGAATAACAACAGCAAAAAACATACACTGAACAAAAAGTCATTATCATCACATTTATGAAAAACTCAACCCACCCCAAGAGGAAGGTGCCTATATCTTTTGAAAGCCCTCTACTCCAAAGCTGTGTAGACAGCAGCAGAAGGATGCTGAGTAATTAGTGCAATTTCTATTTAGGTTTTTTAAAAAATTTTTAAATTACCCTAATATTAGGATGTGCTTAATTCATTGGGTGGGCCAAGGAGGACTGAAAGTTCTGAAAATCAATAAAGTTAGCCTACAGAAGTTTTTACATAATTTCACTTACTTGTGTGAACTTGGGCCTCAACTACTCTTTCTGGCCCTAGCTTTCTCAACTATGAGATGCAAAAGATGACTGATAGCTAAGTCCTCTTCTATCTATAACATTGTATGAGTCTTATTAAATAACATAGAACATAAAAACACCATTTGGCTATGATAGACAAATTTGCAATAAAGACATTATTGGCTATGGACTACTTGTCTTTCTTCCACCACTTGCCACCCCCAACTCTCATACCTCTCTCCCTGACAAACAAATGACTATGCAATGTCAGAAGAATATCTGTATTAGTACCTAGAAGCACTTACTGTTCAATTAACCAGCAGTTACCTCCACACATCTTAAGCTCCAACCAGGAACAGAAGCAAGTCAAAGTCTCAAGCTCAAGTTTTTAGATGAAGAGTCAATTAAACTTGGATAAACCTCACTAGCTTCTCTGAACTATGCAATAATAAAAAATAACTTTTTAAAAGTTTCATTCTAAATTTATTTCTTCTGTGTAGAGATGCAATATCAATCAGACCATGGTTTGAATAATTCAACAGTAAGAGATATATTTGTGAGTTTAAAATTAGTTTCTATGTTTTAGTATTTTATGAATTCTTTTTCTTTTCCAGTAAGTCTTCTACAGCACTTTCCTCGGGTACTGGAGTAAATTGGAATCTCAAGACTCAAAAGACTGTTAAGATTCTTTTTTTTCACCTGCTGTTTCTTTGTTATTTCATTGGACATAAGTTTAGCAGAGTCTAAGACTTTAATTGCACTTTCATCTTCTAAAATGTTTCCTTCTGAAGATGACAATGTTTCCAAAATTTTTTTCTCTATATCTTTTAGCTGTTTCTTATTAGCTGCAGACTGAAGAATAAGAGCATTTCTTTCCTCTTCTAATTCTGGTCTAAAAAAGATAGAAACATTTAGTCTAAATTTGTAGTATTTTATCTAAATTCATATCTAAATATTAGATATCACAATTCTGTAGACATTTTAGTAATTTTTAGATGTGTAACACAAACTAAGATGACTAATATCTTTATCCTAACCTACGGAAAAAAATTACTTCCACTCAAATAATAATTTGAGACATTCAAGCTAAAACAAGCATTAACTGTGTATGTGTAAAATGTGGCAACAACATGTACTGTAATAAGTCCAAGAATATGTTTTTATCCACATGATTTAGCCAGTTATGTTAGGATAAGAACTGGAGAAGAAATTCAGAGGATGAAATTTCTTTCTTTTTTTTTTTTTTTTGAAATTTCTTATTTATTCCTTGGCTTTGTCATATTCAGTCTCATTTTCATTGCCTCTTCTACAGTAGCAGACATAAAAAGGATGACTCATCATACAAATACCTCTGCAAGTAAAAGACAAATTGGCACTCAGCATCTTATCAAGATTGTATGAAACTTCAAAATAACATAATTCACCATGTTATAGAATATGTTATGACATGGTTCTCTCTTGTGAAATTCAAATATTGGAAGTAACAAAAGTATCTCATGGCTACATATTTTCACTTATAATTTGATGTCATGTAATAGGCTACTTGATAATGTTATATAAAGCTTCAAGTGAAATCAAAGACTTCCTACCGAGAGAGGAAAAAATCATAGAATACAACCAAACTAAAATAACAGACAGAAACACAAAGACAAAGGAACAATGGAGACACCAAGCTACCAGAAAACAAAAGATATAATGGCTATAAGAAATCCTCACATATCAATAATCACCCTAAATGTAAATGGACTGAAGTCACCAATAAAACGGCACAGAGTAGCAAACTGGATCAAAAAACAAAACCCAAATTCATGCTGCCTTCAAGAGATGCATCACACCTACAAGGACAAATACAGACTCAAAGTGAAAGGGTGGAAAACAATACTCCAAGTAAACGGCATCCAGTGAAAATCATATGTAACTATACTTATATCTTACAAAACAGATTTCAGGATTAAAAAGGTTAACAAGAGACAAAGATGGACATTTCATAATGATGAAGGGGACAATACAACAAGAACACATAACACATCAATATATATGCTCCCACTCAGGGAGCACCAAAATTTGTAAAGCAACTACTCACAGAACTAAAGGAAGAAACACACAAAAACACAATTATAGTAGGGAACTTAAATGTACCATTGATAGCTATGACTAGATCACCAAAATATAAAATCAAGAAGAAAATATCAGTCTTAAATGACACATTTGGCCAAATGGATATAATTGACATTTACATAGCCTTTTATCCTACAAAACTAGACTATACATTCTTTTCTAGTGCACATGGAACATTGTCAAGGATAGACCATATGTTGGGAATCAAAAGTAGCCTCAACAAATTTAAGCTTGAAATCATAACAAGCATATTCTCCAACCACAAGGCTTGAAATTGGAGATGAACTGCAAAAAAGGCAGGAAAAACCCACAAATATGTGGAATTAAACAACATGCTATTAAAGAATGACTGGGTCAAAGAAGAAACAAAAGGAGAGATCAAAAGATACATACAAACAAATGAGAATAAAATACATCATATCAAAATTATTGGGATGTGGTGAAGCAGTATTACGAGAGAAATTTATATCATTGCAGGTATATCTCAAGAAATAAGAAAAATCCCCAAGAGACAACTAAACATTACATCTTAAAGAACTAGAAAAGGAAGAACAAATGAAACCCAAACTCAGCAGAAGGAAGGAAATAATAAAAATTAGAGCAGAATTAAATAAAACAGAGAACAAAAAGACAATTAAAAAACCTAATGCAACAGAGAACTGGTTCTTTAAAAAATTAATAAAATTGACAAACTGCTGGATAGACTCACTAAGGAAAAAAGAAAAAAGACACAAATAAACAAAATCAGAAATGAAACAGAAGTCATGATGAATACCACAGAAATACAAAGGATCACACGAGAATACTGTGAAGGACTATATGCTACCAAATTCAATAACCTTACAAGTTCTTAGAAATATATAACTTCCCAGGCTGAATCATGAAGAACTAGAAAATCTAAATAGACTGATCAACAGTAAGGAAATTGATACAGTCACCCAAATCTCCCCAAAAGCAAAAGTCCAGGACCAGATGGCTTCACTAGGGAATTCTACCAAACATTCAAAGAGGATTTAATATCTGTCCTTAAATTCTTCCCCCAAAAAACGAAAAAGAAGCAATACTTCCTAACTCATTTTATGAGGCCACCATTACCCTGATACCAAAACCTGATAAGGTAACACAAAAAATAAAACTAGCCCAGTATCTCTGATGAATGCAGATGCAAAAATCCTAAGCAAAATAATAGCAAATTGAATACAACAATGCATTAAAAAGATTATACATCACAATCCAAGGGGTTTATTCCAGGGTCACAAGGATGGTTCAACATACACAAATTGATCAATGCAATATACCACATAAACAAAATAAAGAATAAAAATCATATGATCATATCAATAGATGCAGCAAAACCATTTAACAAGATACAACATCCATTTATGGTTAAAGCACTTAATAAAATGGGTATAGAAGGAAAATATCTCAATATAATAAAGATCATACCCTCAGCTATGACAAACCCTCAGGTAATATCATAATTAATGGTGAAAAACTGAAAGCTTTCCCTCTAAAATCAGGAACAAAACAGGGATATCCTCTGTCATCACTGTTATTAAACATAGTATTGGAAGTCCTAGCTAGAACAAACAGGCAAGAAAAAGAAATAAAAGGCATCCAAATTGGGAATTAAGAATTCAAATTGTCACTTTTTGCAGATGTCATGATCCTTTATAGAGAAAATCCTAAAGACTCCATCAAAACAAACAAACAAAACAAGAGAAAAACCCAATAAACAAATACAGTAAAGTTGCAAGATACAAAATGAGTTTACAAAAATCCATTGTGTACCTATACACTAACAATGAAATTTCAGAAAAAGAAATGAAAAAAAACAATTCCTTTTGCCATTGCAACAAAAAGAATTAAACACCTAGGAATAAACTTAACAAAAGATGTGAAGGACCTACCTATACACTGAAAACTATAAGACATTCTGAAAAGAAGTTGAAGAAGACACCAAAAAATGGAAAGATATTCCGTGTTCATAAATTAGAAGAATCAACGTAGTTAAAATGGCCATATTACCCATAGCAATATGTAGATTAATGTAATTCCCACCAAAATACCAATGGCATTCTTTAAAGAAATAGAAGGAAAAAAAATCAGATTTGTATAGCATCACAAAAGACCCAAAACAGCCAAAGCAATCCTGAGAAAAAAGAACAAGGCTAGAAGTATCACACTCCCTGACTTCAATTTATATCTCTAAGTGACATTAATCAAAACAGCATGGTATTGGCAGAAAAACAAACACACCGACCAATGGAATAGAATTGAGAGCCCAGAAATAAACCTACATATATGTATATATGAGCAGATAATTTATGACAAAGGAGCCAAAAACATACAAAGCTTCTTCAACAAATGGTGCTGGCAAAATTGGAAAGCTTCGTGCAAAAGAATGAAATTAGACTGCTATCTTTCATTATATACCAAAATTAACTAAAAATGGATCAAAGACCTAAATATAAAGCCTGAAACAATAAATTGCTTTGAAGAAAGAATAGGTACTAACCTATCCGAATAGACCTTGGGTTCAGAAAAGATTTTATAAATTTGACTTCAAAAGCAAGGGAAGTAAAAGTAAAAACAAATCAATGGGACTGTGTCAAATTGAAAAGCTTCTGTACAGCAAAAGAAACTGCCCACAAGACAAACAGGCAACCAAACAGATGAGAGAAGATATTCATGAACAACACCTCTGATAAGGGGGTAATATCTAAACTATATAAAGAACTCATACAACTCAAAAACAAAAAACCAAACAATCCAATTAAAAAATGGGCAGAGGACCTGAATAGACACTTCTCCCAAGAAGACATACAAACGGCCAATGGATATATGAAAAGATGCTCAACTTCATTAGCTATTAGGGAAATGCAAATCAAAACCACCAGGAGATACCAACTCACAACAGTCAGAATGGCTATTATCAACAAGACAAGTAATAACAAATGTTGGAGAGGCTGTGGAGAAAAAGGAACCCTCATACACTGCTGGTGGGAATGTAAATTGATACAGCCACTGTGGCAAACAGTATGGAGGTTCCTCAAAAAATTAAGAATAGAATTACCATATGACTCAGCAATCCCTATTCTGGGTATCCACCCCCAAATCTAAAAACATTTATCTGTAAAGATATATGTATCCCTCTGTTCATTGCGGCATTATTCATGGTGGCCAAGACATGAAAACAACTGAAGTGCCTGTCCTTTGATAGATGATTGGATAAAGAAGATGTGGTACATATATAATATAGTGGAATATTGCTCAGCGATAAGAAAAGATGAAATACTGCCATTTGAGACAACATGGATGAATCTTGAGATTATCATGCTAAGCACAATAAGTCAGACAAAATAAATCAAGCACCACATGACTTTACTCATATGTGTAATACAAAACTAAAAGCAACAAATGAAGAAGAGAAACAAACAAAAACTTATAGACAGTTTAGTGCTTACCAGAGGGTAAGGGAGTAGGGATTGATAGAGAAGGGTAAAAGGGGTGAAATATGGTGACAGAAGGAGAATTGACTCTGGATGGTGAATGCACAATAAAATATTTAGATGATGTATATAATTCAAGTAGAATTATATACTTGAAACCTATATAGTTTTAGTAACAAATATCACCCCAATAAATTTAATAAAAATAAAAGATTTATTTCAGGAGCAATTCTTTACTAGTAGCCCTTCCAGGTGTATTCTTTCTCATGTAAAAAAATAACACATGCTAGTAATGAAAAAAATACATAAATTATAAAGAAAATAGTAATAATTACCCATAATCTTGGCACCCCAGGAGAATATTATTGTTAACATTTTGGTGTATTCTTTCCCAATCTTTTTTTTTGTATATATGGATATCCATTCATGCATTAACTTTCTTTTTTACAAAATATTACCCATACTGTATATAGCTTAGTATCCTACCTTTTCATTCTTATTCTAAGTATTTTCTTATTAACATCCTGTATATGTCTTTGCACACATTCCTGATTTTGTTCATAGCATACATAGGTGACATTTTTGGTTCAAACAATCAGATACAAATCAGAAATTATGGCATGTAATCTGAATCTACTACCCACACTAAGGGCCCAATAAAACATGGTTGACTTATAACCGGTTATAGAATGGCTATTTTAAAGGATTATATTAAGTATTTAATCTATAATAACAAAATACAAAATTTGACAAGGTTTCAAAATAATCACATAACAAAAGTATTAATGGCCTACAAATATTTCTTTCTAGGCTATTTACAAGCATTTAAGAAAATACATACCTCTCCTTTGCAACAACAATACCTAGTAACTGATCTTCAAGTCCTTCTGGAGTTATCATGAAATTGAGCAAAGACAGCTTTGTAGCCAACTCTGGCATATAGTGTGGATTCCTCAGTTTTGTGGTAATATAAAACTTGAAATCAAAGGAGTACTCAATAATGACTTCACCGAGTCTGATGCAATCAATGCCACCTGTATTTCAGAAAACAAATGCATAGTAACTAAGCCAAAGTGGCACTCCCACCCCCATGTTAAGATCTTTCCCAGATTACAAGTAATTTTAAGTAGAATACAGGTGTGAGAAAAGTTATAAACACAGAGGCAAGTAAGCAGTTATATAGCAGAACATTAATTCTGAGGTAGTATAAGACATTTTCTCTGTTGTCATGGAGCCTTCTAAGTCAAGATTCGTTTTGATTTTACTTCCTCTATCAATTTGCAATCATGATTCCAAAGTTATTTGCATATGACTAAAGCTTTTAAAAGTACTAGAGTTTGGCAGAAATAAAATTTTTATAAACAAACAAAAAAATATGTAAGGTGGGCAATGTCAACCTAAAGTCAACTCTGGTCCACGTTAACAATTACTATTCACAATAATAGACTTTATGTAGCCCATGGTCACAAGATAAAGGAATTTCAGTCTGGCTTCAACTTCTTCATGTTTTCTACTGAACAATAGGCTAAATAACAGTGGTTAAGGCAATGAAGGTAGGGCGCGGTATTTATTTTAGAATATCTGACCAAAGTTCATTCCTGATTTCCTTTCACACATTAACAATGGCACAGAAGTTCTGAGTTATTAACACTATTATTAAATTTATGTAGTGGTTTTCTTGCCTCAAAGATAAGCCTCAAAGATAATCCAATCATTTTTCAGTTCTACCAACTAATAAAATTGACTTCTACCTTGTTTAAAAGTTTGCCTAAGTAGTAAAGGCTCCAAAGATGGATCCAGTTCTTCACCAACATTTTCCAATAGAAGTGGAGTTCCAAACTGAATACAGTTTTCCAGTGTTCTCATATAGTCTGAATCTGATAGCTTAATAACACTAAGCTGATTTTCTTTCTCAGAGTTTTTGATCCACTTATTGGCTTGACCCTGGGGGTCAATCATTAAAGGCCTAGAATATAAAAAGAAAAATTCTGAGGAATAAATAAATGTTGAGATTTCTTTAAAATTATACAATTTAAATAATAAATATCACCACCAATGTGTACAAATACAATGTGTTTCACATACTTTATAAGAATTAATCTTCACAAATTCCTGTGAGAAAAAGTGAAAAGGAGTTTTATTCTCATTTATTTATTTTTATTTAAAAAATTTCTTTTGAAATGAAGAAATTTAGTCTCTGGGAGTACTGTGTCCAAGGTTCCATGGTAAGAAAATCAGTTCAATGTCAGAAGTAGGATCTTGTGAACCTGTAAGCTGTGCTCTTTCCAATATAACACATTGTCTTCAAGATAATTTGAATACATGACATCTGTTACATAATATGAACAATAATTCTATTACTTGATAAAAATTGAAAGTAACAGATCTACTAGCCTATAATGGGTTTCCTCAGGTTATGAGCAGAGTCATAAACTAAGTCCCCAAGTTTACTCTGGTATATATTTGAGATCTTTTAGGATTTTTTTCTGTGTAAGTATAGTAAAGACTGTGTGTTCAAGAACATATGATTCATGGTTTCAGATATTCAAAATATGATGTGTTTTCCTCTTCCGCAGTGATGATGCTGTCCTAGGTTCTTCTTGTATTCAGTACAGTGCATTAAATTGTCTTTAAAAAATATGAGCACAGAAAGGGGAGTTTTCATCCCACATCACTTTGGTTTTCCCAGACATTCTCTTTCTCTTTCAAGGGGTAAAATCCCCTTTCCCTATAAATAAGCTCTTTAATGAACTACTCCCAGATAATTCTGTTCTTTACTTTCCTTTCCAAAAGACAAAACAATCCACTACTGGCTACTTGGTTGTTTTCTTTCTCAGTTCAAATCGTACTGAAGTCCTACTGAAAGCACAGAAAGATCCAGACATTAGTTAAAATTTGCTTTTGCTATCACAGCAAACAGAGGAAATGTGTTCTGGAAATCAGAAAGTTATTTTGTATACAACTGCTTAAAAGTTGCCTAGTAAATTAGACTACATGCATCAAGGCCCTATTTAAAGGGATGTTTTTTCTTCCTTATATATGCTTATTGTTGGAAAAATACAACATTTGTTCTTTCCCTTGCAAAAAGTAAGCTTTTCTGTAAATTAACATTTTAATGCTAATCAGTTGTTCTTGGTAATGCCTAAATCAATGTTCTCAGTAATATAATAATTAGAGATTCTTTATTATTCTAAAAGAAATCCAACAAATGGATGGATCTTGAGATTATTACGCTAAGCAAAATAAGCCACACATAAAAAAGTCGAGAACCATATGATTTCACTGATATGTGGGATATAAAACTGAAAGCAACAAAGGAACAAGACAAATAAAGAAACAAAATCTCACAGACACAGACAATAGTTTAGTGGTTACCAGAGGGTAAAGGGGGTGGAGGGTGAGAGATGAGGGTAAACAGGGTCAAATATATGGTGATGGAGGGAGAACTGACTCTGGGTAGTGAACACACATGTGACATATAGATGATGTATCACAGAATGGTACACTTAAAACCTATGTAATTTTACTAACCATTGTCACCCCAATAAATTTTAATTAAAAAAAGAAGAAAGAAATCCAACTCCTAGTTAATACAACCTTACATAGTATTACAAATACAATTGGAAAATTGAGTTGTTGTGTCCATCAGAGAGATAAGACCATGCCATGGTATTTGTATTCCAGTGTACCAAGTGTGGGCATGCAAATCATTCTAGTTTGCATTTCAGATCCTTGGGAAGTCTGAAGAAAAAAGCATTATTTGTCTATGCTTCTGACAGAGGTAGTAATTTGGGGGAAAACAAAGCTTTACTGTTAAGTCACCAGACTGATGTGTTAACAAACAATAGTAAAGCAGCACAGTATTTTCATCATGGGTAAAAAGTAAGCAAAGCCAGAATTTAAGATACAGACATAAATGAGGTATTTGAAGATGATAATTATAAAATACTAACATTCATTGAGAACTTATCATGTACTAAGCATTTTCTCACAACATTCCTATGAGGGAAGAGTTATTATCTTCCTCATTTACAGACGGGGTACCGGAGTCATTGAGAGGTCAAGTAAGTTACCAAAATCTCAACATAGAAAGTGATAGAGGAACTTGAATCCAAATATCCTGACACCAGAGATTGCACTGCTCTCAACCACTGTACAATATTATAAATAGACAATTATAAGCAAGCAAAACAAGGATTGATTACTTATAAACTGATGCAGCATGACTGACTAAATAACCTTGAAGATCCTTCAGCCACTTTGTAATGGTGGATAAAATATGACATTTTTAAAAAACACAGGTGACATGCATTTAAGAGGTATGCACATATATAATACATACATACACATACATACATACATACATACATACAAATACAAGTGCCCGAAACACAGGCAAAACTTAATTCCAGGAAAGTAAGTGCATGAGCTGAAATGACAACTAGCCTGGGGGAGATATCAGTTCTAACAACCTAGGGGCTCCTTGAGTCCATATGTGGCAAGAAGCTGGAACTGAGACCCCTGTATTAAGCTTAAACCCACAAAAGGATTAGTGAAATCATAGATAGAAAAATATCCAACTCTATGCATAAGAGACAAGAAGAAAATATTTTGATTCCAGATAGAAAAAAGTCCCCTGAGAAACTATACCCATGAGTATACATTTCATGTAGGTGTAGGATGCAAGTTTACACTAGCTACGTAGACCAGGAAACTCCAAGCTGAGAAATTAACATATACTGGGCCAATAATATGCCTGGAAATCCTGGAAAAAGTAAGAACAAAACACACATTGCAGCTGGAGCAAGAGCAAAAGCAAAACTTAACCCCAGGTTGTGTGAAAGGGGGGGAAGCAGATAAATGTCTTGGGCTAAAAACATTATACCTTTTCTTTAAAAAAGATTTTTATTAAAATGTAGCTAATTTACAATATTCTATTAGTTTCAGATGCACTTAGTTATTCAACATTTATATACCTAAGGAAGTGATTACCATGGTAAGTCTAGCAACTATCTGACAGCATACCACGCTATCACAATATTATTGACTAGATTCCCTCAGCTGTACATTACATCCCCATGACTTATTTGTTTTCTACCTGGAAATTTGGACCTCTTCTTCCTCTTTTCCTCCCCCCGCTTTTAATTTTTCAACTACAATTGACATTCAATACTATTTTACATTAATTTCAGGTGTACAGCATTGTGGTTAGACATTTATATGATTTAAAAAGTGATCCCTCTGATTAGTCTAGTACTCATCTGGCACTATGCATAGTTGTTACCATATTATTGACTATATTCCCTATGCTTTGCTTTACATCCCCATGACTATTTTGTAGCTACCAATTTGTACTTCTTAATGTACACCTTTTTCACCCTGTCCCCCGCCCTCCTCCCATCTATCACTCCAATAAATCTAGTACCCATATGACCTGATAGTTATTGCAATATTATTGCCTATAGTCCTTGTGCTATACCCTACATTCCTATGACTACTTTGTAACAACCAATTTGTACTTCTTAATCTCTTACCTTTTTTCACTGACACCCAACACCCCCTCCCATCTGGCAAGCATCAAATTGTTTTCTGTATCTTTGCTTCGATTTTGTTTATTTTGTTCTTTAGATTCCACATATAAGCAAAATCACATTGCATCTGTCTTTCTCTGTCTGACATACTCCATTCAGCAAATACCCTCTGGGTCCAACCATGCTGCTGCAGATGGCAAGAACCCATTCCATTCCCTGGCTGAGCAATATTTCATTGTATATATGTACGACATCTTCTTTATCCAATCACCTATCAAAAGACACTTTGGTTGTTTCCATGTCTTGGCCATCATGAATAATGCTGCAATGAACATAGGGCTATATATATCTTTATGGATATTTTCAGATTTTGGGGGTAGATATCCAGAAGAGGGATTGCTGGGTCATATGGCAACTCTATTAATTTTTTGAGGAACCTCCATACTGTTTTCCATAGTGGCTGTACCAATTTACATTCCTACCAGCAATGTTCCTTTTCTTCCACAGCCTCTCCAAACACTTGTTATTCCTTGTCTTGTTGATAATTGCCATTCTAACTGGTGTGATGTGGTATCTCACTGTGGTTTTGATTTGCATTTTCCTAATAGCTAATGAAGTTGAACGTTTTTCATATATATGTGTTGGCCATTTGTATGTCTTCTTAGGACAGGTGTCTGTTCAGGTTCTCTGCCCATTTTTTAACTGGATTGGTTTTTTGTTTTTGAGTTGTATGAGTTCTCTATATATTTTGGATATTAGCCCTTTATCAGAGGTGTTGTTGGTGAATATTTTCTCTCATTTGGTTGGTTGCCTCTTTGTTTTGTTGACAGTTTCTTTTGCTGTACAGAAGCTTTTTAATTCGAAACAGTCCCATTGATTTATTTTTACTTTTACTTCCCTTGCCTTTGAAGTCAAATTCATAAAATCCTTTCTGAACCCAAGGTCCATTAAGTTAGTACCTATCATTTCTTCAATGCAATTTATTGTTTCAGGTTTTATATTTAGGTCTTTGATGCATTTTGAGTTAACTTTGGTATAGGGTGACAGCAGTTTAGTTTCATTCTTTTGCATGTACCGTAGTTATCCAATTTTCTCAGCACCATTTGTTGAAGATGCTTTTCTCTATTGTATGTTTTTGGCTCCTTTGTTGAAAATTGTTTGCCCATATATATACGGGTTGATTTTGGGGTTCTCAATTCCTTTCCATTGGTCTGTCTGTTTTTCTGCCAAAACCATGCCTTTTTTATTACTGTTACTTTGTGGTATAATTTGAAGTTAAAATTAGATGGCAATGTGACTAAATAACCATTTATAGGAAACTATTTCTCAGATGAGAGTAATTTCCAAGTTTTTCAAAGTAATATAAATGAAATGATAACAATAAAACCATTTGGAAAGTTTATATAGTTATCACACTGTTGATTACAATTAAATAAGATATCCATGAAATTGTACAAATTATCAAGTTATAGTATGTTGAAAATGGGTAGAAATACCTAAATTAAATACACTGAATAGCCACAAACTGGAAACATCCCAGGTATCAATAGGAGAATGCATAAACAGTGATATATTCATAAAATGGAATACTATTCAGCAACAAAAAATAGGAACATTATGCTGTGTGGAACAAGCCTTGCACAAAAGAGCACATATTATACGATATGATTAGTTTATATGAAGTTCTAGAATAGAAACAATCAGAATAATAACCTCCTACAGTGGGGGGAGGTTGGGGATTTACTAGGAAGGGACATAAGAAAACTTCCTGAGAGTTAGTCATGTTCTGTATCTTGACAGAGGTTTAGGTTGCACAAGTGTATACTTTTGTACACACTTTTTCAAGAACTCACGGAATAGTGTTCTTAAATTTTGTGTATTTCACTGTACATACATTTTACCTCAAAAGAAAACAAACAAACATTGAATTTTAGTTAATGATATGCATGCTGAAGTATTGGGTGGGGAAGTATATCCATGTCTGCAATTTATGTTGAAATGCATAAAAAAGGATGAGTTGATGAACAGATAGGGGGATGAATAAATATCTGATACAGCAGCAAGAATAGTAAAATGTTAATCTCAGGATCTAGGAGGTAGTAGCTTTAAGGGTGCTTACTCTATAATCCTTTCAACTTTCAAAACTTTCAAATAAAGTCATTGAAAAAATATACTTTATGTTCCTTACCAACGCCTGGAGTTATTAACAATCACTCCATTATCGATGGAGAAAACATCTGTTGGTAATCCAGCAATATTCCATGCTCTAATTTTTACTGGATCACCCAGGGTCTTACTCAGGGAGAACTCCTCTGAACATGGGATTTTTTTCTCCTATAAGAAATAAACACAATAAAATAAAACCATAATATTCTAAAAAAAAATAAAATAAAATAAAAAAAATAAAATTCATAGTACAACCAAAAAAAAAAAAAAAAAAAAGAAATAAACAAATATCTGATGTTTTCTTTCATCTTGTTGATTAAAATATTTTAAAAACTAAAATATTGATTTGTCATTAGATATTATTTAATAACTCTAAGGAACAGAAAAAAACCTGAATTCAAAGTTGGACTATCACGTGGATATAAAGTACAGCATAGAGAATATAGTCAATAATATTTCAATAACTATGTATAGTTTCAAATGGGCACTAGACTTACTTTATATCACTTTATAAGTTATATAAATCTCTAACTACTATGCTGTATATCTGAAACTAATATAATATTGAATGCAACTATAATTGAGAAATGTTTAAAAATTAAATAAAGTAAAAAATAAAATATATTAGAAAAAGAAAAAAAGAAAGTTGGACTATGAAAGTATTTTACTGATCCAACAAGAAACAAAAAAAAGACCCCATATTTTCAGTTATTTCTTCCCTTCTCTATCCTTATCATCATCTTTCCCCCCAAAAAATACCCTAACACCTACTTTGAATGTTCTAGAAAGAAAATTCTGAAATATAAAACCATTACCTTGCACAACATACTCCAATTTTCTATACATGTTTCTCGAAAGCCAGAAGTGAAAGCACCAAGGTAGGCTATTACTCCTGCTGATACTAAGACATCACCAGTCAAATTTTCATATGCTATCTGAAGGTCATCTGCAGCCTGAGACCATCTGTGAGATAAACCAAAGGCAAAATACCTCAGAGAATGATGGAAGACAATAATGGAAAGGGCAAGGAGCTTGTAGTACAAATTCTAAACAAAAAGCCATGAAATGTTGGGCACTTGCTTATCTATAAAATGAGGTTAGGTCCCTTCTAGCTCTAACATGCTGTAATACATATCTGTGTTATATGAATGACAATCCACCTTTCATTATTAGAATATAAGGTATTTCTTGCGGGAGCAAGGCCTTTCAGAATAAGCAAAAACAAAAACAAAATACACCAGCATTTTGTACAATAATTTTCTTCGGGATGATTTGGTCTAGTGTCCCTGCTACTAGGGTCACTAAATACTACTAGGGTCAATAAATACTAGGTTCAGTATTTATTTTTAGTCTGTAAAACATAGAAACATTTGTAATTCATTATCCAAAATTACATTTAAGTTGTATAGAAGTTGATATACTATTAATAGGGTTGACATTTTTTTCCATTTAAAGAAATCTTTACAATATAAAAGTACATTCCAAAACCATCTAATTTATACTATAAAATCAAAGGCATATTACCTTATCATGCTATTCACTGAACAAACACAATTAATAAATGAGATCGCTTCCTAGCCAGTACAAATAGATTTGAATGAAGCTATATGGCTTTGTTAGATCAAGCCAGTTATATCTTTGAAACAAATTTCAACAAAGACAGCCATACATCCATTACTTCCCCCACAACACTTTACTATGAAAAATTTTGACATATATTACATATAAAACTGGAATTGTATAATGATCACCCACATACTCACCATTTAGATTTAAAAGTTGTCGTTTGCCCTATTTGCTTCTCTCTCTCTTAAATATTTGAAAGCAGGTTGCAAACAACATTCTAGGCATTGATATTCTGTTTGCAGAAGACTGGCCAGGTGCCTTGTATTATAGAATGTTCCGCTTTTTCCACCAGCCATTTTAAAATCAGTAATCATAATAAATACCCAAAGAAAGGCACATAATCAAGCCCAACATTCTTAAATATTGTTAAAATTAGCAGAAATCTGACCTTGATTTTTCTCCACCCAGTCCTCCAATTAGTTTTGAGGCTCTTTCAAGTTTCTTAGCACAGAGTTCTACCTGGTCTTCTAAACGAGCCTTTTCCTCAGTTTTCTCAGTAAATATTTTTTGTAGATTTTCCAAGTGATGTTCAACTTCTTCCAATTCTGTTCTCTTCTGATTCAAAAGCTCCATTGTCTCAGCTAAGGACTTCTGAGCTTCTGTTAAGCGGGCTTTCTTAGGCGCCACTACCTGTTTGGGAACAATATAGGCAGCTGTGATGTGTACTCTGTAAAACTGACACCTATATAATCCTTTATAGATGTTATGTATTAAAAATGTTTATGATTATACCTACACTTATTACTTATAAATTATACAAAACAAGCACTTTACTTTAAGTGTTACATATTTTTATATACAGATAAATTAAAATTTATTTATATATCTTATAAAATATATAAATCATTCTGAACTAGCAAACTGTCATCTATAAAGCAGATAAATTACTCTGGACCAACAAAAAGTTCCAATACGTAGCCAAAATGGCACAATATCATATAGCAAAATGTGTCAAAATAATAAGAAGTTGCCATTCAACTCTTGACAAAAAAAGAGAAGAACATGTAACAGGAATTATAAATGTTTAAAAGACATGAATGTGCTTTTTAAAATTGTTGTTTTGTTTTATTTTTTTGCATTTCCAAGTCTGTGATCTTCCTAGTCAGCTAAGGCATATATTTGCCTTGGGGGGATTAAGACAGTGATAGAGATACAAAGAAAAAGAAAGCCTGATGTTCAGTTTTCAAAATTCAAAATTGAATTTTCCTCAACAAATCTTGATAACGCACACTTTGTTAAGGGAAAAAGGATGTTCAAAAGTTATCATTTAATCACGCTCATTAGTATGTCAAGAATGGGATTTGCAACATTATCATTGAATGTACTATAAGCCATTGGTAGATGGCTTATGAGAGTATTTGTCAGTTTGAAAGAGGGGAGACCCAAATCTTCTGCCATGAATGAAGCTGAGGGCAAAGAGGAAAGAGGGAAGCAAGGTATCAGACATCGAATGTCCCACTTTCTCCACCTTGTGTTGAAATCCTGAAGGGGAAAATATGTTAAATAGATAGAAAGCAGGAAGCTCCACTTTCTGTTTTTGACTTTGGAGGAGATATTGCTGGATACCTCCTTTCAACCCCTTCATGACAACATAGGGCAGCTGCATCAGAATTAAAATGGCAGTGTGGAGGTGTAGAATGGGAAGTCAAGGAAGACCTGAATGCCTTGGCTTATCTGCTTTAAAGAAAGGATCCGGAAGATTCCACATGCCTTGTGAGACATGTGGAAATTAGCTATTTGGAGCTCATTGACCTATTATGAGATTACTGTGGAGAGGGACAAGATGTTCAATGGAAGGACATCCCAGAGAAAATCAATTTTATTTCTCTAACAAGTGTATACATGTCTACTCCCCTAGGGCTCACAATCAAAGTCCCTACCTCTCTATAGGCACATTAACCTTACTAGGAATATCTTCCCAATTGTTACAGCCTGATCATTCATTCTATACTCTGAGGTTGTTCTAAACACATGCTACCATGTATTTTGATCTGCCTTTTAATTTATATTTCCTGCTTCCCTGGATAGAATTCTACAAGCTACAGAAGGTAAGGCCAGTGTTTCGCTGATCTTTTTCAAAATGTTCTTAACTATTCTCTGATCCCCTAGGAATTTGGCCCCAGTGGGTATCCATAAAAGGTTCCCTATCAATGCATGCCATTGCTTCAGGAGATCTTTCCATCCTCTACCTCTTAACCCTACTAGATATTCTTACTTCTGATCCTTTGAATCAATTTTGAAATCTGCCACTTTGCCCTTGATATTTTGGATTTTTCTTTGCTCCTGCCCTCCCCTCATCAAACTCTAATTCTCTATTGCCCAGGGTCCCTATGAGTATAGGTGAGTCTGGCCAATTCCAGTGATCATCCCTGCTCACATAATACTACCACTAGCCCCAAGCAGGTCATGTCCCATGCATGTATTCTCTTCATCCACTAGGTAGTCAATCAATATTTGATGTTTATGCTGCAGCCGGACAAATTCTTTCTGGTTGTACTTTTGAAAAGTCTTAACTAGTAAATATATGCGTAGATTTTAATTTCTGGTACTATGTCATAGAAAATGGATTTGCTGCTCCTCAAAGTACCTTTGCAACTCTGTCATATACTTCCATAGCCATGATCCATTTACACAGACCCTCGGCTGCAGAAGAAGCTTTAGCAACCTTAGGAGGGTCAAATTCAGGGTTTGTTAAGTATTCACCACGAATCTTCTGCATGACAGTCACCTATACAACAAAGATTTAGATCTTAAAATTTCAACATATGTCACACAATCATAAGATGAAAAAATAATCATACACAGTAAAAAAAATTATATAAAAAAGTTCTGTTGTCTTTAAAAACCAAAGTCAGTACTTTGAGATAATTTTAAAATAACTATAATTGTAGCAGAAACACAAGTTATTTGTAAGCAAAATATGCAAACTTATTACAGATATTGAAGCAAAATGTTTCTTCTAAAAAACGACTGCAGATTGAGAAAACATACAGAAACAAGGGAAAAGAACAATTAAACATTAATAAATAAATAAAACTGAATGGAAAAGAATGTGTTACACTTTTATTGCACATAAATTTGTATATGATTTATTACTAAACTATTATAAGAAGACAGAGAACTCTGTCATGTCAATAATACACTAAAACAGTAATTTATTAAATGACTTTCAATGGTCTGAAAGAGGAATGGGTCTATGCATTATAAGAATTTATAATATAGTCATCAATAAATAGAGCATTCCTTTATTATTTTAATCCCAAAACAGAATATCTTCTTATGTTTTATATAATATTGCATAATGTTAAAGATCTTATACAGATTGGCAAGGTTACATTTACAGAAAAAAATCCAATTAAACTCACTGGAATGTTGTCCTTGTCATATTCTCTCAAATCTCTTAAGAAATTCATATCTCCCAGAAGTTTTTTGCTAGGTCCCCAGTAATCGAATACCTATAAATAAAATGTATGGAACCTTATTAAATATATAATTAAAGATGCTTGCTGTAAAATTTTTCTCCTTGAAGTTTAAGATATATTTTCCAGAGAAACTATACACTTTCAAACTATTAACTTACATCTTCTTGGAAATAAAGAGACTCCTCTCCCTGATAACATGTTAGACATATCAAATATTTAAAATATGAACATGAACTTGTTAAATTTATATATACATTTATATATAAATTCATTATAAAAATTATACATTGAAAGGCAAATTATATGATTATTTCTCTTTAGAAACCAAGAAAAACAACTGGCATAAATACATCACAATTTCATATAAGAAAATATATTTTTATTATTTTAACTTTTATTTTTCTTTATTCTTAACTCTTTCAAACCAAAAAGGTCATGCTACAGACTGAAAATTTGTGTTTTCCCTTCCCGTCCTTCATATTCACATATTGAAAACTAATCCCCAATGTAATAGTATTTGGAGGTGGGGCCTTTGGGTGGTGATTAGGTCATGAATGGGATTAGTGCCCTTATAAAAGAGACCTCAGAGAGCTCCCTCTCTCTTCCACCTTGTAAGGACACAGAAAAAAAGACAGTCGTCTATAAACCAAGAAGCGAACTCTTACCAGACACCAAATTTATTGGAACCTTGATCTTGGACTTCCCAGGTTCCAGAACTATGAGAAATAAATTTGTTTCTTATAAGCCACCCAGTGTATGTAATTTGTTATAGCAGCCCAAATGCACTAAGACAAGTAGCAAACATTTTTCTTATAAACAATTTCCTCACCTACCTAGGCTCCCCAAGTAAAAAAAGGAAGAGAAAGCAGATGCACAAAGATTATACATTGCTCTGCCAGTTAAAAGATAAAGCACATGGTACATAGTTGTGCTGGTAAAAGACGTTGAATAATTAGCTGAACATTCTTTTTCCTACTTTCAGAAGCCTGATAGCAGTGGTGCGTGTGTGTGTGTGCGCGTGTAAATGAGAATAACTTGCTAAAGAAAGAGCCTATTCATTTTCTTTATTGTCTCAATGAAGAATAGAATGACAAAACAAAACAAAAAAATCCCAATTTTCCAATTCAGAGATTCAGGTCTTGTAAAAGCCTATAAAGAAAATAAGTCTATAACTTTAGTTTAGGAGGATACTATGTCTTCCTTTTTAGCCTTAAATAATAATTACATATAACAGCTAATATTTATTGTGAGCTTACTGTTTATGAGGCTTTATACATAGAGCTTTATGTGTATTAACTAACGTAATCCTCACTGTAACTTTGTGAGGCAGGTACTATAATATCCCTCTTTTTTACAGAGTTCCACAGGTGTTAAGCATCTTGCCCAACATCACCCTGCTAACAGGGTTGGGATTTCTAAAGACAGATATTCTGGCTCCAGAGCCAATGATTTTAACAACTGCACTAAACTGTAACAAAGCAGAATTTTTGAATGCTCAGAAGCAACACCTATGTTTGATTCTGTATCACACTCTTGAGACTCTGAGCTGGAAAAGCATAGGAAGCTCAGTGTTCATTCACCCCTCTGATAATGTGAAATCCTGTATAGACAAAAAAGGATAGGGAATCAATTGGAACCACATTTTTCTGATGCTATACCACCTTAGCTTTACCCCACAATAAATATAGATACTGTTTTACATAGTTTATCCTGAATCCATTCAATATGGAAAACAATGTTTCCTTACTAGACTGGATACTGTTGATATTTAATTTGATAATAGTTGCTTTAAAGCAGGGGTGTCCAAACTGCGGCCCACGGGCCACCTGCGGCCCACAATCCATTTTTTATTGGCCCGCAGCAAATTCCAAAACTATATTTAGTTTACTTAAATAAACTAGGTGAGGCAATACATACTTCACCTCGAGTGAGTGGCCCGGCTGTTTGTGTATTTTACCGCATATGGCCCTTGGTGAAAAACGTTGAAAAAAGTTTGGACAAAAACTTTAAAGTGCTTTAAAGTGTTCTGTACATTCATGAATATGATTTAAAATTGTATCTAGTTATTACCTTGCCTCCAGTTCCTGAAGGATCTGAAATTTTTTCTGGTTTTATATCTTTCATGACACAAATAGCAGCCATAACTAGTTTAACACCAGATGGAGGATTCTTCATTGATTTCACAATTGTAATGTCAGCTGGCTAAATCAAAAGACAACAGGGTATCTTCAGAATAGTTTATTTCTAAATAATAAGTTTTTAAAGTAATGTTGGAGACAAGCATTGATTTTCACTTGAAATTGTAATTGTTTTTTGCTTTGCATGGTTATGAAAGAATTAACAAAAGAGAACTTAGTACAGATTAAGGCCGATTGTTCTCAAACACTGGGGAGTTCATAGATCCTTATAAGAATATGATGACAGCTATGAACCCTCCAGAAAATATATTTTTGCACAAAAACACAAAATTTTCATGTAATCACATACCAAACCCATATGTAGAACCTAGGTTAAGAACACTAATGTAGACAGACTTAATTCTATATTTTCTTATATGTAATATTAGTTTTACCCCCAAAATGAAAAAGGTACGTTTCAATTCCAAACTTATTTTTTAAAAAGGTATATATTGTCAGACAATAATAGATTTACTTATTATTCACTCAATATCCTTCTGACATCCCTTGCAATTGCTGGAAAGCTAACATCTGTAATACCTATCTTCGTTTCCCATACAGCTAGAGTTGTGGAAGGTCAATAGGTTCCACCATCGGATCACTTGAGTGATGTTATAATAGAATTCAGACTGAGTAAGTAGGAAGAAGGGCAGAACGTCAGGCATCTATTCTGCCGATGTGGATTATGGTAGAGGCCATGTAGCTCTGTCAGAAGTCTCTGCAAGCCTCTGACTCAGAGGTAGCATTCCTCTGGTAGACTATTCCTGCAGTTTGGCTTTGTGAGTCATTCCTGACAGCTCAGCCTAGGATCTGTTTCTTCAGCTCTTCCAACAATTCTGTACGCCATTTATAAAATTCCCTATAGAATCCTGTCTGCTTCTACTAAATAGAGTCAATTGTCTTCTCTGCAACTGAACTCTAACTCATGTCAAATACAGTGTTTGAAACCAAGAAAGGTACAAACAACAGATTCTCAATTAGGTTCAATAACTGGCAGGGTTTGAAGGCACCAAGAATCCTATGGATTTCAGAGGATGGAGTGCTGAAAGTCCATGGTACACAGTGATCAAACAGCTACTTAGATTAATGCTCATGATCATCTGGAATGGAGTGCCTGGAAAAACAAGGCTTTGTCAGAATGATTTGCTGCTGTGATAAACGTCTAAGGAGAGAATGAAGAAAAACCACTGGGTAGCTGGCGTGTGGCTTTTAAATGCGCCAAAGAGCAAACAGGAAGAAAATAACTAGCTCAGCGTTCTCAACTCCTGGCTCACACCACAGTGACAGCGTTAGGAAGTTTCTATAAATGACCTAAAATAATTTTGTGTCTTATAACTACAAGGTTGATATAACTGAAAATCAGATAGAGTTTGATCCTGAGAGATGATGAACTCACCATCTTGTCAGGTCTCTTACATGAACGTTAGGGTGCTAATGAAGAAAGAAGGCAAAGAATGTGAAGACCCTGAACCAGCACTGGGCCTCCCTAGTCAACAGAAGCTCTCTCTCCTGCTCTGCTTGGTGCAATTGTTCTGGTCTTGCCTAGAGAACCTGTAAAGTCACATACAACTCAGTGCAATGCAGGCAAATGCCTCACATCTCTCTGTTGGAAATGATCTTTAACTTTTTCTGTACATGCATGTTCAGGAGGCTGCAAAAGAGTAGCTTCACACTCTATCTAACCAATGTACAGAACCACTTTGGCCTCTTGGAGACTGTTCCATTTTCAATGGAATATCCTGAATGAAAATTGTGAATAATATATGAAAAGCAAAAGCAAAAGACAATATATCAAAAAGTAACTGTTCAGAGTCAAGTTTCATTTGACTGGACAAAAACAATATACCACATTCTGAAATAGAACTATCCCTAATTAACCAAGTACCTGTACACAATTTTACTTTGTTGATGAAACACAAGATAACTAACTCAAACACTTACCTTTAGTGTATCCAGTGCAGACAGAGCTGCTTCCAAGGCTGGAATTGCTTCAGCAAGGTCACTTTCACACTCATTTTTCAGAAGTTGGGCTTCTTCAGCCTTTCCACTGGCTATCTCTTCATCTAATTTCACAAACTTTCTTTTTGCTTCCACTTCTGCAGACTCTATCTCAATAATCTAAAGTAAAAATAAAGACATTTTCTCAAATGTCCCATTGCTTTCTCCATTCCAGAGCAAAAAGAATGTTTGAAAATTAGAGAATCCAACACACCATTTTGAAGTATAGAAGGGCCCAAATTAAAATGAGGAGAAAAGCAAATACATCTGACCCCTAATTTGGTAATGGGCTTCCCACCTCCCTTCAAAAAACAGAAATCACATGGCATCCTAAAAGATAGCCAATCAGTACAATACGATGAAGTCCCTAACATCCAATGGCAAAAATTGAGGCTTATTTTCAAGGCTAATTTTACACATTTCAATTGTCTTCTGACATCAATCTAAAAAAAATGTTCACAATACTCTACCTGCATCATATGTGCATTTTCAATTTTAGCTTCCTCCAATTTGGGTTGTAATTGAACAAGCTCCATTTTCATTTCACCAACCTAAATAGACAGATTGTCATTAAGTTTTCATAGCTACAATAGCTACAGAAGCCAAGCACAGAAAATTGAAACTTAAATACATCATAGGATACTGGGGCCAGAAAATCTTAACTTTTTCTTCAAGTTCCTTACATGATAAATGAAATCATGATAGTGGTCAGTTTTCTTCACAAAATACTTCATCTTTCTGGAGTATATGACAGGGCAGTGGGAGAATGTAGTTGCCATGGTAGAAATGCCGATAAAAAAGATGGTTAACAGTTCGGGTATCCCTATTATACTACGTGCATAGTATACAGTACACATGCTTATATTGAACTAATGCTAATAAGCATTACTAGCACTTGACTCAGTTTTTAAAACCCAATCTTATATTTAACCAGCAACTACAATAAAAATCAACCCAGACTTACTATATTCTGTCCAAATGCTAAAAACTTAAGAATAAAACAGGATGTATTTGAGTCTGTGTGATCGTGGCAACTTAGTGAACTTCTCTAAAACTCACTTTACTCATCTGTAAGATGAAGATCATAAAAGTATCTATCTCATGGAATTGTTATGGGGAATAATTGAAGGAGTGCACGTGCACCATAACACAGTGCCTGGCACATAATATATTGTCAATAAATTGTAGCTCTCATTATTATTATTTCTTATATTTCCTATTATATATTACCATTTTGAGCAGCTCATCAAATTTACCTGAGACTCAGCAAAAGCTAATTTGTCAAGCCCATTCACATATCGTTGTTTTGCTTCCATGACAGCTTGCCGCCTCTTTGTCAAAAGTTGTCGAAATGAGGCAATAAGTTCAAGATAAGAGGTAGCAGTAACATAGTTATGTCTTCCTAACTCCTGCAAGAACCTAAAATAAAGGCAGATAACATATCTTACTATAAGTAATGGGCTTCACAAAGTAAGAGGTAAAATCAACACAACCTGAACAACAAATATTTAAGAATAAAGGTTAATTTTATTTAGAGGCTGCTGAGTACTTGAACTTCATAAAATTCTAGAATTCTACACATAACCGCATCCTAATTTCATGTCTCCAAAATATCAAATAGCAATGATATATTTAAGAAGCACACATCACCAAAGATGTGTATCAAAGATGAACTACAGCAAGGAAGATATTTGTTTTCCTTGTTTCATAAGTCAGAAGGATCCAACCATGTGAGGGACATAAGATATTGCATAAGCTAGGCAAGTACAGCAGGAAAGAGAACTGCAAATAGGATAGCAAGGATGACTCATTATTCCTTATATAAGTGTGTCACATGTCAGCTCAATGGGGTGTGGCCAGAAGTACGACACTACACATACACATGGAAACAATGGAAGAAGCAATGATGTTTCATGGTGAGTATGCAGACTAGAGCCCACTGCTTGGTGTAACTCTCCAAGCCAACCGGGCCAACTGGCTATATGACTGTAGCTATGGATAGGCAATATACTATATCATGGAGTGATATGAGCATTTGGGTTTATGTACCTTTGAAATGAGGATCTCAGAGATTAACAGGGGTAAAAGAGATACTTTTAAAGTATCCACAGCCCACCAACAAGCTCCCCTTATCTGAGAACTTCCATCCAGTGCTCCAGCAGCAATGTTCTATGAAACTTGCTACCTAACCATAGCTCACCAGACCAGGGTTGGACAATGGACACAAATGAGGCTAATCACAATTTGGAACAAATTTGGAATTGGGAGCTGGAAACAGCCAATCCGTCTCTGCCTATAGCTGGAATTGTAAGAAATAAACTTGAAAATTGACAGGCAGCTAGTTTCCTCCATATGAACTGGGAAATAGAAAATTCAGTCCACAAAGAGAAAAAAGAAAGCAGATGCCCAGACAGACACAGGAATGAGAAAAAGAGAAAAGGTATTTCTGGTTTTAGAATGGCTTTCTAACTCCTGCTTATGGTCACTTCTGAGATCCAACTGTATTCTGCCCTTTAATCGTGACACACTTCTATATCTTTATAATAAATTCCCCCTTTTTGTTAAAGCTATATCAAGTAACTTCTATTACATGCAAGCTTACGGTCTTAACTAATTAAATAATGAGAGAGAGGTCTAGAAAAACATAGAAATCCTATTAAAGTTTGGGGCTTCCACAGAAAAATGTTTTAAAATATAAGGCTTAAGAAAAGTGAAATAGTGCCATTTGCGACAACATGGATGGATCTTGAGAGTATTATGCTAAGCGAAATAAGTCAGACAGAAAAAGTCGAGAACCATATGACTTCACTGATATATGGGATATAAAACTGAAAGCAACAAAGGAACAAGACAAACAAATAAAGAAACAAAAACTCATAGACACAGACAATAGTTTACTGGTTACCAGAGGGTAAGAAGAGAGAAGTTGGTAGATGAGGGTAAACGAGGACAAATAAGGAGAACTGACTCTGGGTGGTGAACACACAATGTGAGATATTGATGATGTAATACAGAACTGTACACTTGAAACCTATGTAATTTTACTAACCATTGTTACCCCAATAAATTTAAATAAAAAATATAAGGCATTATTGTAACTTAAAAATTTATTAATATTAACCTTTCTGAAAGATCCATAATAGAAGTGTGAAAGTGTTTGCAGATTGGAACTACCTCTCGTCGTTCAACCTCAGTAAGCTCCAGTGTTTCTAAGAATTTCACAGCTACAAGTTCAAGGGCATCTTCGGGCCATGGCTAAAAATAAAAAATAAAACATAACTTAGGAAATTTAAGATGAGTAGTCCTACTCCAATTATAGAAGTTAAGTGTCTTCCTATGCAAGAAGAATTTGGGGTTGAAAAAATTAAACCTTAATGGGGAAAACAGAATTAGGGGGACTGAGGTCACAAGTAAATCTATGAAAGATCTAATAAATGTGTTTATATACTGAAATTAAAAAAAACACAATATAAAGAAAAGGTCAATAATATTTTACATATGAAAGGTAGACCACACTGCTTTCCTAACTCTTCCACATGGATGTCCAGGAATCCCAAATTCAGCACTACAGTGGCAGAGGCTGCCAGTTGCCCATCCAGTATCTATCAGTCCCTTTTTCTTAGGACTCCAGTTTTATTCTAGATAATAATAGGCTGAGCTAAAAGACTACATTTCCTAGACTCCCTTGCAATTCAGAGTGGATAAAGATGTAGTTGTTAGGTAGGGATTTCAGGGAAGTCTCTTTAAAGGGTTACAACGAGCTGGCATATGTCCTTTTTGCCCTACTTTCCATTATTCTACTTTTTGCCTAGAACACACATGTGAACGCTGGAGCTCCAGCAGCCACCTTAGACCATAAGATGACTTTGAGGATGGAAACCACATGCTAAGGATAAGTAAAGCAGAAAGAATTTGGGATTCTGATGACTTTGGTAAGCCACCAAAGCCCTAGTCTGCTTAGCTTCAGATTTTTTTCTATATGAGAGGGAAAAACCCTACGTCTTAGGTTGGGGTTTTTGTTACCAGCAGTCCATCACAATTACTGTTATTACACTAAAAGCTGAACTCTTGATTTTCTTCCCCACGAATTTGCTTTTTCTCCAGTCTTTCTTGTCTCAGTGAAATGGTTCCTTTGCTTCTCCTGTAATATGCCAAGTATGTTCCTGCCTCTGGGCCTTTGGACTTGCTATTCCCTCTAACTGAACCCTCCTTACCTAGAACTCCCTGTGGTTCACTCCTTCACATCTCTGCTTAAATGCCAACTTATCAGGAAGGTCTTCCCAGGTCTTCTAAAACCGCATTCCTTCCCTCATTACAATTTTCTTTATCCTGAGTTTTTTTTCTTACTACTTACCAACTCCTGATATATATTTATTTGTTAATTTTCTGTATCCCCTTCCTACTAAAATGTAAAATCCATGAAAGCAAGGACTTTTTCTCACCACTGTTATCTTCAATACCTAAAACAGAACTTGTCAATAAATATTTGAAATATTTATTCAGTGAAATAATTTGTTAAATAAGTAATTAATCTTCACTTTCTTATTATGGTTTCCAAATTTCCTTTCATTTGGATCAACAAGATGCTTGTAAGCTTTTTCCTTTGTAGCAGACAATATGCATTTTAAGATCAATTGTTTGAATGTCTGACCCTCCTCCTAGTAAAATTCATACTTTTTTGATCAAGCACTCCACTAATAAAAATCTTTTAAGCACATATTGCCAATGTATGCATATTTATTAATAGATTATACTCATGTGGTACTACTGTATGAATACATTTCTAAACCTTAAAAGAGGCTTCTAAAGATTTATTATTCACATCAGTGAATTTTTGTAAAAGTCCAGAATATAACTTATACATTATTGAAAATATTACAAAAGTTTATCTTTGTGTTCTGGGTGCTTCATTTTTTAATGATCTTGCTAATCACGAAGGTTTAATACTATCTATAGGAGTTTATGGCTAAAGTGACAGTCTTACTATGTCTTCAAACAAAGAGATGTATCATCATATCGTATGTCCAGAAGTAGGGTATTTCCAGAGTTGCTTAATTTAGAAGCTCAACCATGTCATTGAGGATCTAGTTTTTTCCGTCTTTTTGCTCTCCCATTCTCAGTGCATTTTATTAGGTTGGTGCAAAAGTAATTGCAGTTTTTGCAATTACTATTTTTTTTAAAAGGTTTTATTGGGGAAGGGGAACAGGACTTTATTGGGGAACAGTGCATACTTCCAAGACTTTTTTCCAAGTCAGGTTGTTGTCCTTTCAGTCTTAGTTGTGGAGGGCGCAGCTCAGCTCCAGGTCCAGTTGCCTTTGCTAGTTGCAGGGGGCGCAGCCCATAATCCGTTGTGGGAGTAGAACCGGCAACCTTGTGGTTGAGAGGATGCACTCCAACCAACTGAGCCATCCGGGAGCTCAGTGGCAGCTCAGCTCAAGGTGCCATGTTCAATCTTAGTTGCAGGGGGCACTGCCCACTATCCCTTGTGGGACTCAAGAAATTGAACTGGCAACCTTGTGGTTGAGAGCCTGCGCTCCAACCAACTGAGCCATCCGGGAGCTCAGCGGCAGTTCCGCTAAAGGTGCCGTGTTCAACCTTAGTTGCAGGGGGCACTGCCCACCATCTCTTGCGGGACTTGAGGAATTGAACTGGCAACCTTGTGGTTGAGAGCCCACTGACCCATGTGGTAATCGAACCAGCAGCCTTTGGAGTTAGGAGCATGGAGCTCCAACCGCCTGAGCCACCGGTCTGGCCCTTTGCAATTATTTTTAACCTTTTAAACTGCAATGACTTTTGCACCAACCTAATATTTCACGCTTGGGCTTGTCCCATTATGGTGACAAGCTATTGCAGGTGACATTAGCTCCTTAAGCAACAAGGTTGAGAGACAGAAAAGGCCCTTTCCCTACCATGTAACTCTTTTTATAGTAAAACAAACAAACAAAAAAAACATTTCCTCAAAGCAGACTTTAACTAAGGACCCATTGGCAAAGAATGGGTCATGAATAGGTTCCTGTATAAACCAATTAATAGTAAGAGGCATGAGAACACTAATATTGATTTAGAGCAACCAAGAATCAATCCCTGTATACACAGCTACATAAAGGGTGATTTCCCAAACAAAATAAAAATTCCATCAGCAAGGATGGAGTGGGTAGAAAATGACTGTTGATAGGTAACCAACAGTATCCCCCATGCCATAATAAGCTGATGTTGCAAGGTATGGTATAACCTGGGGATAAGGTTTATTATTTAAACAGTCGATATAACTCCATATTTCAAATAGCCTTCTGAAATTTGTTTTTACCAACACCTTGTCAGATCTTGTTAAGTAGCCATTATTTTTGCCTCATGATATGGCTGACAAAGAACTCAAGCTAGCTCATGCTAGTTTATGCCATTCTCTTACTGTCCACTTATAATTGCATTGTATCTTCAATTTTCAGTTCATTGTAAGAATCCCTCAGGGTACTGTGCATACATCTATGACACATGGCCATACAAACTGAATAAGCGTGTCAATGTTAGTCCATATAAAATATTTCATACAAAAATGAATATACCAGTAATTCCTTCCCTTATTCTCTGAATTGTTTTGGCACCCCTGGTAAGTGTAAACCCTACTTTGGAGACTAGAGACCTACCCCACAAGTTAATGCCTTCCTGATTGTGTGACACATAATGATTTATACTCACTTCCTGAGTTTCCCAAACCCAGACCCCAAACAATGCCATCAGTTTCTCTGACACAAGTTCTATAGCCCCACTGCTTTACCATAAAATCTTTATTGCACTGTATTATCTAGTTAATCTCCTTTATCCACTTGCAACTCCCAGTTCCTTTTTTGAAAAATTTTCCCCAACAAATAAGAATCACTTATAACAGAATAGAAATTCTTGTGGCTATGAAAAAGATATCCAAAAGTAGTAGAATTGTATTTATAAGATTTCACAAAAGAAAAACTATGCTTGGACAGGCTTTGTTTGTTTGGTTTTGGTTTTTGGTTACTTAATGGAAATGGAAATGGAAGCAGTATTAAGACATGGTTTGCATAAAGCAAAATTGTTTCACACACTTTTTATTGTTGTATAAACACTGAAACATCCACTAGTTGAAATATATATGCAATACTCAAAAGGCAGAATTAGTTTTCAACATGTAATTGATAAATAGGCAAAAGAAAATAAAACAAATTAGTATCAGAAATTTATTTCTAAAATAAATTATCCAGGGTTTATCTATAGTGCACATTCTATTGGGCATAAAACAATTAAATAGGAGGTACCATGAGTTACTATTCTCAATTCATAATTACGCAATGGTCTTATACAGACAGTAACAATGTGCTGCCCTAAGGTTAAATGAGGTGGTGGCTTTCGTTATTTGATGTTGGTATGACTAAAATTGCCATTCAGTTGGTCTTCCTGTCTCTTGTTTTAACGTGACTCCAAATCACTCACCGCACAGTATTTTTTCCTCCTAAAATATAGATTAGCTAAATATATGTTAATCCCCATGCAACATCTTTGGTATAAAACCAAATTCCCGGGCACATTTACAAATTCCTTTATAACTTGTAACCCACTCAAAGCTCCAACCTAACTCCTGCTGCCCTCATTGCCAGTCAGCTATACCAAACTATCTGCAGTTGCCCAAATGAGCCATGCCCCCCGCCTCCACTGTTTTACCTTTGCACATACTATCCCCATGTGATGGATAATTTTATGTGACAACTTGACTATGGGCCACAGGGTGTCCACATATTTGGTCCAACATTATTCTGGGTCTTTCTATTAGGTGTGTTTTTGGATGAGCTTAATATTTAAACTTAAAGACTGAGTAAAGCAGATTGCCCTCCCTAATGTGAGTAGGCCTCACCCAATCAGTTGAAGGCTTGAAAAGAACAAAAAGCCTGTCCCTCCCCTGAGTAAGGGGGAATTCCTTCTGTCTAACCGGGATACCAGTTTTTTCCTGCCTTTGAACTTGAACTGAAATATCAACTCTTCCTGGTCTCAAGCCTGCTGGCCTTCAAACTGGAACTACACCATCAGATCTCCTGGGTCTCCAGCTAGCAAACTTGTCTGCCTCCATAATCATGTGAGCCAATTCCTTATCACACATACACACACACACACACACACAGACACACACACACACAGACACACACACACACAACCTTTACATACATACATATATGTTTGTATATATATACACATAATGTATTGGTTCCTAAATATACTCCTTCTATATGTAGTTAATTCATTTTCATACTTCAGAGACTCACTGTCTTAAGTATACCTTTTGCACACCAAGATTATGGCCCTTTTATATAACTGACTACTCATTTGCTGATTGCCTTTTCTGTCTTCCAGTCTAAAGTGTAAGCTCCTTGTGGGGAATATGTAGTCTTATCAGTCCCTGGTGGCAAGCACTATGTATATTAATAAAGCTTGAGTAAAATTTCAGTAAAATTCCAAAAGATTTAGTTGCCCTCCTTCCCCCAAATTACAAACCTGAAACCAGTCAATGGTACAGCAGTTGATGAGGGATGGGAACTGTCTCAAGCGATTTCGAAAGGCATCTCCAATTGGGCTAAAGGCCACTACAACATGAAGATTATCTTTGCAGCGATTCACAAAGAAAGCAAACAGAGCTAAGGGACTGAGTTCAGTGTGTTTACTGCCAGCCTGAGCTACAGGACGAACACCCTAGAGAATATCAGAAAATAAAAACCTGGTAAATAAAAATAGACAAGCTGATAATGAGATTAGTAGATATTGTAATATTAAGAATTTTTTACTCCCCTTGTAAATATCTTTAAATTTTTGGTTTTATATCAATAGAATGGCTTTGATACAGTTTGTACTTAGAAGACCTCTTCCAACTCCATCATTTTATAATTTAAAAACAGATATCTGCCAAGAATTTAACTTATAAAGATGCTCATAAAAGTTCACCATGATACATTCAACATTGTTGACTAAACAACGAAAGCATCCAATTAAAAACATTGTAAAGAAATTATAATGCATCCAATTAAAAACATTTTAAAACATCCATATATTTTAATTTTACTCAACTGTTAAAGATAATGAGGTGTGTCAATGTATGTGCTATGGCAAGATAAGCAGGACAAAATAAGCGAAAAAAAAACAAAAACAAATTGTGCAACAGGATGTATAATATGATCCTCTTAGTTAGACAAAAAATACATAGGTGCGTATGTGTGAGTACACACATACCCTTTTATGGAAGCAATCACAAAGAACTATTAGTAATGGTTACTTTTGGTGAGATGAAATTAAAGGCGAGTATGAGAGGGAGGTTTTCATTTTTTTATTTTGGACATTTTTCTTGGCTTATATTGTTCTTTTTTTCTTTACCTACATCAGAGGGTTGTTGAGCAATCAAATGAGTTATGATATGTGAACACTTAGAATAGTTCTTGCCACATAGGTAAGTGCCTGTTAGCTTTTATTTTTACCTTTGTCCTTGTTCAGAGCACAAAGGGTTTCATAGTCAAGTATCTTATAAATAGATTTAAAAATGTTTTGATATAGATAGGGAGTGGTCACAATGATCATATAATTCCCATTGTTATTACAATAAATTATATCTAGAAGAATTCTCTACTATAGATATGCTCTGCTTTATGTGATAGTTATTAATATATTCATGGAAAACTGTAAATGGAGTCTATATATGTATTCTGACAGTAATTCTCAAATTGTGATTATTGTCAGTTTATAAAATTAGGTTCAGGGGGTCCAGCTGAACTAAATATGAGTTAATAGTGTACATTCAAATAGAGAAAGAATACATGGTTGCAACTGTAGAACAGGAGTTCAAGAAAGGGTCAAGATGGCAATATAAATATAGGGCTTATTTATGTAGAAATAATAGGTAATGCTTGTAGAGTGGGTAAGCTGTCTATGAAAGTAATAACCCCCCAGCACACACACACACACACACACACACACACACACACACACACACACACTTTTGGAGCAGGACTGATTCTGGAGAGCAAGAAAAAGTAGTTACTGGAAGGAATAATTAGGGAGACAGGAAACAAACTGGGTGAAACTTTACAGCAGTCAAGAGAAAGCAGAGTTTAAAAGAAGGAATGATGAATTATGTCAAATATGAATGAGAATTTTAAAAAGGAACTGAGAACTATCACTAAATATGGTAAATAAGAAGTCTCTGCTGAATTGAAAAAGACATTGCAATAATTTAATTCTGCACGTAGTGCAAATGGAACAGTGGAAAAAGTCGTCTGAAAGTGTAGGCCAGAGGCTGGAACTCTGATGAAGTCAGACAGATGTGCTGAGTCTATGGGACGTGCCCTCCCGGCAGTGCCAGAGCCATGCTATAGAGACAGCTCAGTTATCAGGAGTAAGGTTTAAAGTAAAATCTTTATCAGAGGGATGAAATAAGCAAAGTCCCAGACATGATCTTCACAGTGGGATGCACAGGATGGTGTACAGTGTGGACAGAAAATAACAGAACTTTCCACATTATCTTTTATACTTAAAAACATCAGTATATATCAAGTAGAAACAGGGATGCATTTCAGTACCGCTGAGTTCTGACCATGGCTATTTCCTCGGGGATAAACTGATATGGTGTTCCTAGGCTGGCGTGGAACATGAAGAAAAGAAGTTCTTAAGGCCACTGTTGGATCGTAGCATAAAATCGTAGTGAAGCAATGGAAAAGTTTTGTAGCAAAGTGATGAGAAGAAAAGATAAACAATAGTTAAAGTGAGCAGGAAAGCCTAGCAAAACTTAGGAAATCCCAATCCCCAAAAGGTGACTTATTCCTGGAATGGGACTATGGGGAATGAGTTTATCCTATGAATTAGGAGAATCACCATTCTTCAGCAACCTTGGCTACATCCTTGACATTACCCAGATAAAAGCAGAGAACCTGGGATCTTTTTTCCCCTCCATCTCCACACCAGGCTACGAACTGGTAATATACCATTTACTGCAGGCTTTTTACATGCCTGACACTCCATACGGGCTTTTTTTCCATTTGATCCTCAGACCTCACAACAACCCTACATAGGAGGAACTATTATGTGTATATAATAGTTCCATTCCGTACAAGAGAAAAGCAGGATGCTTGAACTACTAAGGTCAATCCATTCTACTCCCGGAGGCTAGAATGAAGCATCTAGGTGTGAGTGATATATTCAGTGTGTAAAAGTAGTTGTGGTAATGAGAAGGGAAAAATTACTAGCAGAAATCTTGTGTGGGAAGATGTTAGAAATGGGGGTCAAAGGACAGTACATCTGAAGTAGTGGGTGCTTCAAAATTGTGTGTTTTGTCAATTAAATCACAAAGCATGACACTCGGATATGTCAGAATTGTTAAGATAAGTAGTTTTTAAGGCTTTTGAAAAATTAATCAAGTAGTGCTTTAAAGCTATGTTTTCTCAGATCACTGTAAACCTGACACAATTTAAAATCCATAATCACTCATAAAACATGCTAAATAAGATCAAACTGATGAAACGAAGTCATTGTTAGAAAATAAAAAATTATAAAATAAAAATTTTGTCTTATAACTATAGTAGAGAAAATTTAAAATTCATCAAAAAATGTATTAAAATAATATATTTTTTAAGTTTTTAATTACCAAAACCCTCTGCACAAGCTGTGTTTATCCTGAAGAGGAGAAAAAAAGTTTAAGATAAGAAAATTTCTGTGCTGGGAGAGGCACTCCCTAAAACAGCATTTACCTCCATCACTTCTTGTTTTTCATCTGCTGCAAAAATGTTAGGTACTTCTCCAGTATTGAGCACACTGTCAATATCCTCTAGAAAAGCTTCCTCTTTAATCTGAGTGTCCGTGATTAAAAAGACTGTCTTCTGGCCCTTCATGCCAACATTCCTTAGTAGAACCTTAAAGTAAAAATGTACTTATAAGCAGAATGTGGTAGACATTTGTTGTTTTTGCTTTCCCTCCCTTTCCCCTTCTTTTGATAACAACGTCTCAATTTTAGAGGAGTACCTCTCCCCGTTTCTGGTGGGGCTGTCAATCAGGGCCTCCATTTTGCCCATCTTCTGGGAAGAAGACCCAGACTGGTCAGTTTCCCAAGCCCCTAGACATAGTCATTGATTCAGAGGAGGGCATATGATTTAAGTGGGCCCAATCGCAGTTTTCTGGGACTAAGAGGGACTTGAAAAGAGAAAGAATCTTTGTTGTTCTAAGGTGGAGGATATAAAGGCCAGTAATTTAGAACTACTAGGGGCCAACTGGGCTGCCACAATGCGTCTGCTGGAGAGGGAGGAGAAGGAGGAGAGCAAATTCAGGAGATAGAAAGAGTAATTACTGAGGACTTAATTTGAGCCCTTAATCTCAGCCACGTCAAAAGTCTCTCTACCTCTGGACTCTTCAGTCAAGTAAGACAATAACTCTGTCTTTTGTTTAAGCTAGTTTGAGCTTTTGTTTTGTTTTGTTTTGTTTTGTTTTGTTTTGTTTTGTTTTGAGTTTGTCAGTTGCAACCAAAGATTCCCAACTAATACAAAGATAGGCTCAGTGGTATGCTAGAGCTGACTTACTAAGGATGGTAGAACTGGTTGTTAAAATTTCACGGAGCTTGTGAGCAGATTGTTCAACACAGCCAGCATTAAAAATTAAATTATATAAACTAATTATTAAATTATATTAAAAACAAAGGTAACAAATATATAAACTTCATCACTCCTATTTTTTATATTTACTATTATCTATGCTGTGGAGGTTATTTAAATTGATTGTATTTATACAGTAAAATACCATGTAATGGTGTTCAAGCACATAACTATTTACAACTCTGTTTTCACTGACATCACATTGATAGCTTCAAATTATTCATGGTGGGAGTTTTTACACCACGGAAATTGGCAAATGCTACAAATGAGAGGTTTCCTCAACCTCCTGGAGAGTTTGTTGTTAAACGTTTGCCAGCATATTTCAAGTGAAAATAGCATCACCACTTCTGCAAATGATTTTTAAAAATAAACTTCTGTCTTTATTTCAAAATCATATATTTTAAATAAATTATATCATTTACACAACTGCTCAAGGGAATCAAAGTATGACACAATAAATAATCAACAAAACACAAAGGAAAACATTAAGAGAGCAAATGAAGGACAAAAAGGCTATAAAACATATAAAAATCAAGTAACAAAATGCCAATTAATATGTCCTTCCCTATCAGCAATTACTTTAAAGGTAAATTAATTAACCGTCCCAAAAGACATAGATTGGCTGAATGAATAAAAATAGGATCCAATGGTACAAGACTTAGGACCTAAGGACACACATAGGCTGAAAGTGAGAGAATGGGAAAGATGTTCCATGCAAATGGTAACCAAAAAAAAGCAGGGTGGCTGTACTATATCAGACAAAATAGACTATAAGTCAAACACTCCTATAAGGGACAAGAAACATTATATAATGATAAAAGAGTCAATTCATCAGGAAGAAGTAACAATGATAAATATTTATTCACCAAACAGCAGAGCTCCTAAATATATGAAACATTGACAGAATTGATGGTAGAAATAGGTATGCAATAGTAGGAGACTTCAATACCCTGACTTTCAATAATGGATAGAACAGCCAGACAGAAGATCAATAAGGAAATAGAGGATTTGAATAACACTATACACCAATTAGACCTAATAGAAATACACATAAAACTTCACTGAAGAACAGCAGAATACACATTCTTTTTAAGTGCATATAGAACATTCTCTAAGGTAGATCACGTTAGGTGACAAAGAAAGTCTTAACAAATTTAAGAAGATTTAAATCATATCGAGCATCTTTTCTGATTACAATGGAATGAAACTAGAAATAATAGCAGAAGAAAAATTGAAAAGTCCACAAATACATGGTAATTTAACAATAAACTCTTAAATAACAAGTAGGTCAAAGGAGAAATCGTAAGTGAAATTAGAAAATTTCTTGAAACAAATGAAAATGAAAACCCAACATATCAACATTTATGGGGATGCAGCTAAAGCAGTGCTAAGAGGGAAGTTAATGGTTGTAAATACTTTTATTTAAAAGGATCTCAAATGTTACCTTTTCTTTATGTTCACTTTTAGGATGTAGAAATTTAGTATGTGAGGGTCAGTGAAAGTGAAAGTGAAAAATGTCCAGCAATAGCTCCTTTGCTTTTTTTCACTTTGGGCCATCTCTCTTCTGGGGCCTGAGTTGTACACACATGAGGATGAAAGCCCCAAGTATGCCCTCCACTATTCTATTGATTACAGAAATACAGCTCCAAAGAAGCTAAGCTCAACTTCAGTTTCCTCATCAGTAAAATACAGAGACAACCATACCTACTGTATTGAATTATTCTACTTATAGAATGAGATCATGTACGTAAAGCACTTAGCAATAGCTATACAAGGTGACTCTCCTTTTCACAGGTAAAAGAATGCCATTGGCGACAACACGGATGGATCTTGAAATTATTATGCTAAGTGAAATAAGTCACACAGAAAAAGTCGAGAACCACATGATTTCACTAATATGTGGGATATAAAACTGAAAGCAACAAAGGAACAAGACAAATACATAAAGAAACAAAAACTCATAGACCGTTACCAGAGGGTAAGGGGGGTGAGGGGTGGGAGATGAGGGTCAGGGGGATCAAATATATGGGGATGGAAGGAGAACTGACTCTGGGTGGTGAAACACAATGGAATTTATAGATGATGTAATACAGAATTGTACACCTGAAATCTATGTAATTTTACTAACACTTGTCACCCCAATAAATTTAAAAAACAACAACAACAACAAACTCATAGACACAAACAATTGTTTAGTGGTTACCAGAGGGTAAGAGAGGTGGGGGGGTGGTAGATGAGGGTAAACAGGGTCAAATATATGGTGATAGAAAGAGAACTGACTCTGGGTGGTGAACACAATGTGATATATAGATGATGTGTTATAGAATTGTACAGCTGAAACGTATGTAACTTTACTGACCATTGTCACCCCAATAAACTTTAAAAAATAAAAAATAAAATGAAAAAAATGCACTGATATTATTTTTGACACTATATTTCTTAATAATTTTACCTTTAGATCCTCTCTCCACTCGTTCATACCATAGTTCTTAGAAATTTCTGGTTGGAAAATCTGCATTTTTGCCATGGATGTAGCCAGACGAGTTAAAGATTGACGACCACTTCCTCCAAGTCCAACAAGCAAAGCATTTCCACCAGACTGCTTTAGAATTCGACATATTCGTGATAAATGCTCCAATACATACCTACAAAATATCAACATTACAATACTTGGAAATATGTATATTTATATGTAACTATTTTTTTAATTTCCTAGAAGGATAGATTTTGCTGTCCCATATGTCACTATCACAATTTTAAAGAAATAATAATCAAAATGTGTGATTTTTCAAAAGCAGTTACAATTGGATCTTTTGATGCAAAGGAAAACTATTAAAAGTACAAATTCAGAACATGTAACATACAAATTACAGAAATAAAATGAAATTATAACTTCTTATATTGGAAGTATATTATTACTTTTATTGAAAACATTTCTTCAATTTTTTAATATAAAGATTCTATGTGAGAAACAGGAAATCAGTTATTCACAAAATAACAAATTGAGAGAAGACAGCCTCACTAGTGAGTAGGGAAATTAAAGTTAGAGCCATGATGAGTACCATTCCACTCTCCTTAGACTGGCAAAATTTACCAAGTTTGGCAATCCTAATCCTAAGGGTAAGGAACAATGGAACCTCTTAAAAACAATAATTTTTAAAGATACTTTGGCAAAGCTTAGTAAAGTAGAAGATGCTTACATACCAGGACACAATAATTCTACTTCTAGGAATATAGCCTAGACAAATTCTTATACATGTACCCAAGAAGACATGAATGTTCAAACCTTTTTTATTATTGCAAAAACTAAAAGAGACCTAAAAGTCTATCTCAGAAGAATGACGTTGTTTTATACAGTGGAATGCAATGTAGTAGTAAAAATTCATTTTTTTCTAAATCTCACAGACAATATAAAATAAACCAACTTGCAGAAGAATACATCTAGAATAATACCACTTATATGAGTTTTAAACATACAAAATAAGACAGTGCATATATATTTAGGGACACACATGTGTAGTAAAAGTCCAAATAAACACTTGAGTTTCCTTTGACTCCTGCAGGGTATGATGGAGATGCAGTGAGGGAAAGTGGGCTACCCAAGGGACTTCAAATAAATTGCTAATATTTTATGTCTTAAGCTCGGTTATGGGTACAAGGTTATTCATTAAATTTTTCCTTATATCTTTTTGTAAATTCAAAATATTTCAGACTAAATTTTTACAAACAGCAATTTCAACCATTAATACCAAATATAGGTACCTAAAAATGACAAGATTCAATCTTGTTTTGTGAGTTTGATTATACTCATCTAAGCATTGGTCCACAACGTCACTAAAATGATGAATATTTGTAATTTCAATATAAACTCTCTCATCTCCTTCAAGGTCAGGATTCATATAGTCACCAAACATTAGATTTCTTAAGTCCTCTTCAGTTACCTATAGAACAAAAATCAATAAATCATAAAACTAAAAAAATTTTTCAAAAATAAAATTTTTAAATTGTACAAGATTTTGTTTTGTCCAAGTTGTAGATGATTATCAATTAGATAATTCTTTTAAACATTAGAGTAGTAAATAATGTAGCTATAAAATTAATACCTGAAATTATATACTTAGGAAATAAAAAGAAAAGAGCCTTTTTCTATTTTAAAAAAGTTCCCCCTTACTCCCTTGGAGAAGTCATTCTGAGTGACTTCCATTTATTGAGTAGTTACTAAGGGATGGTCACCATATTTACAACTTTACATCTATTATATCACTTAGTCCCTATCATATTAAGTTTTATTCTTTAAATAACTTCTATGTCATAAACTTAATGTATCTGAAGACAAATCTTCTCAAAATAAATACCTATCTATGAGAAAAGTTAAAGGAATATGATCATGAGGAAGCAGTATTTTTTAAATGCAAGTTGATTATAACCACGCTATTGTACTGTTTTAACTTAATATGTTTTTAATCACTGATAATACTCACTGGTGCATTCTCTTTCCTCAAATGTGAAAAGATACTATCAAATGATTCTTTAAAATGGTCCTTTGTAACAATTTTGGTTATACTGAACAGCCAGGATCTATCCTCATCATTAGTGAGACGATCATAAAACACTCGAAGAACCTCATGCACAAACAGCCGGGTCATGGTGTGTTTGCTCTCCACAGCATCTCTTTCAATGAGTAAGCAGCCCTGGATGACACGTGAAAAATCCCGCAAGTTGAAAGTGTAGTGAGATTTTGCGGGAGTGGGCAGAAGATTTTCCATGGATCGTTTATATATCTGAATATGAAAAAGAAAGCAGAAATAAAACGCTTATAATCAGCAAAGCCATGTAACAAATTGTATGTTATATAAAATATTTGATTTATCCTATCAGATTCATCAGCTTGGAAAATTGTATAGTACTTTTAAGCCTAGTGTGACATAGTGTTTTTATTTTGGCTTATTGCACTCAACCAGGTATTATGAAGTTGAGAGAACTTGCTATTATCTAATTCCACCCAAGTCCAAGAAGTGACAATGCATTTATTTCCCAGTTATTATGGTTGTCCTATTTAAAGGTGTATGGCCTGGGAGTAAGTAAACATTTTAATAGAAAGTTAATCCAGATAACTCATTCAGAAGCATTCCAGATGAAGAAAAGGATGAAACAACTTCCTTTAGATTACCACTGACTTCAAAACACAACAATGTGTTCTATCCTTTTCCATCTCTTTCTTATTTTCTCTCTCTCCCTTCTTTCCTCTAACTTAACTAGCTATAATATGGAAACGGAGTATATTTTTACAACATGCTGAATTCACCAAAAGTTTAATATTTTCTTTAAGAAGATAAATCTTTTACAATGTAGCCTAAAAAAACTGAATAAAATTATTTTTTATTTGTGTGTGTTCTATGATTCATCCCCCTCCCCTAATCTCCTCCATACACTGTATATCTATAATGCTTCAAAGAACAAGGGCGGGGGAATCCTTTCTGTATCCCTATCTGCCTGACCAACTCCCCCCTCTTTCCCAGAGATGAGTGAAACATTGTATTTTATAAACAGAAGCACTTTTCTGTATCAGAAAAGTACAGTATCCCTTTGCTCATAGATTCTCTATTTTATCAGCACAAATTTTCCACCGGAACAAGAGGAGAATTTTAGAAAGATACAATGCTCTTGGAAACTAATGGAATGATTCTAGGGAGCTTTTTGCTTCTGTTGCAGTGATCCCAAAACAAAACCTTTATCAAGGCTCCCAAAAGCTTAGTTCAATGAGATGATCACTGACTTACCTTAAATATATTGTTTTTCCTTTTACCATTATGATGAGGCTGGCTCTGGCCTCTGAGCAGAGGCAGATAAGACATGCTGAATGTTAAGTAAGTTAAGAGCTACTCTTTAGCCTGCTACTGCTACTCCTAAATTATGTGATCTGGCAAAAAATGATATATTCCTAAACTGCGTACTTTTTTTTTTTTTTTAAGATAAACAATGAAGAAAGAGAGGGAAGAGAGAGAGGAGAGAAAATAAATGCCACAGCAGGAATCTGACAATTAGGAAAACACAATGTGGCACATACTGGTTCTGGATGATTTCCTTGTAACAACCTTGTGAAATAGGTATTATCTCCCATTGTAGTGATTAAAAACATGAGTTCCTGGGAGATCAAATTACTTGCTCAAAGCCATATAGCTAGGAAATAGTCAAGGCTCAAACCCAGTTAGATTACCTAATTTCAAATATTATAATCTTCCAGTTCTCAAGCCTTCTTGAACAGCTTCTCTGACACTAAAGACTAAAGTAGTTGTCTAAGGGGAAAAAAATTTAAAAAAAAAAAAGTAAGGACCAAATGAGGGATACACTATATGCTAAAATATTTTGTACTACATTATTTGCTCACCTCCATAGTCCCACTGACAATTTGGTTCCCAGTTAAAAAGTACTCCGGAGGAAATTCACGAGTCCTAAGGTAGAATGCTACAATTGATGAGAAGATTCGGACCATTGTTTCATCACTAAAAGTATTAATAGTGCAGGTGTTGAAATGTCGAATAAAACGGGGAGTAACTGGATTTCTTCCACCACCTGGAGGACCCATGGCAGCAATCAGCTCTATGTCAACCAATGTGATTTTACTTGTATCCTTAAGGTCATACCTTGAAAGCACATAAAAATTCAAAACGATCAGTGATAAAGCCAGTAAGATGGAATGAAATGTAGATCTTCCTAGAAACTTAATCTGATTTTAGCTTCTCTAAAAGGAAGAACTTCCAATAATGCTTAGAGTAGGAGAGACCTTTTTTTTTTTTAGCAGCATTCTATTTCTCCTTTCAGTGACACTGATTCTGTTGCCAGATTCTGTGTATCTAGAATGTCCTTTCCCCTTGCCCTTCCCTTTCTTTCCTCCTACTCCTTTTTCCAATTTGACTGTCTGCTCTTCCTCTTCTTACTCCAAAACCAGAGCATGGATGAGAGATCAATCTTGTTTGTAGCCGGTTGTAGTCATACGTCCTGTTTTGCCTGGGACAATTCTGGTTTGTGCTTGTCCTATAGTAATTAATAACACTCCCCTTTTACTTTCAGAATTGTTCCAGTTTGAACAATAAATTATATAGTCATCCTACTTACAGGAAAGTCCTGATTTCTTTTTCTCATCTCAAATCTTATCTTTAGAGCACATAAGGATATCTGAATAGTAACTACACACTTTTGTATATAAAAAGGAACCCATTAAGAATAACAAAGTTCCAAAGAAGTTTTAATCAGAAAGGGGTATCTAAATAGCTCCATTGTGTTGGAACCACTCCATTGAAAAGGTTCCTATTTCCAATAGGCCATTAAGTCCTCTAATATTGAAGTTCTTGCAAAAAGCAGGGAAGGGTAAGTAGTGGGAGAAATCTATATAGCCAGTAGCGACAGTAGGGGCACACTAGAAAATATAAAAACATGATTTGGTTTTTGGCAACAACCATAATAGCTGTCATTAGGGGACTGGATAAGTAAATTATGGAAAGATCCGCACAACTAAACGGTATTAAAAGGCAATAAAATGAATGAGACAAATAACATGGATAGGTGTTCAAGATAAAGACTTAAGTGCAAACAAGTTGCAAAACATTATGTGTAACATGAGTGTATTTTTTAAAAATACATGTATAAAGAAAAAGAACTTGGAGGAATAGGGAATACACTATTAACAGCGATTATTTCCTGGAGGCAGAATTCCAAGGGTCTGCAGTAATAACAAATATGTATTCCCAAAATATGAATTAGCTTCAAAATTAGTGTACCCTTGACTTGAGATAAAAATAATGCCGTGTTTCCCCCAAAATAAGACCTAGCCAGACCATCAGCTCTAATGCGTCTTTTGGAGCAAAAATTAATATAAGAGCCGGTATTATGTGGTATGGTATGGTGTGGTGTGGTGTGGTGTGATGTGGTGTGGTGTGGTGTGGTATGGTATGGAATGGTATGGTACCCGATCTTATAGTAAAATAAGACCAGGTCTTATATAATATTAATTTTTGTCCCAAAAGACGCATTAGAGCTGATGGTACGGCTAGGTCTTATTTATGGGGAAACACGGTAGTATGTTGAAGATCAGGAAAGTATATTTAAGAGAGAAAATGAAGAATTATTAATCCTAACTAAAAGGTACAATGTCTTACGTGTTGGAAACTAACCATATTATCATAAAATGGGGGTGAAGGGAGGGCAGAATTATCTATGAAACTGCTGTTAAAACCACCAAGTCATCTCAAAGATATGGTAGTCCCAAACAGTCACAGAAAATACAGAGAATGGTAGAAACACAGGGTGCTAATTATGGTAACTTAAGTTGGAGAATACCCATAAGTTCACAGCCCTGGGAGAATGGTACTTTGAAAGATATAATCTGTAAATTATTTTCTTTTTTTAAAAAAATTTATTGGGGTGAAAATTGTTAGTAAAATTACATAGATTTCAGGTATACAATTCTGTATTACATCATCTATAAATCCCATTGTGTGTTCACCACGCAGAGTCAGTTCTCCTTCCATCACCATGTATTTGATCCTCCTTACCCTCATCTCCCACCCCCACCCCCCTTACCCTCTGATTATTTTCAATAATAGAAAATAATAGTTTAAAAGGAAAGAATTTACTACATTGTTGAATATACATATCTCCAATACTGGATTATTAATCCTAGTTATCTAACTCACACATTCAGAGGAAAGAATGGTATAAAAATGGTATAGGAAAGTCTTCCAAAAATTTCTGTATAGAAAAATCTGAGTAACCATTTTCTTTCACAAATAACTTGAAAAAAATGTATGTTTTGATGTGAGAAACTAAAATAGAAAAAGTGAACAAAAAGAGACATTAGCATGGCTAATTAAGACTTCAATTAAATAGTTACCAATTCCCACAGTCAAAAAATTGTCGTAATAATTCAATAGGAGGTTGAGCTCCATATTTCTCCAATGCAGGCATATTCATGTCATCTATAAAAATTATACACTTCTTTCCCATAGGTGGTCCAAAAACTCCTTTGCGTCTTTTATCCAGTCTAGCCATAATAATGTTCTAAAATATAAAGAAGAAAGTGTAGTAGCCACTCTTAACACCAGAAAAAAATTAGGAATTTGAAAATCTAATTATATGAGAAAATAATGCCAAGCAGCACTATGTGCATGTGTTTATTTATTTATATTCATCCACTTTTAGAGTGATATCAAACTTCATATGCAACATTATTCCAAGAGCATTTATTGAAACACTTCTATGTGCTAGGAATTATATACCAGGTGCGATCAAAAGATATGCTGAATGTTTAAATGAAACAGTTATTACAGTAAAAGACACATTGCCATTAATCCCCCTCAAAATTCTCCCTCTGGCTTTGAACACACTTATCCCACCGTTCTTGCCACTTTCTGAAGCAGTTTTGGAAGTCCTTTCGTGAGTGTCTTTACTTCATCCTCCATCATGACAACGCTCCATGTCACACATCACTTCTGGTACGGCCATTTCTGTCAAATAAAAACATTATGGTGTGTCCTCATCCATCTTATTCACTGGATCTGGCACCTTGGGACTTCTGGCTCTTCCCCAAAGTCAAAACGACTAAGAAAGGTAAACGTTTTGAATCAATTCAGGAAATCAAGGCAGTCATTACAGCGCTACTAAAGACACGAAAGAGGACTTCCAGAACTGCTTCAGAAAGTGGCAAGAACGATGGGATAAGTGTGTTCAAACTGAGGGGGAGTATTTTGAGAGGGATTAATGGCAATATATCTTTTACTGTAATAAAGATTTTTTTTAATTTAAAGTCACTGTTGTTTCTGATCACACCTCATACATACATATTTATATATTTATATTGTACACACACATACACACACACACAATTTTCCTCATTGGATACCCCAACATATCTATTAACTTTAACTTAATACCTAAAAGCACTAATCTAAATTTGTAAAATTTTCAGGTTAAGGGAATTCTATAGGCTTAAAACAACGGAAATGAGCCCTACAGATCAGGGGAGAATGGAGAGGCATAAATTTAGGAATGGATGAAAAAATAGTGATTAGAAAAGATCTTATGCAGTACTTTAATCATAGCAGTTTGGGGAGTAAAGGGTGGAATGCACAGGTATATGGTTCTTGGCACAGAAGTTCATACAATAGTCCATGGTTTAAAAGATCTTTCAGTGATGAAAGAGTTTTAGTAAGCAGCAGATTCCCCTAAGAATCATCTAGGAGAGACTGGAAAGTTCTCTCCCTCTCTCTCTCTCTCGCTCTTCTTTCGTCTCTCTTACACTTCCTTTTCCAGTTAAGAAGTCAATTATTGCTTCTTCTTGGGCTTTTTTTAAAAAAGGTGACAAAGCTCAACAATCCAGAACTAATGCAAAAATATTCTCTCAAACATTTCTCCTAAAAACCTGACTTTTAAAACTTACTCGTAATGCCAAAAGTAAAAGTTTTGAAGTTTTGTTTAAATTCATAAAAGAAGATTTACACAACTGTTCATTTAATATACAATTTGAAAACTAACCAAATAAATTAAAAAGTAATAATTATAGAGCCATGTTTCTGGCTTTAAACTAACCTGAACCTGGTTGGCACTGGTCCGTGCAGAGAAATTAACATAAAAAGGAAAGTACTTGTCCTTTTCCAAGTGATTCATTAGCTTATCCTTCACATACACTGATTTTCCTGTACCCGTTGGACCCACAAAAAGCAGTGGCCTTTATGAAAACAACATATCATTCGAAAGGGGAAAAAATCAGAATACATTCCTACTAAAAGAACTTGGAGTTAGTTGAAAATGTAAATAATAATCATAGCATCTTCATCTAAAAATTCACATTTTAATCTATCATTCTTATTTCATGAAAGACTGTGAAAGTAACAATTTGCATACATTTTTGCTTACTGTTATGGAGACTTTAATAACAAAGTATTACTTGAACAGATGTGACACTGCTATACGCAAAAACATTCATAAAACAAGTAATAACATGCTTAACTTTTCAGAAAAGAAAGCTAAAGTTTTTTCTCCTCAGAAAAGTGATGTATTTGTATTCTTTAGTTAGAAGTACAAGCAAGGGGGTGCAGTGTCAAATAGACTAATGAGATGATGACAATAAGATAGGTTTAGGCTGTTTCAGTTACTTCAATAGCATAAAGTTTCTGTTGAGAAACTAAATGACAGTGAATTCTAAAGCTAACAGTTATGTATACCTGTTAATAGCACTTTAGAATCAAGTCAGAGTTACTAACTGAAAATACTTGTGTAAAAGCAAACTCTTAAGGAATTTTTTATCCAGTGAGGACTCAAGCAAAGTTTCTCATTCTTGAATAATCATAACTAATTTTAAAGGAAAAAAAATCTTATGAGTTATGTTCATAGAACTCTGAGAAACACCAGTTTGAGAAACACTGATTAAAAATTAAATACTGTCACTTTGAGTGATAGTTTGGCACCATACAATACATAAGGGCAAACACAAAGGCTGGCACTAAAAATGAGTAAAAGCATTTAGTTAGAATGAGTCATCTAAGTAACCCAAATTATAGTAATATTCATTTTTTAAATTATCACTGAAGTATAAACATAAAAGCTCTTCTAGAACTACAGTAACCCCTGAGAATTTATCTATGTGTCCCAGTCTTAGAAACACTCATCTTATGAAAAACTACTTATTAAAATAATTTTAATAAATAAAATACTGTTCATAACTTAGGGTCCATTGACCAACTGCAGAAATTCTTAGACAGTATTCTGAGAATATGTGAACTTGGATGACAGAAAGGTTACATACTTCTTTACTTTCACTATCCTTAACTAAAACGGAATAATTTTTTTAATAGTACCTGTGTCTTTGTCATCAATAGAAATCATAGATATTACACTAAAGATTATAATTGTTAATGAGATCTCAAAAATATCACCCATTATATTACTTCTTCAAAATTATGACAGTCGTCAGACTTACTGCTAGACCTTACAATTTAATGTGTTAATAAAGAATCACATGCATTACTACTATAGCCCAAATTTGCTCACTATATTAATAAATAGATTTCAATATGTGGTTTCCTTTGTAATATTGTGTTTATATTATTTATTTAAAAGCATTATTCTGACACATGGTTCATGGCTCAAAAGAACTCTCATACTAGAAATCCCTCAGAATCGGCAAGTGCCTTCCTTGCCTAAGAAAGTTTTTAATATAAGCCATTAAATGCAAAACAGGGATAAAATAATATTACCTCATAAGCTATAAACTATTTTTCCTGTTTTTTTTAACTAAACAAGATAAAATTGTCACAAAATTCACTCAGAAACAAGTTCTTTATCAACAGCAAACCATGACATTTATGCATATTATGTGAGCTTGTCTAGTTAAAATACTATTAATGATGAATTATGCCTAACGTTTTAAATGAAAAATAGTGACAAAAATGTTATTAATGTTATAAATGTTATTAATGGTATGGATATGCCTAGGGTATGTGCTGGCATTTGATCAATTTCATGTATTCCTTTTCAATGTACTCTTCTGATTTAAGTCTGAGTTTTTCATGTTCATCTTAAGTTATGAAGAACTAGCATAGGACATATTTGAAAATTGCTAAATATAATGGGAAAATGTGGATCATGGTTAGTCTGATACCTCAGCAGTATAGTGAACCTTTGATTAGAACGCATACCTACTTAATAATAACACTGCAACTGACTTTTAGTCTGATATTACAAACAAAAGAAATATAAGGTGGTTTATGAGGCCAACAAAGTATGGCGGCAAAGGCTTTGGAGTGGGCCGTCGGAAACCTGGATTCTAGGTTTGTCACTAATAACAGATGTCATTATGGACATGTCAATTAGCCCCCCAGCATCTCAGTTATCAAAATGAATGACTTCAAAGTTTACTTCACATATTCTATGATCCTATTAGAATGACACGGTTATATTTAAAATGTATATTTATAAGTTTCTTACTTCGCGTAGGTAATACTCAAATTCATTAGAAATGTGTATCTAATTGTGTCCATTGTAGGGACTATGATATCTTGAATCTTGACACGTTTATCTCCTAAATTAGTACTTTTAATTAATTCATTCCAGTGGACCCAGTGACCTCGGTTTTTCAACTACAAGAGAACATAAGTTTAAAATATTATAACAAGGCACTTGCTATCTAAAAGGCTCTTTTTAACACACTGTTGTCATATTTGCTTTTACAAATTTTACAGTCTTTCCCCCTTTTAGTATGAAATATTAGATTCATTCAAAATAACATTTTAAAGTAATGAAGTAGATTAATAAACATCCATGAATCCACCACCCAATTTAACAAATACATTTTTCTTTAGATTAATTTTCCTTTCCAATGATAACCTGAAGAACTTAATAACACTAAGTTATCACAAATTCAACATATCTAGAATTTCACATATGTTTGCCTCTATATCCTCTTAGCACTCTAGTCTTTCCAAAATGCCTTCAAGATGTCTTTTTGCATATATCTAGTATTTATTTGACAGCCACTCTGATGTAGCTCACGTTACAATTTACTGGATTTTGGCTTTATGTTTTCATATTTTAAAGTAAAGTGCAATAATCTAATTAGAAACAAAATGTCATATGAATTCACTATGTTTGTTTCTCTAAAATTATTCTCTTTGGCATTTTGATCAAGGCTGATAGTTAGCCAGGGCATATCGAAATAACTGAACTGATCATTACAATATTAAAATTCTTAGCATTACTCATATCAGACAAAACAGATTTTAAAACAAGGGCTGTAACAAGAGACAAGAAGGGCATGCCATAATGATAAAGGGCTCAGTCCAATAAGGATATAACTCTTGTAAACATCTATGCACCCAATGTAGGAGCACCTGAATATATAAAGTAAATACTGACAGACATAAGGGAGAGATTGACAGTAATACAGTCATAGCAGGGGACTTTAACTATCCCCCCATTGACATTAAGGGATAGATCAGCTAGACAGAAACTCAACAGGAAAACATTGATCTTAAATGACACATTAGACCAGACGATTTAACTGATATTTTTAGGACATTTCATCCCAAGGCAGCAAAATACACATTCTTTTCAAGTACACATGGAACATTTTCCAAGATACAACACATGTTAGGCCACAAAACAAGTCTCAGTAAATTTAAGAAGATTGAAATCATATCAAGTATCTTCTCCGATCACACTGGTAGGAAAACAGAAATCAATTACAAGAAGAAAACTGAAAAACACAAAAGGCATGTAGGCTAAATAACATACTAAACAATGAATGAAATCAAGAAAGAAATCAAAAGATACCTTGAGACAAATGCAAATGAAAACACAATGCCTCCAAATTTATGGGACATAGCCAAAGCAGTTCTAAGAGGGAAATTCATAGCAATAGAAGCCTACATCAGGAAACAAGAAAAATCTCAAATAAACAATGAAACCTTACACCTAAAGGAACTAGTGAAAGAAGAACGAACAACTCCCAATGTAAGTAGAAGGAAGAAAATAATAAATGCCAGAGCAGGTATAAATGAAATAAGAGTCTAAAAAAATAATACAAAACAAAAATCAATGAAATGAAGCTGGTTCTTTGAAAAGATAAACACAATTGCTAAACCTTTAGCCAGACTCATCAGGAAAAAAACAGAGAGAACCCAAATAAAATAAGGTATGAAAGGGAAGTGACAACTAACACCACAGAAATACCAAGGATTCTAAGAAAATACTATGAACAATTATATGTCAACAAATTGGACAGCCTGGAAGACATGGATAAATCCCTAAAATCATACAATCTTCCAAGACTGAATTAAGAAGAAACAGAAAAATGTGAAAAGACCAACTACTACTAACGAACACGAATCAGTAGTGAAAACCTCCTAACAACAAAGTCTGGAACAAAATAGGTTCACAAGTAAATTTTACCAAACATTCAAAGAAGAATTAACACCTATCTTTCTCAAACTATTCCAAAAAAATACAAGAGGAGGGAAGGCTCCCAAGCTCACTTTACGAAGCCAGCATTACCCTGATTCCAAAACCAAAGACATTACAAAAAAAAAAAAGAGAAAGAAAAAAAATTATGGGCCAATATCCCTAATGAATATATGCAAAAATCCACAGCAAAATATTAGCAAACCAAATTCAGCAATACATTAAAAAGATCATATAGCATGATCAACTGGGATTTATTCCTGGGATGCAAGGTTAGTTCAATATCCACAAGTCACTTAATGTAAAACACTACATAAACAAAATGAAGGATAAAAATCATATGACCATATCAATAAATGCAGAAAATGCATCTGACAAAATCCAACATCCATTAATGATAAAAACTCTTAGCAATGTGGGAGTAGAGGGAACATACCTTAACATAATAAAGGCCACATATGACAAACCCACATATGATATAACATTATATGCAATGGTGAAAAGATAAAACAATTTTCCTTAAGATCCAGAACAATCCAAATGGCTAGAGTAAGTCTTAGTATATGGACAATGCTAAGTGAATGCTTAGTAAATGAATAAATGTACATAACACAGAAAAAAAAAAAAAAAGATCCAGAACAAGACAAAGATGTTCACTTTTCAGAGAAATTAAAAAAACAATCCCATTTACAATTGCATCAAAAAATAAAATAAAATATCTTGGAATAAATTTAACCAAGAAGTGTCCTTTGATACATGACTGGATAAAGAAGATGTGGTTCATCTATACAATGGAATATTACTCAGCCATAAGAAAAGGTAAAATACTGCCATTTGCGACAACATTGATGGATCTTAAAATTATCATGCTAAGCGAAATAAGTCTGACAGAAAAAGTCAACAGCCATATGGCTTCACTCATATGTGTAATATAAAACTGAAAGCAACAAACAAAACAAACAAAAACTCATAGACACAGATAAGTTTAGTGGTTACCAGAGGGTGAGGGGGAAGAGGGGTGGAAGAAGAGGAAAAAGGGGGCCAAATATATGGTGATGAAAGGAGAACTGATTCTGGGTGGTGAGCACACAATACAATATATAGATGAGGTATTATAGAAATGTACACTTGAAACTGATATAATTTTACTAACCAATGTCACCCCAATAAATTTAATAAAGATTAAAAAAATTAAATTTTTTTCTCTATGAAAGACACTGCTAAGAGGATGAAATAATAAGCCATATACTTAGAAAAACTCTTTGTAGAACATGTATCTGATAAGACTTGTGTCTGGAATACATAACAAACTCCAAAAACTCAACAATAACAAAGCAAACAATCAATTTTTAAAATGAGCTAAAGATTTGAACAGATATTTCAACAAAGAAAATAGACAGATGGAAAATAAGCACATGATAGCATCCTCAACATAATTAGTCATTAGTCACTAGCAAATTTAATCCCTCAATCATGTATATATATATATATATATATATATATATATATATATATATATATATATATATATATATATATATATATATATACCGGAGGTGCCAAAAAATATACACACATGACTTATATTCCTCTTTTGTTACTGGTATATATTGAGTATTACAATTTTAATACAGTTTTTTTTCCTTTCTTAAAATGTGTACACTTTTTTAGCACCCTCTGAGTGTGTGTGTATGTATATATACGTGTATAAATACACACACACACACACACACACACACACACACACATATTGGAATGGCTAAAATGAAAAAGATGGCCATACAAGTGGTTGACAAGAATGTAGAACAACTGAAACTTTCATGATTCAACCATTTTGGAAAACTGTTTGGCAGTGTTTTTTTTAACATTGAACATATTCCTACCGTATTCCAAGATATTCACCCAAAAGGAAAAAAAACAACATAAGTCCATTAAAACAAAGAAAAACTTGTATAAGAATATTCATAGCAACTTCATTTGTAATAGTCAAAAGCTGGAAACAACCCACATGCCCATTATCAGTATAATGAAGAAATAAATGCTGGTATATCCATACAATGGAGAATTAACCAGCAATAAAAAGGAACGAACTACTGATACATATAAAAATATGGATGAACCTCAAAACAAATATGCTAAGTGAAAGAAGCTAGACAAAAAGCATACTGCATAATTCCATTTATAGAAAATTTTAGAAAATTCAAAATAACTTATAGTGACAGAAAGCTGATCAGTGGTTGCCTGAGGCAAGAAGAGGAGGAGACAAGAGAGGGAGTACAAAAGGGCACAAGGAAACTTCTGGAGTGATAGATATGTTCATCATCCTGATTGATGGTTTCATAAATTTATGTTTAAAACTTATAAAATTATAAACTTTAAAAACAGAGGGTGCCAAAAAAATATATACACATTTTAAGAGAGAAAAAAACTGTATTAAAATTGTAATACTCAATATAGTCCGACAAAAAAAGATGAATACAAGTCGCATTTGACTTCTGCAATTACAAGAGGTGCGCAAAGTGGTTACTAACAGTGTCCAGACACTTCTGATTATGGCAAACTACTGCTAGAGCAAAGATAATCAAAGTGTCCTCTTGTATTGCTGTGCATGCCGTTTCAATTTCTTCCCGAAGTACCACCAGCACAGCTGGTTTTCTACAGTACATCACATCCTTTAAGGTCCCCCTAGGTACCTTAAGGGAATTTAAGTCGGGAGAACGTGGGGGAAACTCAACCGCACCTCTTTGTCTTATCCGTTGTCCTGGAAAATTCTCATCGAGGTCAGCTCTCACGTCTTGGTGGAAGTGCGGTGGGGCGCCATCTTGTTGGAAGTAAAATCGATCATTCCCAAAAAGTGTACGAATTGCAAATAAAAGGGATGTGTGTAGCATGTATAGGTATACTGGACCAGTAACAGTACCTTTAAAAAAGAATGGTCCAATTAGTCCCCTTAATGACAGTTCACACCAGAGGTTGAGGCTCAGTAACTGGACTTCTTCATCCACATGAACGTGTGGATTTTCTGGAGTCCAACACACATAATTACGTCAGTTCACTGTTCCATTCAATTTAAACTGTGCTTCATCAAACCAAACCATTTTTCTCACAAACTCGTCATCCTCTCGTCCCATGTTTTGGAACCACTCACAATACTGCACCCTTAGATCAGGGTCATCTTCATTCAGTGCATGTAATAATCTTGGGATGAAAACTTTCCCTTTTGCTGTTTTAAGAACGCATCGTATGCTTGTTTTGCTAACTCCTTTCTCATGTGCACATTGTTTAGTAGACTTCTGTGGCAAGCGTGTAAACTGTTCCAAAACCACAGTAGAAGCAGCAGGACTTGTTGCTGTGCAAGGCCTCCTGGATCTTCCCTTGTGCCATGTGTCTCAAAATTATCACGAATGTGTGTAATTGTTAGGCATGTTGAGGGTTCTGTTGCATACTCATGCCTCCATTGTCATTGTACTTGCACAACGTTCTTGAATTTCAAATACCACTTCAAAATGGTCTTGTGCTCCTCAAACGACAACCATGCTTCCGCCATTTTCTTTGACTGTCCTGCCTGTTGCATGGTGATGCTAGCATTCATTTGATTAACGCCATCTTTTGAGTGAATGTCATATGAACCACTGGCACCATAATTCAATTCAACTTCAAAACGTAATACATAGGTAACATCTCTTAAAATGTGTATACATTTTTTGGGGCACCCCCAGTATGTGCAGTTCCTTTTATGTCAATTATATCTCAATAAAGATGGAGACAGAAAGAGAACAAAAAAAAACCCAGAAATTAGAAAAACAATCCCACTAACAATTGCATCAAAAAATAAAAAAATAAAATATCTAGGAATAAATCTAACCAAGGAAGTAAAACACTTGTACTCAGAAAATTATAAGACATTGAAGAAGATACAAATAAATGGAAGCATATACCATGCCCATGAAAAGGAAGAATTAACATCTTTAAAATGTCCATACTACCCAAAGCACTCTATAAATTCAATGCAATCCCCATTAAAATACCAATGTCATTTTTCACAGAAGTAGAACAAATAATCTAAAATTTATATGGAACGACCAAAGACCCCAAATAGTCAAAGTGATCTTGAGAAAGAAGAACAAAATTGGAAGTATCACACAGCCTGATATCAAATTACACTACAAGCTATAGTAATCAAAACGGTATGATACTGGCATAAAAACACATACATAGATCGACAGAACAAACTAGAGAGGCCAGAAATAAACCTATGCCTATATGGTCAATTAATCTATGACAAAGGAGGCAAGAATATACAATGGGGTAAAGACAATCTATTCAATAAATGATGCTAGGAATACTGGAAAGATACATGTAAAAAAATGAACCTAGACTACCTTCTTACTCTATATACAAGAATAAACTCAAAATTAATTTATAAATTAAAAATGGATTAAAGACTTAAATGCAAGACCCGAAACCATAACAATCCTCGAAGAAAACATAGGCAATAAACTCTCTGACATTGCTCTTAGTAATACTTTTTTGGATAGATTTCCTTGGGCAAGGGAAACAAAGGGGAACAAAGTGGGACTACATCAAACTAAAAAGTTTTTGCACAACAAAGGAAATCATCAACAAAATGAAAAGACAACCTACTGAATGGGAGAAGATATTCACAAATGATACATCCAATAAGGGGTTAATAATCAAAATATATAAAGAACTCATACAACTTAACACCAAAAATACAAACAATCTGATTTAAAAATAGGCAAAATACCTAAATAGACATTTCTCCAAAGAGGAAATACAGATGGCCAACAGACATATATAAAAAGTCTCAAGGTCACTAATCATTAGAGAAATGCAAATTTAAAAAGTACAATGACATATCACCTCACTCCTGTCAGAATGGCCATCATCAGTCAATCAACAAACAAGTGTTGGTGAGGATGTGGAAAGAGGGAACTATGTGCACTGTTGGTAGGACTGCGAATTGGTGCAGCTGCTATGGAAAACAGTATGGAGGTTCCTCAAAAAATTAAAAATAGAACTACCTTTTAATGCAGAAATTCAACTTCTGGATATTTATCCAAAGAAATCCAAAACAGTAATTCGAAAAGACATATGCACCTCTATGTTCATTGCAGCATTATTCACAATAGCCAATATATGGAAGCAACCCAAGTTTTTTATTGATAGACAAATGGATAAAGAAGATGTTGTACATATGAATACATACAATGGAATATTACTCAGCCATAAAAAGGATATCTTTCCATTTGTGACAACACGGATGGACCTAGTGGGTATTATGCTAGGCAAAGAAGTCGAACAAAGACAAATACCATATGATTTCACTTATATGTGGAATCTAAAAAATTAAATAAACGAATAAACATAACAGACACAAGTTCATAAGTACAGAGAACAAACTGATGGTTGCTAGTAGGGAGGAGGGCTGGGAGGATGAGTGAAAAAAGTGAAGGGATTAAGAAGTACAAATTGGCAGTTACAAAAGAGTCACAGGATATAAATTACAGCATAGGGAATATGGTTGATAATATTATAATAGCTATGTATGGTGTCAGGTGAGTACTAGACTTATCAGGGGGATCACTTTGTAAATTATATAAATGTCTAACCATTATGCTATCTGTACACCTGAAAGTAATAAAACTGTAATTGGAAAAAAAAACACCCCAGCAGTTTTTCACTCTCATTTTCTCTTCTCCAGCAACTACCTTTACCTCTTTAAGCTGAATATTTTGGTATTTACCTCCACTTCTTAAAGAACATGCTTGTGTTACCACCTCTTGGTTTTTTAGTTTTAGAGGTGATTTTATTGACTTCTCACTATGACTACTGAGGATGAAACTCTATTCCTGGTCTTATTGATAAAATTCTGTGTTAGCATGATTTGAGGGAAAGAATTCTGCACTGGCAGTCAAGAGAGCTGGGTCCCAGTCCTGACTCTTCTAGTCATTTGCCTTTCTAGGTTTGCTTCTTTATCTGTAAACCTTGAAATTTAGCTGAAATTGTAACCAAGGCTCTATCCAGATCTATGATTCTGTTAAGTAAAATTAGCATGAATCAAATGATTATTCAAATGGCTACTGTTTAAAATAATCTTTTTAAAATTCTTTTTTAAAGTGGAGAAAATAGATTTAATTTAAATCTGAAAATATAAAATATTCTTACAGCAAGTTTATCTATATTGTCCACAGTTATAGGAGGAGAAACTAAAGGAAAGGAACTAAAATGCTAACCACAAGAGTCAATCCCCTAGGATGGGAACCTAGGAGTTTTTCCTGCTGATCCAAGACTTTGTGGTTTATAGCTTATCATAATAATAATTTTATATCATACCTCATACATGTAGTCATAGACCAGGCCTTTTTCATCAAAATGGCATTCCCATTTACCCACAGATTCAGGTACTGGGTTGCTATCTTTTCCCAGTATGATTAATCGTAGGAAAGAATCAAAAACAATGCGACCATCTGTATCACAACTTCCTCCAATGGACCAAATCAAAGAAAACATAAAGCACGCCTGTTGGCAAATAAATAAATAAATAAATAAATAAATAAATAAATAAATATTAACTTAAACTGATTATTTAAAAGAAAATTTTAACAAATTAATTAAAATTTAACATATTAAGGCCTGGTTAACCTACTTGGAAAAGGTCATCTATAAATGAAGTGGATTGGAGCACAGCTAAGTCACATACAGTCATTTCTCTGGCAATAGTTATCTAAATTTAAAATGCCCATGCCAAATGATATAGGAATTTCTTATTTAGGAGTTTATCCTGAAATGTATTTTCACCTGTCAAAATGATATATGTACAAGAAAATTCACTGCAGCATTGTTTGTGATAGCAAACAATTAGAAGCAACCCAAATGTTCTTCAACAGGGGTCTGCTTAATTGGACTATGCTACATACACTGCAATACACGCAGTTATTAAAAAAGAAGGTAACTCTACTGAGATGGAATGACCTCCAAGATATATTGTGAGAAAAGTTGCAAGTAAGTATGTATGGTATGCTAACATATAAAAATATATGTATTAGGCTCATTCCTTATATAGTTTAAAAATCTATCAAACATATTTTAAGAGAAAATTTTCAACTAAGTATCAATCTATATTAGTCTAAAAATGATTCTGAACCATTTAAATAATTTAGGGAGTTTAGGTTTACTAACAGAATGAAAATTTTCAGGAAATATATAATACAAAGTTTACATAGGTAAACTGTTCCTAAGATACTTTTATTTTATAAAAAAGTAACAGTGATATATACAGAAGAATATTAAAAACTAGTTCTGTGACAGGCTGTTCCAAACTTAGGAAGAAAAAGGGATATAAATAAATTATACTTCAAACACGTCTGTTCAATTTCTTCTAAAGTAAAGGGAAATAAAGGTGAAAGGGGAGGGGTGGGAAAAAGAGATATGGCTAGCAGGGAACTCTGGAATGTGAGATGTCTGAGGCAGAAGATTTTCTGTGGCAATGAGGTGAAGGGGAAACAATAAGAGGGAACTGATGTTACCGCAGAGTGGAAGAGAAGGTAGACTGGGTGGATTCGGGAATAAGGTGGTGGATGGGAAAGTAGCATACACCAGGAAAGAAAACAAAACGCCTTTGACTCCCTCAGAGTCATGTTGGCTGGCCTTCTGTGACCTCTGGACATTAACTAACCTGGACCACTGATTCCCCTGTACCTGTGAGCTCTATGGATTCTGCCACTAATACTCCACCCAGCTAGGTGGAGGCCTGCTCCTGGTCTTCCATAGCCAGCTTCTTGCAGTCTATCTATATCCTGGCTTAACATTAAAACAAATCAATTTACCTAAAGTCCGTATTGGATTAATATTAAGTCACCTTATTAAGTGTTAATCAAATTATGATCTTTTATAAATAACAGGGTAGATTCGGTTCATTCAGACATTTTATTTTCTTTAAAGTGTTTTTTAAATCAGAAATCCAGGTCAGAGCAACTTTAACGTCTTCAGTTATTCTTTCAGTGCTCACCAAAAATAGTTCTGGATCTCACAATGTCTTTCTCAGTACAAGTATCATTTGCCAGAGGCATATTTTATCCTGTAATCAAAAATCACATTAAGTATAAAACCAACCATAATCCAAACACGAATGTGCTTGCTTGTAGGATCATTTTCTACCACGTCACAGAGCAGTGCTTCAAAGAGGCGTGTGAGAGATACAACCACATTGCTATCACTTGTAGGAATCAGTTCCTGCAATGGGAAAAAAAATACTTTTCTTTCATCTTATTTGAAAAATAAAAGAAAATAAATATTTCATTTAAAAAACTGAGAAAAGCATATATGGTTTTCAAAAGGTCTTTATAACACTTAAACTTACAGAATTCAAACTGTATGCATGCTACAAACATCTCTCAACTGCTTTGGTTTAGCATGTTATATTATACAATTGTATATAACGTATTCTAAATTCTCTGATAAATGAAAACTAGCTACTCTAAGAGAATAAACAATGTTCTAGAGATAGCTGAAATAAAGTCTCTAACAGTCATTCATTCATTTATATATTCAACAAACATTTATAAAAAAACATACTATACCTATATACCAGGCTAGGAGATATAGAAATAAAACACACAGACTCTAAAAAGGAATGATACTGAAATTAAATAGACAACAATAATATGGGGTAATACTGACAAGGCAGAGGAAGTCCTAGGGTGGGGGAGGTGACTAGAGTACTTGGGATAAACAATTAGCCCAGACCCACGGAGGAGGAAGACAAGGAGGGAAATGGGAGAGGAATAAATCAAGGAAGGCTTCCCAGATGAAGTAATATCTGAGCTGAATTTGGGGAAAAATATGTGTTAGTCAGGTGCAGAAGGGAAGGATGTTCAAGGCAGGATAAACTATATATACATGGAAATGGAGATGCACTGGGGGTCTTGGAACATACCCCCATGGATGAGGGGAGGACCACTATATTACAAAGCTCCAGTAAACAAAATAGTATGGTATTGACACAAAAACAGATATATTAACCAATGGAACTGAATAGAAAGCCCAGAAATAAACATAACACATACAGTCAACTAATCTTCAGCAAGGATGATAAGAATACACACTAGGGAAAGCATAGTCTGTTCAATAAATGGTGTTGGGAAAATAATGAAATTGGCCATGGCCATCATCTTATGCCGCACACAAAAATCAATCCAAAATGGGTTACTGACTTACATGTAAAACCTGAAATTGTAAAACTCCTAGAAGAAAAACATAGGAAAAAAGCTCCTTAACATTGGCCTTAGAAATGACTTTTTGAATATGACACCAAAAGATCAGGCAACAAAAGTAAAAATTAACAAGTAGAATTACATTAAATTAAAAGCACAGTAGAAGCACAGCAAAAGAAACAATCAACAAAATGAAAAGGCAATCTATGGACTAAGAGAAAATATTTGCAAACTATATACCTGATAAAGGGTTAATACCCAAAATTTATAAGAAACTCATACAATTCAATAGCAAAAGAGCCCATCAACGCAACTTAAAAATAGTGAGGGACCTGAATAAATATTTTTTCCAAAGAAGACATACAAATGGCCAACAGATATATGAAAAGGCACTTAACATCACTAATCATCAAGAAAATGCAAATCAAAACCACAATGAGATATGACCTTACACCTGTTAAAATGACTATTATTAAAAAGATAAAAGATGGTAAGTGTTGGTGAGGATATAGAGAAAAGAAAAATCTTTGTGCACTGTTGATGGGAATATAAACTGGTACGGCCATTGTGGAAAACAGTATGGAGAAACCTCAAAAAACTACTAAACCTCAAAAAACTAAAAATAGCACTACCATACGATCCAGCAATCCATCTTCAAGGTATGTAACCAAAGGAAATGAAATCAGTACTTCAAACAGATATTTGCGCTCCCAGGTTCATTGCAGCATTATTCACAACAGCCAAGACATGGAAACAAACTGTTTGTTAATGGATGAATGGATAAAGAAATTGCAGTATAAATACACAATGGAATATTATTCAGCCTTAAAAAAGGAGATTCTGGTATTTGCCACAACATGGATTAAGTTTGTTAACATTATGATAAGTGAAACAGAAAGGGATAAATTGTGTGATCTCACTTACATGCAGAATCTAAAGTTGAATATATACAACCGGAGAATAAAACAATTGTTACCAGGAATGGAATAGAGAGACCTTGAGCAAAGGGTGCAAAGCTGTAGTTGTGTAGGATAAATAAGTCTAGAGATCTACTGTATAGCATGATGACTACAGATATTGGAATTTTTCCAAGAGAGTAGATTTCAGGTGCTCTCACCACACACATACACACAAAAATGTGGTAACTACTTGAGGTGATATATTAGCTTGACTATAGTAATCATTTTACTATGTGTATACTACATATGAAATCATCGTGTACATTTTAAATATAATTTTTATTTTTTAAATATTTTAAAATAAAACCCAGAGGGATAAACACATACACACATACCTGAATACAAGTATAACGAGGGGAACTGAATAAGATTAGTAGATAGTATCAATGTCAATATCCTGGTGATATAATATAGTCTTGCAAAATGTTATCATGGGGAAAAGTTTGGTGAAATGTACATGGAATTTCTATTATTTATTACAACTGTCATGTGACTCACTGATTGCTACAATAAACATTTCAAGTTTTTAAAAAATGGACACTAAATGTCTAAGGTGAAATTGATTTTAGTTATTTATCCTACCATTGTGACTTTAGACTAAGTTGAGTAAAAACTAAAGAAACTTGAGTGGGTCAGAGAATTAGAATATTACCTTGCATTTTTTCTTACGAAGCTTTAAAGCAGGCTGTATTAACCAGTCAAAAAGTGCTCTCAGCAGAGCCTGATGATCTGGTTCCTGTAGAGGTCCTTTCAGTGAATTTAACCATGAAGACACAAGAGGTTCCCATCCTAACTGTGAGGGTTCCAAATAAATCATGCCACAGCGGCTTACAGTGGCAGGCTAGAGAAAAAAAGACAAAAATTGTTTTCCTTTGTTGCTTTTATACTAGTAATACCCAGCAGTTATTAAGTACTTCTTTGCATGACTTATAAGGCCTTTCATGAGCTAGCTCCTGTCTTCCTCTACAGCCTCACATACATTAGATGAAACTATTTGCAGTCACAGTTCCCCAGATATATCATGGCTTCAGGTCTTTATATTATATCTTGTCATGATTTGGAATGACCAGCCTCAACCAAACTCCCTGGAGAAGTCTTACCACTTAAAACCAGATCAAATACACAAATGCTTCACATGGTCCTCCTCTATCCATTCCCCTCTGGGGCACTCATCTCCTCAATATTCAGAGCCCTAACATGTAACTCTATATTGGATTATTTATTAGCATGCTTCTCATCCTTCTTTAAATGAGCATACAGTGTGGTTTACTAATCTTTATACTCATAGTGCCTAACTTATTTTCTGAGACATGATAAAAAAAACTTATTGACTAAATGAATGAACGAACAAATGAATGAACAAACAAATAAACACACTACCGTTATGTAAAATTCTGAACTTACTGAGGCCTGGGAAAGGTCCATTGCTTCAAAGATGAGGCTCATTTGAGGAGACATTTGAATGATTTCTCCACTCATAAGGCAAAGCTAAAAGCAATTATTTTTCAGATGTTTATATAAAAAATTCTCAAACTTCTCAGGTAAGAATTTATTCTATTTATAACACAATGTATATCCTGTGATATGATGTAATAAGTATTAGAATGGAAGCCATAAAATCATAATGCTAGGTCTAGCTCTGTCAATTACTACCAGCTTAGCAAATACATGAGATTCCTGAATCTCAAGCTCTTCCTCTATAAACAGGGATAATTTCTCTCTCACAGAGTTCTCTGTGTGTATGTGTGTGGGGGGAACTATATAACAGACGGCAAAAGCTATAAAATCCTGTACAAATCTCAGTTCTTGTTATTAATAAAATTATATGAAATACTCTTGATTTTATAAAGTTGTCAGACTTTTTATTAATAAAAAAAGAGAAATAGAAAAGAGAATAATGTGAACACTCGTATACCCATCTCTTAGATTTTACCAATGTTAACATTTTGCCATATTTGTTTCATCTTTAAAAAAATTATTTTAAAAAGCATTACACATACCATGGCATTTCACATCCAAATATGTCAATATTCATCTGAAAAATAAGGACTTTTCTATATAACCACAATAACATGATCACATCCAACAAAATTATCAATAATTTCTTTCTAATCATCTAATATCATCAACTCATGTAATACTCAAATTTCCTCAAGTGTACCAGAAATGTCTTTTCCACTGATTTATTCAAAATAAAATTCCATCAATGACCAGGCATTGTGTTTGCTATGTCCCCTAGGTCTCTTTTAATCTAAAATATTCCTTTTTGAAGTACATAAAAATTGAATTTGCAACTGCTTCCTGCCAAACTCCTTTCTTGCACATTATTATTAAAGTCATCCTGTCTTCTCAATCTCGTTGGCTTCTATCTTTGGAATTATCATTAACTTTTAATAATTTTAATAATCATTATGAATTGTTGATATTCCAAATTAATTTCATTACTAAGTCCTTTAAATTATTCCTAGTCATTTATTTTTCAGTGTTTCTTCTCTGCCTCTACAATCATCACTATAGTCCCTGTTTTGCCCCTATCTAGTCATATGTCAACAATGTGACATTTATCATTTTTGGATCTGTTTCTAATCTGTAAAATAAATAGTCTAGACCTGGACTGTCCAATATACTAACCAGTAATCATGTGTGGTTATTTCTATTTAGCTTAACGAATGAAAGTTAAACAACATTTAAAGTCAGTTCTTCAATTGCACTAAGCCACATTTCAAATGCTCAAAGTATGCATGAATGCTCAATAAGCCACGTGATGAGAGGCTGTCTTATTGGACAGTGCAGATATTTACATCTGCAGAGAGTTTTATTGGACAGTGCTGGTCCAGAATACTTTAAACCTTCTACCAGATTATTTCAGTAAATGTTCTTCTCACGACAAATTTGGGAGGTGGAGTCAGCTTTCTCCTCACACCCTCATGCTGTTTCCCAAACACATCTACTCCAACCTTTGGTACAACCCTTGCTCCTCTGACAAACCCACTTGCTGCTGTCACCAGCACCCAATCATCCCCCCTTGTTAGTTCAAGCTTTTGGAACTTGGTTCAATCTCTTTCTACTATAACTCTGGCCTGATCCAGCACTTATGAAGGGGAGCATCTTATAAACCTTGGATCCATGACCACCTTGTCTTTACTTACTTTTGCCCTACTCCACTTCAGACATCTACTTTATATACCTGGGCCCTTCTCTCCTGGAGCGCTGCATAATTCTGAAATACTAAATTCAAGCATCCCAGTCTCTGACCACAGACTCCTACCTATCCAGCTTTCTCACTCATTGACTCCTACTACACTTTTTTTCTCTTCGTTTTCATATCCCTGTTGTTTTCACTTCCTCCATTATCAAGCAGCTTCTTTTCGATGGTGTAGCATTTCTACCATTCTCATGCCAATATCTTTAAAGTCTCTGTATTTCCAATCTAGCAATATTATCTACACCCACACCCAAACTGCTTAGACTATTAGAGAAGATCTCACAAAGGCAGACCTTGGCATTACAACTGAAAATTCATGGTCTTCGGCTCAATCAGATTATCAGTAACACTATGCTATACTTCTGTGTTTTCCTACACAGCTCTCTTTCCCATTTCCAAATAGCTAATTTAAACCTTCCTCTTTCTCCTCAAGTGTGCAAAGAACCAGGTCCTACCATTTCACAAAGGAAAAAACAATCAAAAGGATTTGTTTTCAAATTTCCTCTATTAAATACATACATTCACCTGTGTCTATACCTATCCATTCTTGCTTCCCTCTCATCTAACACGAGACAATCTTTCTACCTGGCTATGAATCCTTAGACTTGACTCTACTGATTAACCCCTCTCTTTGGAATCATCACTAATTCTTGTCTGTTTACTTGCCCCTGTCCTTAGCTCAATCAATATGACTGAATGTATGAAAGAAAAATATGAATAAATGACCAACCACCTATGATAAAGTACTAGGATACATGTTAGAATGCTAATTAAATTAATCTGCTTATTTAGTGGTGTAGTGATTTCACATAAGTATGAAAATAAATTGTACTATATTCATACAGTAGAATACTAATACAGGCATAAAAGGAATAAATTAAATAAATAAATAAATAAAATGGAACATGAATAGCACAGATACTATATCAACTAAAAAAAGGAAAAACTAAAGAGGATAATTCCTTTTACATGAAGTTTAAGAACCAGCAAAGCTAATTTATCACAGTAGAAGTCAGAATAGTGATTGCCCCTGGAGTTTACCAATTGGGAATGAACATGAATGAACCTTGTAGGGTGCAAGAAATTTTATGCATCTTTATTTAGGTGATGGTTATGTGAGTGTACACTTATGTAAAAAAATCATAAAATCTAAACTTAAAGTTAATGCACATTTTATACTTTATGTATGTTATCTCTCAATTAAAATAAATACTAGAAATCTTTCATTTTCTAGTTCTTTTGTATATCTCACAGCTTCTAAGGTAATGTACCACATATAAGCACTGAATCATTTGATGTTTTCAAAGAGGAAGGAAGCCCTTTTATTTTTTTCTAGAAAATTAATTTAAAGTTCTGTAAGAAACCATAGATCTGTAGTCACTACAATTTATCACCATCTATTACATTACTATGCCTTTCGGCTATGCAGTCATTTTAATACAACATACTTTTATTCTACAAAAAACTAAGTAAAGGATTTACTACAGCATAGTTTTCATTGAAAAGATAATTTGTAAACTTAATCAAATTGCTGCATCCTTCATTTCAAATATACAGTCCTAGGCAATTAGTTGTTGAACGTATATCATTGCTTAAGCATATCTACATTTGCTTTGCTTCGCTTTTTTAAATTCTGGTTTAAAACATATAACATTAACTTTACCAAATTAACCATTTTTGAGTTTATAGTTCAGTAGTGTTCGGTATATTCACATTGTGCATCTGTTTTGCTTTTAGTAATAATGATTTACCTTTTTATTATCATCCAGCACTGTGTTCATGCTCTCTATCCACAAAGTGTCAATGGGACCATCAAATACAACCCATTTCCGGTCAGGTGTTTCTGATAAGGCAAATTCTCTAAAAGTGTTAGCCACAATACCATCAGTCCACTGAGGAGGAAAAAGGGAAAAGTTGGAAAGCTTCCTCTATAAAACTACAAAGTGATAATATGAACACATTTCAAATTTCTTGGTTTAATGTGCATTGTCAATAAGAGTTAAGAATGTTTACACTGTAGATTACCTCATGAGATACTGGGTCAAACTGTCCAAAAAGTTGGCCCATAGTAATGGATTTGGGGTTTACAGTCCTATAAATGACCTTTTCTTCCTCTCCATAGCCACGTTCATTCATAAGAGTTAGAGTATCAGCCAGCATATGCAGAACTTTTGTCTTAGCAGCAAAAGGCTCTCCTACTAACATAAAACTATTAAAGAAAGGAAGTAATTATACAATAAGACTCTAAATCAAAGTAAATTATTTGCCTATATGCTGGTACATAAAATTGTACCCTATGATGATTACATAGTTTTTGAAATTATATGAATTTTTCTGATATGAGGAAAATACATTTAACTTCTGAACTGATTGATCTCTAAGTCAAATTCTCTACACCAATACTATAATCTACAAAAGAGAATATAATTTAAAAATCTCCAAATGAAAATGAAAACTGAATAATTGTATACTCTTAAAATTAAAAGAAATGACTTGGGTCCTTCTAAGGAGAGGAGTGAGAAGGATTCTCTTTCCTCAAGTCTTCACTTGCTGTAGTAATTATCAGTGCTCTTAGCCAAATATTTCTGAATCTTTCTCCTGCACACAGGATTCCTCACCCTCTGGTGGAAATAATAGGTGGCTAAGAAGTAGTAAGCGAAAATGATGGGCATTACTTCCTAGCACGTGATAGCTAATTGCCAGAAAGGAACCTTATAGAGCTTTCTTTTTCCTCTAACAGAGCTATGACGCACAATGTTGAGATGGTGGCTGCTCCAAAAGCCTGGGACACTGAGTAATCATGATAAGCAGAACCTCCCATGATGGATACAGCATGAATGAGAAATAAACCTTTGTTTTTTTAATCACTAAAATTTGGGTGATGAGTGTTTCTACAGAATACCTTAGCCCATCCTTACTGACAGAAATTGGTACCTAGAAGGAGGGAAGGTATTCTTGTTATAATAAAAAAAGACTAAAATATGTAGCTTTGGCTTATAGGCCAGGTAATGGGTGGCAAATTAACTGTTATTCAAAGATTGGCAATTAATGTCATGCAATAATGAAACATTTGGTCAATTTATCCCTTGAAATGAACTGGAAGACAGATAATATACCCAATAAAATTGTAGTTTTAGAGGAAAAGAATAGTAAACAGAATATTATTAGTATATAATGACAAATGATGGCTGCATTTAACAAGAAACTACAAAAAAGAAATAAGTCCAGAAAAAAATAGGCAGTTTACAAGCAAGAATGAAAGAGAATAGAAAGAGTCCAGAAATTCAGGAACTTGCAGGACTGAAAGAGGCAATTTGTTCTTATCTTCTACTGGTAAAATATAAATTGAGAAAATCTTTGAAGAACAAAGAGCTACTCAGCCTGGCATCAAAGATCAAATCAAGGATTGGCCATTGCATCACTTTATTAAAACCTGTAAAAGATTAATATGGTTTCCAATAATCTTTTCAGGAGGATAAAATACAGAGGGTGCCAAAAATGTATACACATTTTAAGAAAGGAAAAAACTGTATTAAAATTGTAATACTCAATATATGCTGATAACAAAGGATGAATACAAGTCATGTGTATATATATTTTTGGCACCCCGGTAGTTCAGGAAAAACAGATTAAGAGTGTGGCCCTCTCAATTAAGCCTGATAGGTTCAAGGATTCTACAGGAAATTCAGAAATGACTTAATAAGGACAGTAGTTATGGCTACTGGTACACAGTGTTTCCTGGAATCAAATAGATAAAAAGCTTATTAAGTTTTTGAGAGCGTTTACTGACAAAGAAACCATCAGTCTAAGCTAAAACACATGTGCACGTTCAAGACTTAAAAATAATCGTTGGTTATTATATGCATGAGGGTTGACTATACTAGTACTCCGTCTATTTTTGTATATGTTTGAAATTTTAAATAATACGAAGGTTGTTTTGTTTTTAAATCCTGCCTTTAAAATTATCATGATCTTTGAGACCTCAACTTTCAATAGGCAGAGCAGGCTGAAAACATTTCTCAACTCCAAGGACATTTTCTCTATTATCCACTTCACATGTGATCAGGGAAGAAAATGGAGATGGAAGGACCTCTCAGAAGGTTAAAGCAAGGTCCATGGAGAACAGTTAACTGGAAAGCCCCTTCCAGGGAGCAAAATCAAGCAAAAGTGGATCCAGGTTTTATGGGGTTTTAAGGTTATACAATTGATATGGGAGGCTCTCTAAGGAAAAAAAAATATATATATATGCAATTATGAACACAAAATGTCCACAGCCACTTTAATGACACCCTATATAATAAATTATGCATACAAAACGATTATGACTTCTTAGAGGTGCCCCTACAAGTGAGAGGTCCTGAAATTTTTGTTTTAAATTAAAGTTTATTGGAGTGACAATTGTTAGTAAAGTTACACAGATTTCAGGTGTACAATTCTGTAATAGGTCCTGAAGCTTAAACTCCATTAATTTCACTCTATCTCCTGAAATGGGGCCCCCACGTGCCCAGTTGGGTTTCACAGTTGCTACTGACCAGCGTTGGCTTCGTTTCCTGTTTCACCGTATCTTCTATTTGTCTCCTATTCTTTAATTTCTGAAAAGGAGTGTTTGCTACAATAGTCCTATTCTGGTAAACCCACTACTACGTATAATACTGGGTATGTGGAGGGAATATAACTTTCCAGTTTGTAGGTGCCTGGATCAAGAACAACTTCCAAACTTGATACAGAAACTATCACACATCACCTAGCTATCCTGAACTTTGAGTCTGGTTCATCGATTGATTGGAACTTTTAGGTTGTCTCCTTGGAAGGGAACAGTGTATTTTATGTGCATGAAGGAGAGTGCATAACATATTTGATGACCACAAGAGTAAATTGTGGTGATCATTAGTGCTACATCAGTGAATGAGCATTCTTTACCAATCCTTGAGGGACATATAGCATGCGAAAGAAATAAACCTTTGTTTTTAAGCCACTGGAATAGGGATTAGGGGTGGGGGCTATTTGCTCCCTAGCCTACCTAGCATACAAAGTTTGCTGACCTTTTGATACACAAATTATAGTTGTTTTAATAGTTTAATTTTAAAATAACATCTAAAACTGGCAGACAGTGATAATCTATCATCTTACCCATGTCTAACAATCATCATTTCATATGTCTGAATCATTTTTTCAAGAAAAAATTTCACAGGCTGAAGATTGTGTACTTTGCAAGCTTCATGAGCACATTCCAAAAATTCCTAAAATAAGAGAAAAATGGAATGCATTTCTATAAAATGACATTATAAATCATGTCACATACGTCTCATAAATGTAGACTTCGTTTAGGAATAAGAAAATTGTACCTTCTTAGGTTGATAAATTATTTCTTAAAGCTGTATTTTTTTAATTAAAAGGAGAAACAAGTAGAATTAAAATACTTTTAAATTCATATTCCCATTAGTTACTAAAGATTATAGCACCAAACAGTGGATATATGCTACATGAAAACAACTCTCTTAATGGTGTTTTCCAGAATTTTACTTTTGGATAGGATATAGAAAGAAATGACAAACAACCCTTCACACTGCAGTAACTAGAAATAAACAGAGAAGCTAAAAAAAAATTCATAAACATTTTAAAGATACCGGAGCACTGTGAATATACATAAGTCTAAAGGAACTAAATTTCAGAAAGGGATGAACCTTTCTTAAATGAGTGCAAATTAATAGCTAATTTTGCCCCAGGAAACATTTTCCAAGTGTGAACATAGATGGACAATGGATTGGGCCTGCTACAGGCAGAGGGACTTTGCTGAAGTAGGAAGAAACCAACAGATATTTTAATGGTCATATGGGCTTGTGTGACAGATTTGAATTGGGAGGAGCTTCAGACACAAAGTTCTCCCCACTCCTATGCTTATGCTGAATGTGAGGTGATACGAGAAATCAAGGGCTTAACAAGGTACAGAGAAAGAGATTTCCTTAGTCTTGGGATGCTGCTAGAGGAGGGCCTTATAACACAGTAGGACAATTCTCACTCTAAAGACATTTGAAACCAAACGTAAACTAAAGCTCAATAATGCTGCAACAAAACTGACTTAGGTCAATTCCTGATTGAACTGATCAGGAGCTCGATTTTGCTATCTGACAAAGGAAAAGACATGGTTCTTCTGCAGGAAAATAATACCATGTTATCCTCTACAATTATTTTATACACATTTTTAACATAAAAATCAAAATTTATAAGTCATAAGAAATAACTGATGATCAAGAGGGAAAAAAGTAAGTAAAACAAACTCACAGATGATCCACATGTCATAGTTAGCAGTCAATAACATTAAGATAACTTACAAATGTACAAAAAAACCTGACAATATAACAGAAAATAAAAAGATAAAGAATTTAAGCAAAGAAATGGGATCGCTTAATGAAACCAAATTGGACACACTAAATAAAACTTAAAAAAAAAAAAAAAGTACCGTCCATGTGCCACCTAATGTTTTGGTCAATGACGGACCCCATACATGACAAGTGGTCCCATAGATTATAATGGAGCTGAAAAATTCCTATCACCTAGTGACATCACAGCTTTCATAACATCATAGCACAACACATTACTCACATGTTTGTGGTGACGCTGAAGTAAACAAACCTATTGTGCTGCCGGTCATACAAAAGTAAAGCACATACAATTATATACAGTACATAATACTTGATAATGATAATAAATGACTGTTACTGGTTTATATATTTACTCTACTATACTTTTTGTCATTATTTTAGAGTGTACTCTAATTAAAATAAAAAGTTTGCTGTAAAACAGTGTGCTGTGTTCCGCCAGCAGCAGCCTCACACATCTCGCATTTACCATGTCTCTTGATTGCATCATTTTCTCTTGTGCTTGATTTAACCTCAGGTTGTTTTATAAATTTAGTGTAGCCTAAGTGTACAGCATTTATAAAGTCTATAGTAGTGAACAGTAATGTCCTAGGAGTTCACATTCACTCACCACTCACTCACTGACTCACCCAGAGCAACCTCCAGTCCTGCAAGCTCCTTAATGGTAAGTGCCCTATACAGGTGTACTGTTTTTTCATCTTTTATACTATATTTTTACTGTACTTTTTCTGTGTTTAGATACACAAATACTTACCCTTTTGGTATAATTGCCTACAGTATCCAGCACAGTAACATGCTGTACAGGTTTGTAGCCTAGTAGCAGTGTATACCATACAGCCTAGGGGGGTACTAAGCTATACCATATAAGTTTCTGTAAGTACACTCTATGATGTTCACACAATGATGAAATTACCTATTGATACATTTCTCAGAATGTATCCCCATTGTTAAACAGTGCATAACTGTATATGCAATTGGAATTCATTCCATAGGCTTATCAGAAACTGGATAAAGCTAAACAAAGGATCATTAATCTTAAAGACAGGTCAATAAAAAGTATCCAAATTAAAGCATAGATAATAAAACAATTTTTAAAAAGCAAAAACAAAGCATAGGAGACAAGTGAGATAATATAAAATGGTCTATCATACATGTAATTGGAGTCCCAACAGAATGGAAGAGAAAATAGGGCAGAAGAAATAATTTAAAAGACAATTTAAATTATCTGAGAATTTTCTGAAAACATCAATCCACAGATTCAAGAAGTGCAGCAAATCCCAAGAAGGATAAGTATAAAACAGACAATAGTAGGCAAATAATCAAACAAGGAGAGAAATATAAAAAACAGCCAAAGGGGAAAAACGCATTATAGTCAAGGAAGCATAAATAAGAAAAATTCCTGACTTCTAAGCATAACAATAAAAGCCAGGAGCTAATGGAATGACATCTTTAAAATGATGGGGGGGGGGGGGCATGTGGGCAAACCCCTGCCAATCTAGATTTCTATATCTAGTGACATTATTCTTCAAAAATGAAAGCTAAAGACATTTTCAAACAAACAAAAGCTGAGAGAATTTGTTTCCAGAAGACCCACGCACGTAAGAAATACTGAAAAAAGTTCTTTACGTGGTAGGGAAAAGACCACAGATGAAAGCACATATCTGCGGGAGGGAATTAAAAAACACTAGAAAGGGTAAATATAAAAGACTATTTTTATAAAAAATGCTAATACTTAAAGCAAAAAATAATGTATTGTAGAGTTTATAACATATGTAGAAGTAAAATACATGATAATAATCGTACAATAGGCACGGGTGAGTGAATAATGGAATTATCCCATTTAAAGTCCTTATATTGTTTCTGAAATGGTAGAATACAAAATTAAGGTAAATCGTAGTAAGTCAAAGTATATACTGTGTTTTAATCTGTGAAGTAACCACTGAGGCAAAACTAAAAAGCCAACAGAGAAGACTAATGGAGTAATAAACATTAACTGAAACCAAAAGTAGTTAGTAAAGGCAAAACAAAGGAATACAATACATATTAAAAAGCAAGATGGTATATATGTTTTTAACAGCCCCAGCTCTGAGCTATTCCGGTAGCACACCCCGCCCAGCACTACCTCCTAGTAGTATTTTTCAAATTGGAATCTATTGCTATATTCATGGGAGTACAAGAGTTCTCCAAGAGAATGTTAAGATTTTGTATTTGTATTAAAAAAAATCATATTAGCATATCCTGAATCATCTCGATAGTCACCTATGGTATAATACAAAAATATATATGGTCTTTGACCTCTGTTTCTGAAACAAAGGTCCTTAAACCCTTGGGATTCTGGAGTGATAGGAGTATCTTTTGTTATTCATAATGAGCTCTTTTTAATCACATCGTGCTCCAAAGTACAGAACTCAGGCAGACGTTAATTGATTACACAGAACAAACTATTCAAAAACGAGAGATTCTATTATGACTATTACTATAGTTAAGCCCACGAAACATAAAATATAGGTTGTGCTTTATAACAGTTAAAAAACAAACCTGCCCCTATTCTTCTTACATCTTACAAAGTTAAAGTTACCATTGTTCTTCTTTCCTCCCTTTCCTCCATACAAATAAATATTCCACAGAAACAGAAAATACGCATAAACCCCAGCCCAGAGGATGGAGGGGTCTCTCCTCCACTAGCAATCAGAGACCACCATTCTGCCTATGGGGTGGCCTTTGATTTCTTACTCTCTGCTAAATAAACTTACTTTTACTTTAAACTCTATACCAGCTCGTTTGAATTCTTTCCTATGTGAAGCCAAGAACCCTCTTTTCCTGTAACACTTGCATACCTACATAATCCCTAACATTGCTGCTTGTCAGAGATGTTTTGCAGGATCAGCCCAGGATGCTTTGCAGGCCCAGAGGGTTGAACCGGCTGAAACTGCCTGAGGCCAGCCAAAGCAGTTTGGAGGACTCTCTAATGACCTGCTCATGAACTTTTCTCATTATACACTCATTATAATACTAAAATCTCCTCCCAGGGGCAGGGATTTTCCGCCATTTTTGAACACGCAACACACGTATAAGTATGTTTTCTAATTGCTCATGTGCAGGAATGTCCCCACCTATCGGTGCTATGAGGAAGTTCACCTTAATGTTTATACATAATATCCCTGAAAAAAGAGGAATCCAATCCTTTGTTCAGGGACACGCACTGCTTTGGGAAATGAACCCCAGCACGTTCATGCTTGCTGGCTTCCTTCTCGTAAAATCATCTCAGAGCTGTTTTGGCTGGCAACTACTGAGTAACTGGAACTGGTTCTGTCCAGTAACAGTTTATGCATGCTGAACTCTGAACAGTTTATGCATGCTGAACTCTAAAGAATCTTCACTGTACATTTTACCATAGAAATTGCCATATCGTAACAATTTCGTTTTAGTCACAAATGATCTATCTCATTAAATTGAGATTGTTTTGTTTGTAATTAATGTTAATTTTGATTCTGATTTTATATTATATAACAGCTATAAGTAGCAGGCACTTATTCTTATGTGTATACATCTGTAGGCCTCATTATAATGTTTGTACTTTAGATGGAATTGGAAATGCACATGGTTTGTTTCCTTTAAAATTTGAGAAACAAATTCTTGTGTTAACTATGTTTTACCACATTTAGTTTACCATCTTTTCTGCCTGCTGTTCACAATAGTGCTATAGTACTCATAGTGGTAAGTATTATAAATCACAAGATAGGAAATAAAATATTTATTATCTTACAACATTATCTTTGACTTGAATCTTGTTAACCCTGGTATCATATAACAGGAAGTACTAAAATGTACTCATTTTCATTAACTAAGGTGGCCAAAATAGAGGTTTATCCTCCAAACAGAATGATTTCATTTCACTCATTTAATAAAACTTTGTAAACTATTCATCAGATAAATTTATTTACAGAATAAGTCATTCACAAGTTTACTTACATGATAGTCAGCTTCAGGAAGTTTAATACCAGGAAATAAGTCACTAGTTATTCCATTAAATAAGGGTATATCATGTGATAGAAACTTTGGTTCATTTACATCTTTAATTGATCGAAGAAGCTAAAATCATCCAAAAAGTGCAATGTAAGTTAATTGCCAGTGTTTACCCTTCTCCACCCCCATGCCAAAAATCAAAGTTTCTTTTACATTGCTCCATGGGATCCCCATACTAAAAAGCCGACACCATGCTCATCAAGCCAAAAGGTCCTCATATTCTATAAAATATAATGAATAACATAACCCCCAAAACTATCATTTCAACTCCATATAAAAAGGCTCAAAGCAACAACTCTCTTATTCACCTATTTATAGTTCCTAATCAACCTTGCTAAAAAAAAAAAATTATCTTTTCTACTGAAGCTTTCACAAGTATGTATTTAATACTTACAAGTATATCTTCATTTTCGTTTGGAAATTTTAGTTTTAGGTTTCCAGCAGCCACTAAAACGGCTTTTACTGCTCGCATTCCATAGTCATAATGAAACTGTGACGAGAGCTGCTCTGAGCAAAGCCTATAGGTCATTACTATCTTCACAGACAGAGGTTTTGCATTCAGAAATCCATAAGAATAGAGGGAGATTTCTGCTATGAGGGCATAGTTTGGAACCATCATAGCCACTGTTCTAAAAAGAACCTGAAGTATATAATAAATGAAACATATTATTTACATAAAGGAAACCATTTTTAAAGCTGAGCATAAACACCCAAAGATAATGTGTTGATATTCAAGTTTATTCCCCCAGTGCCGCACCTTTCATCAACTCTGTAATGTTTTCAGGAGCACTTTAATAATTTTATGTACTTTAACATTTTTTAAATGTCTAAAAAAGTTTTTGAAGGTTTATCTTACAGAAAATGGAAAAGGTAAAGGGGAGATTACAAATACATGTGAGAAAATTATACCACTTTGAGTGGATTTTGCTGTTACTTTTGATTAATAAATTTACACTCTTAGAAAAAAATTACCTTAAGATTATCCGGCAATTCAGAACGTCCTGCATAACCAGGATTCATGGTAATAGCTACAAAACAGTTTGGATTGAGTTTAAGTTCTGTCCCTTCAAAAATAAACACTTCCAGCTTTTGTTGAATGGCTCTCTGAATACAAAGGATCTGTTGAGCTACTACCGACAACACTTCCAACTCAATTCGATTAAATTCATCAAAGCAAGCCCAAGCACCAGAAGAAGCCAATCCTTTAAAAAACTAAGGACAAGAAAAAGGGAGATGATTTTTCTTAGGAAAAGGCATCATTTATTAAAACAAATATTTAACATTTTAAGTCAAAACTGAAAGTTAAGCTTAATAAAAGCCCCAAGGATAAAAACAATTTTGTTACCCCTAAAGCCAAGGTTCAAATAATGCTTAAACTACATTCAAATAATGTTTGAACATGAATTTGCTTCAGTTTGTCCAGTTAGACGTCACTGTAAGTTTGTCACATTTAATACGTAATTTTACCTTTCCCATTGCTAGATAATCTAGCCCATCTGAACAGTTGAACACCACACACTGTACAGCAAGAGCTTTAGCCAAGTCCTTGGTGGTTTCAGTTTTTCCGGTGCCTGCTGGCCCCTCCGGAGCACCTCCAAGGTTTAAATAGAAGGCACCTATCTGAAAAGAAAAATATACATAAAAATAAATCCATGCTTAACTGAAAAAAAACACATAATAAATAACTGCTTACAAAATGGATTTAGTTTTATTTGTAGCTTCAGCGAGGCAGTAATACAATTACATTATTCAGTTAATTTTTAGCAATTTTCTAGCTGCATAAAGAAAAAACAGTTTACAGTCCAAAAAAAGTGAAAATGTAGCAAAATCTCCTTATCTTTTAATACTTTATATGTATCCTATTTACCTTTAAAAACAAAGAGAATCTAGCCTTGAGATATTAACATTTGGTCAGAAAAGTTTAATTAGAAGTGGTTGTGGAAATGATTATAGAGTTCAGTAATGACAATCTCATGGCTAGCTGCAAAGAGAGTAAACATCTGAAAGAGAGTGTTATAAACGGGGGCTTATCAGCTGGAAGAAATGACCTATTCACCTTGGCTATTGGTTCTACTCTTGGTATTTTTCTCCATTCCCTTAACACTGTTCTATATTTCTCTTACCAGTAGTATCTCTTTCTACCTTGCATTACAGTTAATTATGTATCTCCCCCCCCACCTACCCCCCGAGCAAGCTCCTTTAGAGCAACATCAGCAGTACCTGTATCTGAATTCTTTCTGGGTCCCCATGATGACTAGAACAGTGGCTGGAAATTTTTAGAAGCATATAAATTATAGTCAACTCTAACTATGGAGTTTGTTTCATGAAAACCACTCTGTGAGTTTGTGCAACTTAACTCCTTTTAGAAAAAACAGGGTTAAGGGACTCAAGGTTCTACCTATGGGGAGGCTGGGGTATGTGGGAACTCGCTTGTACTTTCTGCTTAATTTTGCTATGAACCTAAAACTGCTCTAAAAAAATAAAATCTATTTTTAAAATAAACCTTTGAAAATCATAAATATTTTTACATTTACTAAAATAAAATAGAGACAGCTCATTAAATAAAGGCAACATCAAGGATATTTTATCTATCTTAAATTTATGATAAATGCTATACAGTTAAGGTCCATTAACTTGACTGTGGGAAATCTCAGTCTCTCCCTTCTTTACAATTTCAAGAAAATGTTTATAAGTGTGTTCCTTTCATTATTATTAATAAATACATTAGTTTTTTTTCAATCTAGTGTTGTGTACAAGTGTTTAATGTGATTCTGATTTTACAACTCAAAGTTGTTTAACTTCCACCTTCCAAGTATTCACAGCTTCTGATTTCACTGAGATCCCAGATAAGACACACAAGCTTGAGATTCATTTACTGAACAAATGTTTAGGGAGTAATTATATACTTGTTCACGGCTGGAGTAGAAAACCAGACAGACATGATGCCTGCCCTCAGGTAGCTTCCTGAGAAATTAGAGGGTTTGGTGAAACATTTTACTGTAGATGCATTAACACCCTACCCAGATTCCCTTTATCAGCCATTGCATCCATCACCCAACTACTGTGTCAGCTACAAATAGCTCACCACTGTTCTTCTCTCCTGAGGATTCCCCTCAATAGGATCTATCTTTTTGGCAAATACTTGAAACCTTTCCTACACCATTAACCCCAAGGATGACTCATAGACAATGACAATAAAGGGATATAAAAGCCAGACCCCTTTGCCGAAAGTGGGATACCTCTGTGATGCCATCCGTGCCCCAACGCCCTCCCCACCCCCATGAGATTAGCCTAAGGCTACCCATCTGATGAAACCACATCTTTTTTTAGTTTTTCCCCCTGCTTTCCTCACTTTCTTATAGGCTTTTTTCTGAGAGCATTCCCTAGTAAATCATTTGTCCAAGAATCCCCATTACATTTCTGCTTCTAGAAAACTCAATTAAAGACACTTTCATTTTACTTAGTCAGCGCAGGTGGTTTCTTGATGCTCGTCCTCAATTTCCAGATAGAAGTGCCAGATTTACCAAATAAAAATATAGGATGCCCAGTGAAATCTGAATTTCTAATAAACAATGAATAATTTATTAGTTTAAGAATGTCCCATGCAACATTTGGGATATATTTATACTAAAAAAATTTTCATTGCTTATTTGAAATTCAAAATTACCCGAAGTCCTGTATTTTATCTGTCAACCATAGTTCTAGGGTTTTGGGTGTTTTTTTTTTAAATAGTGATAGCTCTATCTTCCATAGTTTGATAAAAAGCACAGACCTCAGCACCACCCTCCTACATTTCAGCTCTCTCCTTTCTATTCAACAGAACTAACTTGGAGTTCTAAGGCCCAAATGTACTTTCGTCATCTTCCTGTCATCTCTCCCATAACTCCACTACAAAAATTAGTATAATTTTCTGAAGCACCGGTTTTCTCTTTAGATCTCCAATATCTTCCTTTTTCTAATTATCCCCAATGATTTTCAAACATTGTAATTCAAACATTCTTGTATTCTACAAAAGCACCCAGAATTATTCATCACTATAATTTTACATAAAGGCAATTTGGGATTAGGAAGCGATAGCTGTGTTCAATAATTACAGATAAGAGAATAAAATGAGGATAGCTATGTTAAATTTGGACAAGAAAATATGACACCACACCAAAAAGCAATCTTTAATGTGTGAATGAAAATAATTTAAATGCATACCAATGTTCTGTAACACCTGTCAGTTAGAGGAGTAATGACAAGTCGAGGTGAATTACCAAGATATTCATAAGCATATTTTACATTGCAATTAATGATACGAACTCGAGCATTCTCATATTCCCAATAATATCGAAGCTGAGCAAGCCACTGGAAATCTGTATCATGTGAGACACCTAAAAAGAATAAAGTAAAACAAGACACATAACCCTAAAATGGAAATAATTTGAAAAATAGGTATTTTTATCATCTTTTAAAAGAGCAAATGTTAAAATAATTCATGTTTTCCAATTTGTAGAAAAGACCATATGAAACAAATTCTGTTGAGAGAAAAAGACATATAGTATAAGACTTTGTTTCTAGAAGCTATTGCTATTTTATCTTTACTATTAAAGGAAAAGTCACATACCCATGTCAATCATGTCCATGACCACATCTCGAGCATGCACGTCAATAGTGACCAAAGCGCCCAGAGTAGTTCTGGTCTGCTTCGACAGTTTTCCTCTCACCAGCTCTACAATATCGTTTAGCTGATTCTGAAGTTCCTTATAGTACTTCTTTAATGCCTATAAAATAAAACTAAATTAAACTAATGTTATATATGATATTTAAAATATATATTTCATATATTTACTCTTATATATAAAACTTTTCTGACTCTTATATTCTGATTTCTATATCTCTATATACAAATGAATTATAGAGTGATTTTGTTTAAGCCTAGTATAAAATATTAATAATAAGTTTCCAAAGAATGGTGTAATTTTAATGTTACATGTAGAAATTGGGGAGGGGGGGAATTGGCTTTGCGAAGAATAAATAAGCTAACTAAGAAACACAACATGTAGAAAAGAATGTTATTTAAAATCAAATAATGCTTTACCTCTGTCCCACCACTTATAACTTCCTGTGTCTCAGAAGTCCAGAACATTTGAGAAACACAAAGTACAACTTGGCCAGGCCACTCTCGAACCCAGTTGCTTCTTGCAGAGTCTGGATAAGCCTGAACAATTGAAAAGCATTTCTAACTTCAAAAGATTATGAAGGGAAGAAAAAAAGCCTAATGTCTAACAATAGGGAAGTGCAATATTTGGTACATTTGTAGGCTAGAATATCACATAGACTTGAACATTTTCAGATGGCTATTTAAAAGACCTGAATTTTTTTTATAATTATTATATTTTTGAAATATTCATATGGATTTTATGCTGTTTTGCTGTGAGGAGTTGTCAAGTTTTCTACATAGACTACCCACTAGTTCTATTATAATAAAATGTAAGGATTTTATTAAAAAGTAAGAAAATAAATCAATCTGATAGATTATATATATTGACACCAAGATTTAATTGAAAAGGAGACTATACAATTCGGTGGAAAACTGGACGAGCAGTTAGAACCCTTGTGTTATTAATCCATAGCTACACTGTATAACCAGAGTATATAATTTGAATAATTATATATTTGTTCAATTATAATTGAACAACCTGTGATTTTGAGTTCAAAGTATACTTTCATATCTGTCTAACATTTTTATGATAAAAATTCATTTAAAGGGATGAGGGTTAAAAAATAACTTGCTTCAAAAATAAATGATAATAGCAGATTCAAATTATGAATTAAAAAGACAACTGCAGAACAAAGTTTGAAGTTGATGCTAATAGAAACTATTTTTAATAGAACACCATCTTTAATATAATACCATCTTTGATATGCTTTCAATATTAATGTAAGGATATAAATATATTGCTATTAAAATACCTTTTAATTAGCAATATTTAGAAATAAATGGAAATGACAAACTGACCTAAGCTTCACAGAAGGATGAATTTCAAAGAACGGATGAGCTATTGCTAAGTACATAGAAGGTAAATTTCTATACTTATTAAGGAAATACTTTTTTTTTGTTCTTTCTTATGTGTTTTAGTTTATTTAACTATGTGTCATAAGTATAAAAAAATTTTTAAAAAGTCAAGATTTATCTACAGGAGCATTGAAGCTGAACAGAATAGCCACTGCAAGAAGATGAATTTCATAGGGCTCTTGGTGAAGGAATAAGGATCCCTCACTCATATAAAGTGAGTTGCTGATATAATGCTGCAATGCCTTTAAAAATGACTTTTTTGGGCGGCCAGGTGGCTCAGTTGGTTAGAGTGTGTGCTCTTAACAACAAGGTTGCCAGTTCAATTCCCGCATGGGAGGGTTGGGACGGCTGTGCCCCCTGCAACTAAGATTGAAAATGGCGACTGGACTTGGACCTGAGGTGCACCTGCTGATGGGCCCTGGAAAAACTCACTGTCCCCCAATATTCCCCAATTTAAAAAAAAATATTTTAAAAAAATGATTTCTTTTAACAACACAAATGTTCCCTGTGGTTCCCAAAGAAGAAATATCCTGAAGTTTATCATTCAAGATTAGGTTAACCAGATTAGCATAAGCAAGGTACGTGTAGTGCCTAGGTGTTATATTTCTTTCAAATATATATCCTCCTTTAATGTTTGTTCATTTCATTTTGAGTTTTTAAGTAATTACGTGTAAACAGCAGTAAGTGAACTAAATCATGCACTCACGTTTGAGTTTCTTTTACACAGGATACCAAAATGCTCTCCCATTTGCTCTTTACCTAGTTATTGCTACTTATCCTTACGGTCTCAGTTTCAATTTCACTTCCTCTAAGAGCCTATCACTAGAACCACTCCCCTATTCTAAATTATAAGCACCTTAGTATTCTTCCTCATACCACCTTTCTTCTTTTGTAGCATTTAATCACATATTATCATCAATTCTTACTAATATCATTTTAATAATAATATTTTTTAAAAAGAGAAAATAATAAATGGTTTAAAATAGTAAGAACTTTAAGTGTTAATTTACTGGTGCCCATTTAAAACCTCCTAAAAGAAAACATTTATAGAATATAAGATAAACATTTAATTCTAGGATACACACCAGCCTGGATGCAGCGATCACATCACGAATACTCTGGAGCATTAAATCTTCTACTTGAATGAGCCACTTTTCTACAGCACCTCGTGCTGCAGACGTGGAAATAAGTGCGATCAGCTCCACTCGCTCACCTTCAGAACTATACATGGCCTTAATGTCCAAATTGGGAAGAAACTCCAATTTAGCAATACCCTCAAAGCATTTTTTTAAATGAGGCTGAACTCTAAGTGGATCTTTGGTCTCTGATAGAATCTCTAACATTTCATCATTAGACAAGAAGAAAAAACTAGGAAAAAACATGCAAACACACAAGCTTTAGTTATAATTCATTACACATCAGAAAATGCGTTTAATTATAGCACAATTGAATATCCATTATACCGAGGGAAGAAAAGTCGTTTCTTTTCAAGATATGCATTAAGCCCTTTCATAATTTTCTCCAAAAGTTCATTGCAGTTCTGTAGTTTTTCCAATAAACCTGTTAAAGAAGTAGCAGCAAGAACCTAAAAGAGACACATTCATTCAGTTCATCACTTACATAACAGATATAAAATCTAAACACTAATCTAAATTATATGTCAAAAAATGTTAAAATTCCAAAAGGTTTATGAAAGTTGTGAAATGTTTTTGTAATACAAAACTACTAAAATTCAATAAATCATAACTCCTCTTATCCAAAGATGCTAGTTATAAATGAAAAGGTATAACTGTCTTGCATATTTTTATTTCTCCTTTATTGAATGATGTGAGAAGAGTCTATTAGGTTGGCGTGTAACATAATTTTTCCATTTACAACTGTCAACTATAAACTTAAATCTACATGTATGAGTTGACAAACTACATCTCATGGGCTCAATCCAGCCTACTATAAGTTCTTTTTTTCAGTTTTATGAGTACAACCAACAAATAAAAATTGTATATATGTACAGTGTACAACTTAATTTTTTGATGTACATATGCATTGTGATGCCAGTTTAGGTATGGCCCAAAAAGAATTATTTTTACATTTTTAAAAGGTTGGAAAAATTAAAATAATAGTTCATGGTACATGAAAATGTCAGTGTCCATAAACAGCTTTATTGTAGCTCAGACACATCCATTCAGTTATGTACTGTCTGGCTGCTTTCTCGCTACAATGATGATACAGTTGACTAGTTGCAACAATAACAACAACAAAACTGCATCTTACAAAGCCTAAAATATTTACCATCTGGCTCTTTGCAGAAAAAATTTGTTGACTTCTGATCTGTAAGAAGTTATGTCTCACAAAGGTTCTAGAGTCAACATATAAGCAAAATCTTTACAACTCATAAATATCAGTGTGCTATTGACTTTCAGTAAGTCCAGCACAGCTACTTGTTCACCCAACACTGAAACAAATTATTTCTTAAGTTGAATACCAGATGCATACTATGTGTATAAAAACTACATAATCTGTCTTTCAACATTAGACTCACACTCAACCTGGTACTATACTCGTATTCACTAGGAGATAGATACACACAGCAAGTGAGACCAACTGTGAGAATTGCAGATTTCTTTTTTCCGTTCATTCCCAAGCATCTAATCATTGAATGGACTGTCAGGTCACCTATACTACCCATCCTCTCTCTCTTGCTTTATCCGTTTTATTTTATTTTACTATTTATTTTACAAGGAGGGGAGCAGTGAGTATATATCGTAGAAGTGAGTTAAATGTATCTCTGAAGCAGTTCCACTACATAGAGTTATAACCAGTGTATCTTATGAATTGATAAGTAGAATTATTTTAATGCTTTATGCTTTCTTATATTTTTTTCTGAACTTTCTAGTTTTTATACAATTAGCAGATTTTGTTTTTGTAATCAGAAAAAAAAAAGCCAAATGCTTTCTTTAATAGCCAAACATAAAGGTTCCCCTTTATTTGTAAGAGAGAAAACAAACACTTCACCTTTGGATCTTTTGCACAAAATTTCATGATATCCCTCCAATGTCTGTCTACTGTCTGAAATTGACGTCCTTCTTCTGGCATCTGTTGCATGATATCCTCAGAACAAAAAATGGGCTCCAAGTACAGCCACTGAGCTTGTACTTTTAACCATTCATCAATCGTTTCTTGTATTCGAATCAAACGGTCCTCCCAGGCCTTAATTAAAAGCATAGTTTACTAAATTCCAGTTATTAAAGACAAAATAATATATTCCAGCAAGGGATATTTATTTTAAATTTACTGTTATTTTTAAATCAATGCACAGCAGCTCACTTATGAGTGCTTCACATGGGTTTAGAAAAACTCTAGGAGGTCTGACGTTTTCCTAAATCTTTGGAACTCACAATTGGAAATGACTACTTATTTAGACCAATTTCCTAATTCCTAGGTAAACCATCCCAAGTCCGAAAAGCATCCGAAAATATATCCTGTTCTACATCAGTGGTTATCAGCCTAGGGGCTATCCTCCCCCACCACCCCAAGGGACATTTGACAATGTCGGGAGACATTTTCATTTGTCACAACTGACAGGGTGAGGGTGCTACTGATATCTAGAGGGTAGAAGCCACGAGTGCTGCTAAACTTCCTACAATGTACAGGACAGCCCCCACAACAAAGAATTATTCAGCCCAAAATGTCTTTAGTGCCGGGTTAAAAAACCCTGGTCTACATCAACACAATTTGGAAAACAAACTAACTAACTAAAAAAAGTCTCCTTACTCTCAAAGGTGTAGAATCAACAAGATATTTCATTAGCTGAAGTCATTTGTGTAATCTCTCTTTGATTCCTAAATATGTGGCCTAAGATTCTAATGTCAAAAGAGATTAGGCCTCATATTTTTATTGTTTGTAAAACTCTAGGAGAGCTTTTAAATTTGTCTTGTAAATTCTCTTTGTTAGACAAGCAACTTCTGCAAAAGACATAATATCTTATCAGGAAAGTCTAGGTCAGCCTGATTGATGGGAAAATATGCAGCATTATGTCCTTTTGGAAGAACACAATTCTTTGTCTTCTCCAAATATAGAGAGGCGACGTATTTCATAAAAACACTATTTATACTTAAATTAAAAGTAGCCTACCATGGTTTGAATTCTAGCTTTGCCATTTATTAGCTGGGAAAACTTGGGTAAATTCCCTATCCTCCTATGCCTCAGATTCCTTATCTATGAACACAGATAATAAAAGTACCTAACTTGAAAGTCTGTTATGGAAATTAAATGGGTTAATAATAAATGTAAAGCCCCTAGAACAGTATCTGGCACATAGTTAGAAATCAATAAATATAAAAGGGGGAAAATCCATTTGTTGTTTGTCTTTTCCCCATTATATATAGTCCCCAGGTAGAATTTTGACACTACCTATGAATATTAGTTATTATAATTTGTTTGCTTTCTGTATTTACCCACATCAACTATAAGGATATCAAATAATCTTATAGTCTCAAATATCATTTGTTTTTCCTCAAGTGTGAAATAATTCATTAACTATTCCAAAAGACCCTCAAGCTAGTTGTTCACAAATATAATTAAAGCATGGTATATAGAACTTCACTACATGGTACAAAAATATAACATGAAACAGAATCTGGTCTGTCTAAAGCTGGAATAAATAACACGAATCATTTCCCTTCCAAGTCACTCACTGTCACTGGAAATTTTTAAAAATAAAGCATAATTTGTTCTTTTCAAAATTATTAATGTCTCAGATATGTTCTATATATGAACATATATGTTCTATATATATGTTCTTATGTTCCACGTTAATTTTTAAATATCTGTTCCTGTATTTCTCCAAAGCTCTCCAACAAACTGACTTATTTCCACTAGAGTATATATGTAATAAGATTGCAATTTTTTATAAATGACCAGGAGCTATTATATTTAACATACCTTGATCTCTTTTTCAAATGGTTTGATGAAAGGTGAGCCTCTCATTGTCTGAGTTTTTATAATTTGATCATCAAGGAGAGCCTGAATCTCATCTACTGAAGAAAGAATACAGACGCCAGTTTCACGATATAGACTTATATGAAAAGCAATATCTTCCCAAGTTCCTATCATTGTATGCATGGCTTTCTCTAATGAAAATTCCTAAAATGGAGGAAACGAGAAAGAATGGGATGGTGAAGAAAGAATCTTATTTACTATATTTATTTTCCCTCGTGAACTCAGTAAGCATTTGATGCATTTCACAGTTTAAAAATAATCTGTGGCTAAACAATTTAAAAATTCCTAAGGAGAACAATAATGTAGTTTAAAAAAATTCACTTGCTATGAAAACATGGATGGATCTTGAGATTATGCTAAGCTAAATAAGTCAGACAGAAAAAGTCGAGAACCATGTGATTAGACTAATATGTGGAATATAAAACTGAACAAAGGAACAAGACAAACAAATAAAGAAAAAAAATCATAGACACAGACAATAGTTTAGAAGTTACCAGACTTTAAGAGGGGAGAGGGGTGGCAGGGATCAAATATATGGTGATGGAAGGAGAACTGACTCTGGGTGGTGAACACACAATGTAATATATAGATGATGTATTACAGAATTGTACACTTGAAACCTATGTAACTTTACTAACAATTGTCACCTCAATAAACTTTAATTTAAAAAAGGGATAATTTCAGGCCAATCTCAATTCACATATATAGATACAAATCTTTATATTAATATCTGTACATAAAAATTATTGCACATTTATCATAGAGGGTTTATTCCAGGGATGTAAAAAGTTGATTTAATATTAAAAATTGAATACTATACTTCACCATATTAACATATTTAAAAAACTACTGCTGTCAGTATTAAAAGAGACAACAGAATAAAATACCTGTTGGACTTCACCTGAAGTGGCCTTTCTCCAGTCTAAAGATGCTTTCTGTGTATTTCAAGAACCCTAGAGGGCTATACTTATTCTGCTAGAACACACACACATCATATGCCACAGACACAAGCACCCAGTATTCTTAATGGAAAAATTATATATCAAGACTAGCATATCATCCACGCATATCAGAATGTGGCAGAATTAAGAAGAGGTCAAAGAAGCCATTTCTAGTCTGGATTCAGGACAAGGAAGTAGCATAGAAGCACACACTTTGTGAGAGAAGAAAAGAGTGGTCTCCTATCCCGTTTCTCCATCTCCTCCAACTGCTATCCAGTACTATACATACAACCACAAACTATGATTATTTGATTAACAAGCATCAAATGAAGTTTTTCAGCAGATCTTCATTTCATATTTACCTTGCTTGCACCTGCACTTATCACTTCAAATTGTTCCAAGTACGGTGCAAGGCTTAATCTTAAAACTTTTCTCAGAGTAGTTCCAGAGTCTGGAGTCAAGTCATAGCCTACAATTTCTGATATCTGCTTCCAGTGACGTGTTCTCAGTCCTGGATTGCATAGGATGGAGACAGTAGGGATATTTTCCTAATGGTGAAAATATAAATGATAATGAGTCACTCATTTGACTTTCATACACATACATTTAAAATTATTTAAGATATTTAATGAACCAAATCAAAATCCCAATAAGATTTGGAGAGGAAGAGAAACTAACAAAATGATTCTAAAGGTCATCTGCACAAATAAACATGTAGAAATAGCCAGAAAAATTTTAAGAGTAATAAAGAATAGGGCTAAATGTTCTATAAGATATTAAAGTATAAAATAAAACTATGGTAATTAAAATTGTTGCATTATTAAATACAAGCTGTTACATATGTTAAATGTAGAAATAGATAGTATAACATAACATAATATTAATATATTGTTATCAGCACACATACAAATAACATTAATGGGGAAAAAGCCTGCATCAAAATGCCAAAATGTTACTTTTGTTTGGAAATGAAAATTAGATATTCAACAAAAACACTAAGTTCATCATTCTTGATTCTGACATTAGAACATTTTTTAAAAAATCAGGAACAACATAAGCATACTCATTGTTACTACTTCTAATCAGCATCGTATTGAGGTCTCAGCCAGTGAAGCAATTAATATAAATAAATAAAAGATATAAGGAATAAACATTTTTTTAAAATGATATTGTTCACAGATTATTGTCTATTTATAGTGGTGGGACATTAAAATAACATAAAGAAATTAAATAGAATTTCTATATATCAGCCTCAGATATAAAACATAATTAACAAAGAGATCAATTTACAAATGCAACAACAACAAAATAAAGTGCCTAGGGATAAATCAAATGATAGCTGTGCAAAGCTATTTTGGAGAAACTATATAATTTTAAAAGATGTTAAAGAAAATCCAAATAAAGATAAATACCATGCACTGATAGATTCATTATTATAATAGTGACAAAGGGTTATTATACAGATTATAAAAATTTCATAAATTAACAATAACAACAGAAAGAACAACCAAAACAATGACGAAAAGAATCATAAGGCATAAATAAGCATTTCACAGAGAAAGAAATATGAAATGCAAGTAGAATGTAAGTACTATGAGGGCAGAGATTTTTGTTCACATGACTATAAGTAGGAAAATTAATAAATTAGGTAAGTAAGCAATAATATATAGCAGTGAAAATGAAGGAACTATAGTTACACCAAAGAATGTGGATGAGTCTTAGAAACAAAATGTTGAGCGAAAAAACAATCAAGATGATACTTTTTTTATGAATTGTCATATACAAATTGATAAAACAAAAAAAGCAAGAGAATTACAAACACAGAATTTATGACACACTTACCTTTAAGGGATATTAAGAAGATAAAATAGGAAAAGAATACACAGAGAAAAGCAACAGTATTGATAATCTTACAATTTTAAAGTAGAGGGAAGGGTTCATGGGTGTTCATTTTCTTGTTATACTACATAATTCATATATATGTTGCATATATTTTTTGAGTATTAGACATAAAAAATGTGTTAAGAAAGAAAGATAAAGAATACTTATCTTCTTCCCAATCCAATTCAAAGCCCATTAAAATCACACTCTGGTTACCTTCTTAGTAAAGCCTTATCTGTCCTTCAAACGACAATATTAATTGCTCCATGTCCTATTCTCTCACAGGATACTGCTGTCCTCTACCTGAAACTTTCTTCATTATGCCTTGTATTACAACCAGTTTCCATAGCCTATTTGTCTTACCATGTTGTACTCTCCCTAAGGGTCAAAAGTCAATTTGTGTGACATGGACAATAAAAAAAATCGAGCTAGAAGACTCTAACTAATGTCAATATCAAAGCCAAGTAGAGAAAAATAAATAAAAGGTATTTAAGTTGGAAAGGAAGTACAACTATCTGTATTTTCAGATGACATGATCTTGTATATATAAAATCCTAAGGAATTCATTTATTTAAAAACTGTTGATAACTAATAAATGAGTTGAGCAAGATTGAAAGATACAATATCAATTTACAAAAATCAATTGTATTTCTATAAACTAGCAATAAACAATCCAAAACTGAAAGTAAGGGGGGGAAATCCCACGCATAATAACATCAAGAAGTATAAAATAGTTTGGAATAAATTTAATAAAAGAAGTACAAAACTTATACACAGAAAATTACAAATTGTTAGAAGAAATTAAAGAAAAACTAAATAAATGGAAAGACACCCCATAATCATATAATGGAAGAATGTATATTGTTAACATAGCAATACTGGTGAAATCAGAAACATAGAGGTATGAGAGGTCCCCCTTGATCTCTTTCTTTGAAGTTACAATATGTTGAACAACTGTAATTCAACAAAGGATTCCCTGTGCAACACAAAAACAAGTCTGAGAGATCAGCGTATCAAATATCTGAAGGTGGGCAAATCAGGGCAAACAGGAGTAGGAAAGGGAGCAGTGCAGAGGTGGGGGCCGTGAATGCACCCCGGAGCAAACTGGTCCAAGCAGAGGAGAGGATTGAGATTTCAGATACACTCTCAGTGGCCCTGACAAACCCTGCCTTAGTGATTAGCATATAACATGGCTGAAGACCTTGGGGCAAAGACTGAATACAGAAGTGTGATAACTGTCGTCTAACATCCTTCAGTGCCAGGCAGGAAAAAAAGCCATGGAGCCAGGCCACTTCCCCCTACCCTCACAGAGCTCACCTCCTTCACACCCTCCTAGTGCTAGCGGGTGAGCCCCAGAAGAGGCTGTAGCAGTGTCAGATTAAAAAGCAGAATATCAACAGTCCTGAGAACTGGAGACAGAGTTCCTGAGTAGCAGGGGCACTGTGGCTAATTCCAGAGACAAGAAAGAAGCGAGATGGGTGAGGCAGCTGTAGTCTGGCAATCACCATTACTTGGAGGAGAACAAGGCCACAAACACACCAGCCACCTCTCTCAGCCTAACACTCCCCTACCTTTCATGGCTGATTCCAGAGGGGGCAGCCAGGACTGCTGAGGCACACAGCTCTGCATCTGGCTATACGGTCAGCACAGGGATTTCAACAACTCAGAACCCTATTGCCAATCAAATCCTCCCAAAGGGGCAGTGCCCTGAGACCCAGGCGACCTGGTCACAGAGGAGACACCCACCTCCACAAGAAATCTTTCACTAGAAGCTGGAACAGGGCAATAGAAAATAAAATGCTCCAGTGCTACCTACTGGAAAACAAAAGAAAAACCTCTTCATATCAACCTGCTGTAGAATTCATTCCCGTAGATACCCAGGAAGAGAAATAATACATTAATTACCATGAATAGCAAAGGTAAAGAAAATGAAAAATCTCCAGAAAATAAACTTAAGACTGGAAATATGTGACTTAAATGACAAAGAATTCAAGATTGCAGTTCTGAAAAAACTCAAGATGCAAGAAAACTCAGATAAGCAGTTTAATGAACTCAGAAATAAAATCAATTTTAAAAATGAATATGTCACCAAAGAGATTAAAATTTGTAAAAAGAACCAAATGGAAATTATGGAGCTAAAGAACTCAACAAAAGGGGCGGCTGGATAGCTCAGTTGGTTAGAGCACAGTGCTCTTAACAACAAGGTTGCCAGTCTGATCCCCACATGGGCCACTGTGAGCTGCGCCCTCCACAACTAGATTGAAACAACTACTTGACTTGGAGCTGATGAATTCTGGAAAAACACACTTAAATAAATCAAAATTTAAAAAACAAGCAATTTAAAAAAACTCAGTAAAAGGGACGAAGAATGAAAGAGTGAGCTAAGAAAATAGGGCTGAATAGATGGAAGAAGGAATTAGTTATATCAAAGATACAAACTTGGAAATGATGCATATAGAAGAGAGAAGGCCGGCCCAGTGGCTCAGGCAGTTGGAGCTCCATGCTCCTAACTCCGAAGGCTGCCAGTTCGATTCCCACATGGGCCAGTGGGCTCTCAACCACAAGGTTGCCGGTTCAATTCTGGACTTGGAGCTCGGAGGGCAACGACTTGGAGCTGATGGGCCCTGGAGAAACACACTGTTCCCTAATATTCCCCAATAAAATTTATTTTAAAAAATAAGAATCAAGTCCAAGCATTTAAAATAAATTAAATAATTAAAAAAAGAAATGTTAAGGGGACTCCTTTAAGTAGGAAAAAAAGATAAAATATATGAATAATGCAATACCTTTGCATAAGCTGCCTAAAAGACACTCATGTTAGATTGAAAGACACACACAGACTGAAAATAAAGGGATAGAAAAACGTATTTCATGAAAATGGGAATGAAAAAAAAAAAGCTGGGTTAGCAACGTATACCAGACATAACAAAGGCTATAACAAGAGACAGAAGAACCCAACAATTCCATTTCTGGGTATTTATCCAAAGAAATTCAAAATAATACATGAGGGAACGGGTATATCCACATGTTCATTGCAGCATTATTTACAATGGCCAAGATATGGAGGCAACCTGGGTGTGCATCAATGGATGAATGGATAAAGAAGAGGTGGTACATGTATACAATAGAATACTACTCAGCCATTTAAAAAAATTAAATTTTGCCATCTGTAACCACCGACCATGAGACTTAGTCTAAGTGAAATAAGTCAGAGAAAGACAAATACCATATGATTTCACTTACATGTGGAATCTAAGAAGCAAAATAAACAAGCAAACAAAACAGAAACTCAGATTCAGAAAACATTTTCATGGTTGCCAGATGGAACATGGGTTTGGAGGATACGTGAAAAAGTGGGAGGGATTCAGAACTACAAATTGGTACTTATAAAATAGTCATTCATGGGGATGTAAAGTATTGCATAAGCAATATAGTTAAAAATACTGTAATAACTATGGTGTCAGACGGGTACTAGATTTATCAGGGTGATCACTTCGTGAGTTATATAAATGTCTAATCATTATGTTGTATACCTGAAATTAATATAATATTGTATGTCAATTATAATTGAAAAATAAAAAATTATTAAATGAAAAGAAAAATCAGACAGCTCATGGAACTTCAGACTGCTAGACGCAGACAGAACAATGCTCAAAATCCCAGCACAGAGTTTGTACTCTGAGCATGTTGACAGTGGTGGAAACTGGGCACTACCATTAGAACCCGTGTCACTACTGCCTTGGGAAGTTGGATACAATACTAACTGTCACAAAACTGTTACTATCCTCTATAAATGAGGTGACTGAGGCACAAGAGGCTGTATATCTTGCCCAAGATATGCCACTACCAAACACAGAACTGTGATACAAACCTAAGTAGTATGACTCCAAAACTTTCTCAGCTGTTACCCTGTGCTGCTGCTCTTAGTACAAGTTAATTGGTCTGTCTTAGTTATTTTTTCACCCTCTTTTTTTCACCCTTACAATGCTTTATAGCATTGTAGCTAGTCAGTATAGTCTATTATTTTGTCAGGAGATGTTATATGAAGGAATTGATTTCGATGACAACATCAGGAAAAAATGAAGCACAAATTGAGTAATAGACCAAGTGTTGTTCTAGATTCAACTTTGGTCTTGCTTCCAAATCTCTCTATTTCTCTTCATTGGCACTTGATGATGGAATAGTTCTACTAGGGTTTTCTAAAATATCATTAACTGTGTTTATACCTTAAAAACTTTTATCTGCTCCATTACTGTAGAGCACATAGTAATAGTAGGATTATCTTTAGGTTGTTCTTCAATTTTCTCTTCTCCCAGAGATCGTCTTTTTGCTGCCTTTCTTTGTTCTTGTATTTCCTTCTTTTGCTTCATTTGGAAAAATTTCAGTGTCTTAAAAATCTCTCGGGAAAATTCATCTACATCAGCTTCCATGCTTTCTCCATTAAGATCCAAAAACCCTCCATCCATCCACCTAAATTGAAAAAAAAAATAATTAAACTCAGAGACTCTGGAATTTAAAGGGGTTTTAGAGATTCTTTAGGCTAGGTCTCTGATTTCACAAGAGAAACAATTGAGAGCAAGAGTAGTTAAAATCACACTGATAGAGCAGATAATAGAGAGACAAGATTAAAACAATCATTTCAACTATGCTGCAAGGCTAAAAATATGCATCAGACTGTAAATGGATGACTAACAGTACCCAAATAAAATGCAGATTTGACTCCATATTTTTGATGTGAACATTAGTCAGATTAATTAATTACATAAAAAATGAATCAACTCTGAAAAACCCAAGTGATACTTTTAGGTACTATATTACTAAGCTAAGGTGACACCTTAGAAATATTTGATGCTTCTCCTATATGCTACTGGGTTCTCTTTCAAATGAGCAGATAAGTCCTACTTTAAACACTTAGCCAACAACACCAAAAAAATCAATATACATTCATTCATTTTAGAATCTTTTCACATCATTTGCTTAATTTTTATTACATTACCAAAAATTACCGTTTTTCTGTTCGTTGCCACTTCAAAACTAAATTAAAAAACTTTTGATAGGGCTCAATGGTAACTTTTAATTTATCCAGTTCAGGATATTTTGTCAATTCCCATTTGAAAAGTTCCTCTTCTTTATTAATAAACTGAACTGCTTCTTCAGATTCCTGAATACGTTTCTGTAGTTGTCTTACATCGATGACATACTGAAAGCAAATAATTTCTTATCTTAAAAAATATCCAAGTAATGTTAAAAATAAGATTACATGATACTGCATTGGCTATGTCCTTGCATTTACATAACAACTTTAAATATCAGCTTTACAACATTACTATGATAGAGAGCAAAAAAGTATGGCTATATCTTAGAAAATTAAGTCACACAAAAACTCACATAAATAGTCCCAGTCCCAGGCCTATCAGTCAGGCCCCTGTTTGCCATAGTAAACACATGTTTTTCTATATTTTTAAATGTATGCAAACATGCCCTATGTGAATCTGTGAGCCAGCCACAACTACGGTCTTACGTATTGATCAGACCTGATGCATGTGGTCCAGTTCTGCAAATTCTGTAAATTCTTCCATGCGGCGTGATTCCTTTTCTATTTCCAAGATTAGTTTCTCTCTCTTGACTATAAGCTCATTTTCTTTTTTATGTTTAGCATTTTCAATGAGCTTTTAAAAAGACAATATAATCATGTTAATTATTTTGTTACAAAGGAGTTATCAAATCAGAAATCTGAATGCTTTGTATAATAAAAACTATTACAGAAGTAAAAATGAGTGCAAAAATAATACATTGACTGACACTAAAATGCAAAAACTAGTAAACTACACAAACAATTTTTCCTAGATCTCCAGTGACTGTAACAACTTTTATTTATTAATCAGATACTTTAACAGATTCTGAGATAATAATAAAAGCTACCATTTATTGAGCACATGCTATGTATCAAGAACTATTAAACACCTTACCTACATTTCAGAGATGAAGAAATTTAGGCTTATAGAGGTCAAGAGGCATGTCCAATGTCATAAAATCATAAAACTAAAAATTCGGATTAGAACTTTGGTTTATCTGACTTAAGTCCATGCTTTAAACTACTATACCATTTTACTTCCAAATTTAGGAGAAACTGGTTTACGTTAGGACTTTTTCAAAACCTAAACCAAGTCTGATACAAAATCCTGCTACTTCTTATCTCTGTGATATTGGGCAAGTTATTTAATTTCTCTGAGACATTTTTCTTATCTATAAAATGGGAAAAATAAGACTACCTGGGATTTTTGTATTAAATGATTTAATAAATGGAAAACAGTTAGTGCAGTGCTTACTATTATTTTTATCATCAACTTATATAATAGTTCTGACTTCTTTAACTTTAGCCCCACTTCTTACCAGATCCTGTGAGTTAAGCCTAACACCCTGTCTTAAACCTGCAGAGCCATAAATGTTGCTAGCCGAAAACTCATATTGACACAGTTACTTTTTAAAGATAGATGGCAAGTATGCATGAAAATTAAATAAACAATGTGCTTAAAATGTCAATGTCAGAATATAAAATTCATGCTTAAAAATACATTTACCTCATCATTTTCATCAAAGATGGGATTAATTTTCCAAGGCCACATAAGGACAGTTGAATTTAAAATTAAATCTTCTTGAGGAAATAGAAATACATCTAAAAAGTAACTCATTTGGCGTGTGGATTCCTACAAAAAAAACTCTACATATAATACACCATATAGAAAATCTAAGGCAATATGAAACAAAGAGCCAATAATAATTTCTAATATTCTTTCAAATTTCAATTTGACTCAGATTATTAACTGATAATTAATATCACCCAAATCACATGGGTATTTCAATAGCGCTAGGATTTTTTATTTGCCTTCATACCACACAACTGTAAATTTCTATACTGAAAATAAAGCTTTTAAAAAGTTTTTACTTGCAACTGATTTAACATAAAGGTACTCTTGGTCCTCCTTGTATATGACTGAAAAAGGTAATCAAATATGCAACTTTTGTTCAAGAAGATTTTACTTTTGATTTTAAAGGATTTTATAGTTTTTATTCTTATTTTGAATCTTTGATGACAAAGATTTTAGCATCTTTAATTTTGTTTTGCATCTTAAATGACATTACCACCTTTTTACCTACCATTAACATACAGCAATTGTCCAGAAAGACTGTAGGGGTGAATGGCAAAGGAAAAAAACTTGGAATTCCATTAGTTTTACCTGAGTAGAGAAGTTGAATATCTTTACCTCCTATAGTATTCATTGATCCATATGCAGTGCTGTAATTTTTAAGAACTGAAATAGAGACTCAAAGGCTAATTTAAGGTTTTTGGTTTGAGATATAATATGATGTATAGGTATATAATGTATATATATGTAAGTGCAAAATATATATGTATTATATTGCATGTAGAGATATAACTTTAATAAAAAGTCATTCGTGTAATTAATTGTATTAACAAAGGAGAAAAAGTGTTTGATCATCTCAATAAATGAAGAAAAGTATTTGATAAAATTCATCATCCATTCATAATATTTAAAAAAAAATACTTAAAAGAAGAGAATTTAGTAATCTAATAAAGGTACCTATTTAAAAAACCTACAGGAAATGTCATACGTAATTGTGAAATCTTAAAAGCTCTCCCTTTGAGGTTGGGATCAAGATGACTGCTATTCAACATTGTACTAGAAGTCCTAACCAGTCCATTAGCAAAGAAAATAAAAGTTTTGGAAATATATCTGATGAGGACGAAACCAAACTCTTATTATTTGCAAGTTATATAATTGTATATGTAGACATTCCAAAAGAATCTTCAAATAAACTTTTAAAATGTAAAAGATAAATAAATAATATATAAAAATTTTAAAGAAAAAATTTTTAGTTAAAATGTCCACACTACCTAAGGCAATATATAGATTCAATGCAATCCCTATCAAACTATCAATGACATTTTTCACAGAACTGAAACAAATAGTCCTAAAATTTATATGGAACCATAAAAGACCCCAAGTACCCACAGCAATCTTGAGAAATAAGAACAAAATGGGAGGTATCATGCTACCTGACATCAAATCATACTACAAGTCTATAGCAATAAAAACAGCATGGTGCTGGCATAAAAACAGAGGCATAGATCAATGGAACAGAAGAGAGAGCCCAGAAATAAATCCAGGCCTATATGGTCATTTAATCTATGACAATGGAAGCAAGAATTTACATTGGGGTAAAGACAGTCTATTTAATAATGGCACTGGGAAAACTGGACAGAATCATGCAAAAAACTGAAACTGGACCACCCGCTTACGCCATATACAAGAATAAATTCAAAGTTGATTAAAGACTTAAATGTATTATCCAAAATCATAAAACTCCTAGAAGAAAATATAGAGTGTAAATTCACAGACATTACCCTTAGTAATATTTTTACTGATATGTCCACTCGGGCAAGGGAAGCAAAAGAAAAAACAAATATGTGAGACTGCATCAAACTAAAAAGTTTTTTCATAGCAAAGAAAACCATCAATAAAACAAAAGGCATCCTATTGAATGGAAGAAGATATTTGCCAATGGTACATCTGATAAAGAGTTAATATCCAAAATTTAATTAAAAAAACAACTTATATAACTCAACACCAAGAAAACAAACAACCCAATTTAAAAATGGGCAGAAGACATGAAGAGACATTTCTCTAAAGAGGACATACAGATGGCCAACAGACATATGAAAAAATGCTCAATGTCACTAATCATTAGAGAAATGCAAATTAAAACCACAATGAGATACCACCTCACTCCGGTCAGAATGGCTATCATCAATAAATCAACAGGCAGGATGTGGAGAAAGGGAACCCTCATGCACTGTTGGTAGAAATGCAGATTGGTGCAGCCAACATGGAAAAGAGTATGGGAGGTATCTCAAAAAATTGAAAATGGAACTACCTTATGGAACTACCAGCAATTCCACTCCTGGGTATCTATCCAAAGGAATCCAAAACAGTAATTCAAAAAATATATATACAACCCTATGTTTATTGCAGCGCTATTCACAATAGCCACGAGATGGAAACAACCGAAACGCCCATCAATCGACGATTGTTTAAAGAAACTGGTACATTTATACAATGGAGAATTACTTGACCATAAAAAAGAATAAAATCTTACCATTTGCAACAACATGATGAACCTAGAGAATATTATGTTAAGTGAAATAAATCAGACTGAGAAAGACAAATACTATATGATCTCACTTATCTGTGGAATCTAAAGAACAGAATAAACGAGCAAACAGAAATAGACTCAGAGATACAGAGAAAAAACTGATGGTTGCTAGATGGGGGGCATGAGGGAGAAGGTGAAGGGATTAGAAAGTGCAAATTAGTAGTCACAATATAGTCACAGGGATATGAAATACAGTATAGGGAATATAATCAATAATGTTGTAAAGATTATATAGGGTGCCAGATGGGCACTGGAGTTACCAGTGGGATCACTTCATAGACTGTGTTGATACCTAACCAATATGCTATACATCTGAAGCTGAAGTAGAATAATATAGAATGTCAACTATAATTAAATTTTATATATATATATATATATTTTATATATATATATATATATATATATATATATATATATATATATTCCCCACACACAAGATGTGGGGTACAGCATAGGGAAGATAGTCATTGGTTTTGTAACAGCTATATACGATGTTAGAGGGGTAGTAGATTGAGGGGTGCTACCACTTTGTGAGGGGTGTAAATGTCTAACTATTACATTGCTTTGTACACCTGAAACTAATAAAAAAATAAAAAATAAAAATTTTAATTAAGAAAAAATTTAGAGATTGATATAAATTTTATATAAAACAAGTTTTATATTATGTTATAGCCCAAAGTATAAAATAAATATCCATGAGTCCATACTGGCATAAATAAATGATTGAATAAATTAGTAAGTGTGAGGGAGAAGAGACAAATCTCCCATGCAGAAGAATTCCAAATAAGTGACATAGGTACTCCATTCTAAGGGAGGAGAACATAACTCCCCAGTTCTTAAGTATGGGCAGCATATAGTGACTTCCTTCCAAAGAGGACAGTATAGAAAGGGGAGAAAAAGAGTGGAGAGACCGATAAACACTACTTCAGCCTGGTGATCAAGGTCAACATCAACTATGGTAAGTCATGTTGATAATACGCACCCTTGATATCATGTGATGGAAAAGGCACTTTACTTTTGTGATCCTTCTCCCAAAACTCTACCCTAGTCTAATCATGAGAATAACATCAGATAAATTCCAACTTCTCAAAACTTGCAAGGACATCAAAAACAAGGAAAGTCTGAGAAACTGTCAGAGACAAGAAGAGCCTAAGGAGACATGATAACTAGATATAATGTGATATCTTAGATAGGTTCCTAGAATAGAAAAAGGACATTAAGTAAAAACTAAGGAAATCTGAATAAGCTGTGGAGTTTAGTTAATAATGTATCAATATTGGTTTAATTGTAACAAATGTTCCATACTAATGTAAGATGTTAATGAGAAAGGAGTGTGTGTATGGGTGTGCACATAATATGGGAACTCTCTGTACTATCTGCTCAATTTTTCTGTAAATCTAAAACTGTTCAAAAAAATAAAGTCTATTAATTATACAAATTAATTGTATTTCTGTACTCAAGTAATAAAAAGATGAACACGTTTAAACTATAATTTAATATAACATTAAAAGATATTAAGTACCTGAAAATATATCTAACAAAAGATGTGCAAAACCTCTACAGAGAAAATTATAAAATATTAACAGATATTAAAGAAGAGGTGAATAAATGTTTATCATGAATTGGAAGACTCTATATTGTACATGTGCTCATTCTCTCCATTTTTTAATGCACTTCTAATCAAAATCCCAACAGATTTTTGTGGGATGTGAAAAACTGATTCTAAAATTTATGTAAGAAAGAGGCGAATTCTCTAAGCTTATTATCAATTTGATGCAATCTCAATCAAAATCCCAAAAAGTTATTTTATGGAAGATGATAAGCTAAGTCTAAAATTTGTATGAAAATGCTAAAGGGCCAAGAACAAGAAAGAAAGTTGATGGAGTCAGAGGACATGCTCTACCGGATATCAATTTATTATTGTTATTATATTTAACCTGTTCTAATTAACTCAGTATGTTACTGATACAAGGATAGATAAAAAGGCCAATGGAACAGAATAGAATGTTTTAAAACAGATCCTCACATATATGGACACTTGATATTTGATAAAGATAGCATTGCAGAGCAGTGGGGAAAAGGATAGTCTCTTCAATAAATACATAAGTGCTTATATATATGGAAAAATAATTAAATTGGACCTCATACCGTTCACAAAAATAAAATTCCGGAAGAACTGAAAACCTAAGCCTGAAAAGCAAAACTAAATGGCTTTCTAGGAAAGGATACCAAAAAAAAAAAAAAAAAAAAAAAAAAAAGCTTAATGACCCTGTGTAGGAAAAATTTTCTTAAACAAGACACTAGCTATAAAATAATAGATTGTTCTACTTGACTGCATTTAAATTAAGAACTTACAATAGTCAAGATATGGAATCAACCAAGTATCCATCAATAGATGAATGGATAAAGAAATTATTTATTTATATATAAATAAGTAGTGTTTATCGGTCTCTCCACTCTTTTTCTCCCCCTTTCTATACTGTCCTCTTTGGAAGGAAGTCACTATATGGAATATTATGCAGTCATAAAAAAGAATGAAATCTTGCCATCTGCAACAACATGGATGAACTTAGAGGGTATTATGCTAGGTGAAATAAGTCAGACAGAGAAAGACAAATCCTACATGATTTCACTTATATGTGGAATCTGAAAAACAAAATAAATGGACAAACAAAACAGCAACAAATTCATTGATACAGAGAGAACATTTTGACAGTTGACAAATGGGAGGGATGTTGGGGACATGGGTGAAAAGAGGGAAGGGATTAAGAAGTACAAATTGGTAGTTATAAAAGTCATGGGGATATAAAGTACAGAATAGGGAATATAGTTAATAATATTGTAATAACTATGTATGGTGTCAGATGGGCACTAGATTTATCAGGGTGATCACTTCATAAATTATATAAATGTTTAATCACTATGTTGTACACCTGAAACTAATATAATATTGTATGTCAAATGTAATTGAAAAATTAAAAATTATTTAAAAATAAATAAAATTAGTAACTTCTATTCATCAAAAACAACAGTAAAAAGTGAAATTACAAGGTTAAGAAGGGATACTTATCAATAACATATTCAAACCTATTACACTGAATTATATACTTAAAATGGTTAAGATATTAACTTTTGTTATATTTTACCTGCTATGGGTTTTTTTTTTTTTTTAAATCTATTACAAATAAACAGGAAAAAGACATAATGATTGAAAAGAAAAGTGGGCAAAAGACATGTACTGGCAGTTCACAGAAGACACTAAATGATCAATAAGCATATGAAAAGTGTTCAAATTCACCTGTTTACAGGAAAATGTAAATTAAAAATACAGTGACCACCATCCAACCAAATGGCAAAATGTTCAATATCTCACAATAGGAAATATGTGTAAAGATATAAAATAATAGGACTGTTATACACTGCTGATAGGAGTATAAAATTAGAAAGAATTTTGCCTTAGCTAGTAAGGTTGAAAATAAGTATATCTTATAACACCTGAAGACACACATGTACATACACACCAGGATATATGTACAGAAATGTTCCCAGCAGCATTGCTATTAACAGCAAAATAGAAACAACCCAAATTTCAGAATAAAAAATTAAAATAATAAATATTGCATAGTTACAGAATATGGATTACTAGACGGCAATGAAAATAAAGTTAAGGAATATTATTAACATAATGTTGACAAGATACAAAAGAAAAGAAACAGTATGATTCTATTTACATAATAATCAAAATGAGACAAAAGTTAGCTATATTGATTAGGAATGCATATTTAGATAATAAAACTATAAAGAAGAGCAAGGAAGTGATTAAAAGTCAGGATAGTGTTCACAACCAGAAAAAGACAGAATGTGATGGGCTTCTGGGGCATTTGTTAGGTTCTATTTCTTTCCCTGGGTGATAATTAATAGGTGTTTATAACATTTTAAATTGTACAATTTATTTTTATGCAATTTTTGTATATGTTATCTTTCACATTTTTAAACAAAAAATTAGAGTACAATATAGTGAATAGGTATATAGTCCTGTGCTGGAGAAGGCATATGTATAATACTACATGGAGAAACTATAAAAGAAAAAAATTTAATCTATGTTATTTAAGGATGCACATGTAGTTTGTGGAACTTAAGGAAAAAATATATATGATTACTGTAGAAACCAAGTGGAACCTCTAGAGGAGAGAAGGAGATAGTAGTTCTGATCAGAAAGTCACATGCAAGTGACGTCATAGAAATGGCGGCAGCGAGACAGACTTCTTGAGTTCTCCTCCGGAACTTACACAAACTGAACGTCTACAACCCAGCAAAGGACTCTGCTCATCACACAGAACAGCTAAGAGACTCCTAGGAGGATTACTTGAAGGTGGGCAAACTGGGCAAGCAGGGGAAAAGGGAAGGGAGCCAGGGGAAGAGGGAAGAGAGCGGAGTGGAGCCTCGGCCCACATCTGCAGTGGCGGCGGAGACGCAGGGGGTCCCAGGACAGAACAGACCACAAAAGCCAGGAGGTGGGCTCTTTCCCTGTGCTCCACAGCTAATCTCTCCTGCAAAGAGAGCAGCATTTGAGGCAGTAACCTCAGCTGAGACCTCCAGCTGGGTCCTAGGTCGGACAAAGGACGTGAACACCATACCTGAGCCCCTCCCCCCACTCTCCCAATCCTAACACCCCACCCCCCCCACCCCATCCCACCCTACCCTGCCCTTCCAGAGACTCAAGATGGCCCCTGAATTGAGAAGTAGTGGTGTTAGATTACAGAGGAGCTGCAGCGTTCAGGATCTGGGAAGGATCTGGGACTTGCAGCTCTGACCCAGGGAAGAGGCTGGGAAGAGTGTTATACTGCTGAGCTGGGAGAGAGAGGACCCCTCCATCCCCAGCCCCCACCCTTTCTGGCCTGCCTAGGGCAGGGCAATTACAGCTTCGGAGACACTCCCAGGGATCAGCAGGAAGCAGCAGATGCAGCTCTGGGCTTTCAGCAGCTCAGAAATCTCCCGACAGACAGATACACACACACACACACACACACACACACACACACACACACCAAGACTCAGGAGACCTGGGCACAGGGCTGGCTGTGTTCTTCTCGGTGAGCATATGTGCAGCCAAGAGCAGAAACTGCACTGACTTTGTAAAAACTACCATCCAGACCCCATAGCCCCACTCATCTAGAACTGCAGTCCCAGGGTCTCTCTGGGCACCAGGTGACCTGCTCTGCCTGCACAATATGCAGAGGACTCTTTGGTACAGCAGAGGACAACCTGGTGATTACTTGGTGGGCTTAAACCAAGACTGGTGCTGCTTTTTTTGTTTTGGTTTGGTTTTGTATTTTTGATATTTTTGCCTGTGTTGAGTATGGGTTATCAGTTGTTTTTACATGTGAAAGTATTTGGTTTTTTCTTTGTTGGTGTTGTTGTTGTGCTTAGTGATTTGCTTTGTTCTGAAATTGCCTTACACCAGAGCCCAGCGCAAGAGGCACAAGATTTAACACACCCAGAGGCCAACTCCAGACCAAACCAGAGGGTTTGACCGACAAGTGACACACCCAGAGGGAATTGTCTACAGGCACAAGAGCCCATAGAGGCCAAGCCTCATTTGAGCGGTCAACCCTCACACAGCAGATCATCCACTGTGGACAGAGCCAAGTCTCACAACTAGTCAGCGTAGGAGTCAATCCCACCTACTGACAAGCCAAAAGCAATTAAAGCTCAGCTTTAACAGGACAATATACACAACACAGGAGTCACCTTTGGAGCATACGCACAGGAGAATAGGGAAGTGGTACAAGTCAAATATAAAGGACACATACTACATAAGATCACCCAGCAAAAACCAAGAACCCTAGGGGATCTACCTAATACATTGAAGCAAACACAGAGAGTCAGCCGGAATGGGGAAACAAAGAAACATGTCCCAAATAAAAGAACAGAAGAAACCTCCAGAAGTGGAACCAAATGAAATAGAGGTAACCAACGTATCAGAGACAGAGTTCAGAATACTGATGATAAGAATGTTTAAGGAGCTTAGAGACGACATAAAGAAGTATGTAGAAATCATAACGAACAACCAGTTAGAACTAAAGAATATGGTAACTGAAATAAAGAACACATTTGAAGGAAATACCATCAAGTTAAATGAGGCAGAGGATCATCGAGTCAGCGACTTAGAAGACAAGTTAGTAGAGATCACCCAAACGGAACAAAAAGAAAAAAGAATTTAAAACAATAAAGATGGTTTAAGAGACCTCTGGAATAACACCAGACGCAACAACATGCGCATCATAGGAATACCAGAAGGTGAAGAGAGGGAGCAAGGGATCGAGAACATATTTGAAGTAATAATGTCCGAAAACTTTCCTAACCTGGTGAAGAAAACCGACATACAAACCCAGAAAGTGCAGAGAGTTCCAACCAGGATAAACCCAAACAGGCCCACACCAAGACACATTATAGTTAAAATGGCAAAGGTTAAAGACAAAGAGAGAATCCTAAAAGCAGCAAGAAAAAGACAGCGGGTTACATACAAGGGAACTCCTATAAGACTATCAAATGACTTTTCTACAAAAACATTGCAGGCCAGGATGGAGTGGCAGAAGATACTCAAAGTGATGGAAAACAAAGGCCTACAACCTAGATTGCTTTATCCAGCCTGGCTATCATTTAAAATTGAAAGAGAGATAAAGAGCTTCCCAGAAAAGAAAAAGCTAAAGAAATTTATTACCAGAATGTCACATGCAGAGTACTTCTGGATGCTGGCAATATCATATTTCTTGACCTGGGTGGTGGCAATATAGGTGCTTATATTATTAACTATTTGTTTAACTATATGTTTTATACATTTTTAATATGTTTCTCATATTTCACAATAGAAAAACTTTTAAAATACATAAATTAAAAGATACCTTGATCCTTAAAACCAAGTCTTGAATTCCTATTGTCCGGGCTTTTTCCACATAAGATATCAGATCCATCATCTCTTCTGTTGTCTCAGGGACTTTTAATGCATGCTCTTTAATTGCTTCAAATTCACTGCAAATACTGACATAATACTTTGCTTTACTATCGTTATGGTAATTAATGCTGTACCATACTCAGTAAGTGTGTGTTATTATGATTAAAATAGGAACTTGATATCCTAAAAATAATTGGTTAATTCACTAAGATATATTAAAATATTTAAGCATAACATCTGATATAACTCAGCATATATCATACATCTATAAAATTAAGGCAATATTTTCATGTAAAAATTATGGTATATATATATTTTTTTACTGATCTCTTCAACTCTCTGAAATACCCAAATAAGCAGTGTAAAATGGAATAGACACTGGATCAGGTAGCCCTAAATCCAAGTCCTGCCTCAGCTGTTACTAGCTTCGTGAACTTAAGCAAATCTCTGAGTTTAGTTTCCACACCTGTAAAGTGAAATTACTAACATTCATCTTGGCAGATTGTTGTAATGTAATGTAATGTTACAGATTGCTGTAAATGAATGTAAAAGAGGCAAATACATAGCACAGCACACTATCATTTACTGGTAACTATAATTGTTAGTATAATCATTAGTTATTATTATTAGTGCCTCTTGTGAATAATGGCAGTATAGCAGGTAAAAAGATCAAACCTCTGTACACATTTTTTAAAATCTACAATTCTCTTAGAGTATCTTATATATGTAAGTATAAATATCCTATAGCCATCCTTCAACTAAATATACATTCCATAGAACTTATTCCCTGTGCTTTGCAATATCTGTATTGTCATGCCGATATCAGAAAAACCTCGTGCAAAAACAAAGTATAAACGAGGTAAGTGGTTTTAAAAATAAATTTAGTTCATGTAGGTATTTTATTTCTATTGTGTGGTAATTAAACCTTGTCATTCATTCATTTAATAAGTAATTGAGTATCTACAATATGCTAAGCAAAGTTCTAAGCAATGGTTATACAGCAGCAAACAGATCAAGTCCCTTCCCTTATAAAGCTTACATTCAAGCTGAGAAACAAAAGCACATAAATACATCACACAATGTGAAGTAGTAAAAAATGCTATGAAGAAAAATAAAGCAAGGTAAAGCGATAAAGGATGATGGAGTGTAGAGAAAGGGCCATTTTATATAGAATGGCCAAGGAAGGCTTCTTTAGGGAGGTGATATTCAAGGTAAGAAAAGAAAACAGTAAGTCATACAAATATCAGGAAAAAAACTTCCAAGAACAAAAAAATAGCAAGGACAAAAGCCTGAGGTAGCAATAAGCTTGGCATATTTTAGGAACGGCAAGCAGGCCAGCATGAATGTCAAGTAGAGGACATAAAATGAAGTTGGAGAGGTAAGCAGGATTGAGATCACATAAGGCTTGATAGCTAATTCTTGATTATCAAAAATTTAGGAGTATGTATTAACATGGATAATGTGAAAAAGACGTATGATCCTACTGGGGGTGCTTTCTTCTGCTAGAGAAGAATCCGAGTGCCTTGGGGAAAGACTGCAACAAAAGAAAAGGAGGCAAACAAAATGAGAACATGGCAGCTCAAGCAGATTAAACCGAACTGCGAAGTAAGCAAATTGCTCTTTAAAGATTATTAACTTATTTAATAAATTGTACTTAGTGGCACACATTTCCTCCTTTTCATGTTACTTATATCAAATAGGGAATTTAAATAGGAAGGAATTAATGCACTAGGTAGAGGAAACTTTACAGCTGCTCTTATGTCATGGGTTTATAACAAGATACAATCATTTTGTTGGAATAGAACTTTTCAGAAAAGTCACAGATATAAAAAATAAATACCAAAAAAAGTGATATTAATCAAATCATTTTTAGAATAACTATGGCATTGTCATTACTCAACAGGATTGTTAGAAATGGATAATCTAATACTTTACCATCTTTGATATCTTTTGTGCAGTATAATTTTGTACAAAGTGTGTCTGATAAATACTTGACTTCTGACAGTCATATTTTTTATTCATTTAAAACTACTGATGTGATAGGTCCCTATATTGGGTGCCTATTCTATGCAAAGCATGGTGCTAGATGCATTACAAATATTATCTGTGATCCTAACATTAGTTCTTCAAGGAGGGTATTTTTTTCATAGCTGGCACAGCAGAAAACTGAGGCTCCGTGACAGTAATTTGCCTAGAGTTATGAAACTAGTTCATGGAAGAGCCAGGATTCAAATACAGGTCTTTTTGATTCCAAAGCACTTAATTTTCTTACATTGCTTCTGGAAAAATAAACACAATAACTAATATTTTTTATTTATTTATTATTTTATAGCTAACATTTATTGAGCACCATGTTCAGGCACTGTTAGGGTGCTTTATATGAATATATATATTAGTATTAATCTTCACAAAAGTTACAAATTAAGATTCCTTTGGCCAGACAGGTAACAAATAAGTCAGATGAGTTGAATGATGAGTTGCTTAAGCACTGGGTAAACACACCAGAGGGCACATTCCTTGTCAAAAAGGGAAACGGCTTTTCAACTCCGGTCCACGGCAGGCCCAGCCCAGAAAGGCAGGGTCTTCCCACTTTTTCAAGAAAAGTAAGAGATTGGTTGGGGGGGTGCGGGAAGGGTGCGTGTGTGTGTGCGTGTGCGTGTAATCTCCTAATGTTGAAATTTTGATAGCATATTGAAAATTTGTTTAACAAAATAAAATGCAGTGTGAGACAAGTAAAATACATTGGCAAAACACATTCAGCTAACATAGCAGACCACAGGTTTATTCAATTTTATAGCCACCCTGCAAAGCATTACTGTCTCCATTTTACAGACGAGAAAGATAAGCCAGGTGACACAACACGTAAATATAGGGGTCAGAAATGATTGCAGATATTCCCAATATTAATGAAATTCTGTAAGTCTTTCCATTTTCTTGCAACCTGTATCCAAACACTAGTTTATTTCAATTTCTTCTTCTTTTTTTAAATCCTGGGTTGCCTCAAAACTAGTTTCAAACAATATTAAACAAAATAGAAACCACACCAACAGAATTACAAAGGAACCTCCTCAGAAGGCAGTTATGGAGAAAAAGTTGTAAGTATTTATTTATATTTTAGTCTTTTGTTTTTAAACAAGTTATTAGCAAAATATTTCTTTAGCTCTATAATTCTAAGTTTAGCAACTAATTGTACTTACCATTCATTTTCTTTTCTATGTTTTGAAGCTATATCATTTAATAATATGTTTGCAAAGGCTCTTGCTTTGTTTGTTAGGCCTGTCTTCAAATCTTCACAATCCAAATGCACCATAGGGTAATGAACCCACTGAGGCAAAAGCATGATTTCTGAGGCAAGACTTAAAAATTTTCCTATAACCTAAAAAAAAAGTTTAGAATTTTTAAATTCATCACTGATTTTATAGTACTGTATTACGGTGAAATTCTTAATTATATAATATAAATGCGAACTCATTTCTTTTGCTAAGTGACTAAAATTTTTCCCTTTTTTGCATAAATCTTTGTTTCATCTCTCCTATCACTAAGGAATTTTTCAATCTACCAGTAAGTATCTAATACAGTGCCATTACAGCATCAATATCTGTACATTCCAGAAGGTGAAATTTCTCTCAGTAACTAAAAAAAAAAAACCTATCCCCAAAGTCAACTCATCTCTGTTTAGAAACAAATCTATATCATGTGGCAATTTGCGTAGCTGACAAATACTTGCTTGTGTCATTACTAATGCCTCACTGAAGGTTCTAATTGAATCTTCAGAAAAAGAAATATAAGGAGGTTTTTGGTTTTGGTCACAATAATCCAGGAAAGAAATATTGTGTTCTGCCACTACCAAAGATCTAAAATATTGAAATGTATACAACTTCTTAATACCCAGACACTGGGATGATTGATTAAAATTAAACAAAGTAATAAACCACACAAGTTACACTTCATTTTGTGAAAGTGAAATATAGCTACCAACTTAGGGCAACTTTGACTTAATTTCACAATACATCTTTAGGGTTGCCTCTCTACCCTCTTACCCCATCTCCACTCTCCATCAAAAGGCCCATTTCTTTTATTTCTCCTTAAGGAGACTTTCCCTTTTCTTCCCTCTCTCTCAAGACTACTCTATTTTTCCATAGTCTCCAGTTTTCAATGTTTAAGGGAGCAGAGGATATTAATCAATGAATTCTAAGACTACACTGAGAGCCTGCTTGGTTCTTGGTAGCAAATATACCAAATAGAGAGTAGATAGAACTTATGGCACTAGAAAAGGGAGGATAGATGTTTTTCTACTCTCAAGTACCATCGTCCAGTTTTTCTGCGATGTAATTAACAGATATAGAAAAGAAAATGGGCTGGATCAAAAAAAATATGGCACACCGGAAACAATACAAATGTCCACTTGCAGTACACAGGATGGCATATTAATACAGGGAATGTTATGCTGTGATAAATTGATTATATGCAAAATATGGAGGAATTTTACAATCATGAGAGAGAAAAAAGAATACATATGATATCTCTCATATAAACTTATGGATAAAACTAAACTATATTATCTAAGGATGCATACATCGGTGGTAAAACTATAAAGAATAGCAAGAAATATTAGGATAATAATTAACAATAAATAAGGGAGAAGGTTATCATTGGGGAAAGGCAGGTGGGTGGCTTCTGGAGTGCTGCAAAGTTCCAATTATTAATCTAGGTAGCTGCTAGGTTATAATTACCTATAAGTCTGCACCATATGCTTTACATGCTTTTCTATTTTATATAATATATTTCACAATATATTACACTTTTTAGTTGAGTATTTTAAACATATAAAAATTGGCAAAATGTACCCATCATCCATCCAGCTTCAACACTTACAAAATCATGGCCAATCTTTTTTCTCTATACCCCTAGCCTCTCTCCTGTCCTATTTTATTTTTACACAAATCCCAAGAATGATATCATTTCATCTACATACATGTAACAGTTCCTAATTTTTTTATTTCCCCCAAATAGGTATACTGACCACAATTACAGTATATAAACAACTGACAAAAAAACTCCAGGACTGGATTAACTATGCCTAAAAGTAAATTTTTAAACAGTTACAGAAACCATCCAGAAATTATAATAGTCTAGAAAATTTCACAGAAAATACTAGACCTAAGGGAAGAATCACAGTAAAACCCAATGAAACACATGCTCGGCCTAGACATTTAGGGGTTATAGATAGTACAAGTTATAGCCAAGACCACAAAAAATTTAGCTGTTAGCTCACACATTTACTGTGGCTATTTTCTGCACAACATTATATTGAAATGTACGGTAAAATGTAAATTAAAGAAACTATACCATATCTGGTTTTGTGACAGCAATAATGCATTTATGAATTCATAATAGTTTTATAAACACATAAAAATGAAATAAGGTAAAAGTATGCATATTAGTAAAGTATATAATCATCTCAATAGATGCAGATGAAGCATTTAGTAAAATTCAACATTCTTTCATGGTAATAACACAAACTAGGAAGAGAAGATAATGTCTTCAACTTGATAAGGAATACCTATGAAAAAAATCTGCAACTAACATTATACTTAGTGATTTACAAAACTAATGCTTTCCGTCTAAGATCTAGAGCAAGATAAAGATATCCACTCTCACCACTTCTACTCAACATTGTACTAGCCAGGGATATTAGGCAAGATAAATATATAAAAGACATCCATATTGAAAAGGAAGAAGAGAATCTCCATTTATAAATAATATTATATTGTGTATAGAAAATACTAAGCAATATGTACACATATACACATAAAACTGAAAATTATACAAGTTCAGCAAGGTTGCAAGATATAAGATCAATATACAGAGATAAATTGTATTTCTAGATATTAACAATGAACAATCCAAAAATGAAGTCAAGAAAGCCATTCCACTTATAATACCTCCATATTTTAAAATATTTAGAAAGTAGGGTTCCAGTCAAGATGGCACAGTAAATTCTGTGCTTACCTTCTCTCATGACCACATCAAAATTACAACTAAACTGCAAAACAACTATCATTGAGAATCACCTGAAATCTTGCTGAACTGAAGCCCTACAACTGAGGACATGTAGAAGAAGCCTCCTTGAGACTGGTAGGAGGGGCAGAGAGACAACCGCTGTGTCCCACACCAGCGTGTGACCATTAAAAATCAGGAGGGATAGCTCGCCTGTGTCAGTCCCTCCCCCAGGAGCAAAGGGTCCCAGCCCCCACCCAATCCAGGGTTCCAGTGTTGGGGAAAGAAGTCCCCATAATTTCTGGTTATAAAAACCAGCGGAGATTGTGACTGAGTGAGCTGGAGGGTGGTTACATTCCCAGGCACTCCTCTTAAAGGGACCACATATGGACTTACCAACAGTATCACTGGCTCTGAATGCCAGTGCTGGGGCAGCATCTGGAGAGGCGGCAAGGACATATGGTGGGGAACTGAGTTGTCTGGCTTCAGGACAGGGCTGGAGGGGCAGCTTTCTCCCAGAGGGAAAAGCTGGTGGAGGCCATTGTGTTCTCATTAAGCCTTCCCCCTTCCCAGCCGGCAGATGTAGGTGGCCGCCATATCTGAGTCTCCATCTGAGTCTCCATGGCCTAATGCCATTCATTTGCCACCCCTGGTGAATTGAGACCCCGCCCCACCCAGCTTGAAAGACATGGTTACAAAAATAAAATCTCAAGGCACGTACTGCAAGAAAATACTTGCAAAATATATTTCGGATAAAAGTCTTTTATCCGAAATATATAAAGACCTCTTAAAACTCAATAATAAGAATTTTTATAATAATATAGCCCAATAAAATAAATCTATAATAATATGAATTGAAAACCCCAATTTAAAATGTGTAAATTATTAGGACAGACACCTTAGTTTTAAAAAGATAACAGATGGAAAATAACAAATTAAAATATGATCAACATCATCAGTCATTAGGAAAATGCAAATTTAAAACAAAGTACAAACTCGAGTAAAAACTCTTTTCCCACATAGTTTCAACGTACATTACCAATTTTATATTCTAAATCCACTTATAAACAGCTACTTCAAAGCCTAGCTCACTTTTCAAGAAACCTTCACCAATTTCCCAAACCAAAAACATTCCCTCTTCTATGCTTCCACAACACTTTGTCCCTCTCTCTATTCTAGTACTTATCTCAATATATTATAGTTATGTCTATGTCTGGCTTCCAGGCCAAATATAAGCTCCTGAGAGCAATATTAATACATTATTGATTTTTGTATGACAAAAATCTTGCTAGGTGTCTGAATGTGATAAAGAAATTTTTGTTGAGTAAATGAATGACTAAAGAAATTATGATGGGAACCTGTAAGTTTACTAAAATGATATTTTGAATAAGAAATCTTATTAACTTTAATTGAAGCACTTATTGTCCAGAATAAAAGCATCATAATTTAAAAAAGAAATTCAAAAGGCATTAATGAAAAACACAATTACCACTTACCTCTGTGTATTCATCAAAAGTATGATCTTCTGCCTGAAAAGTCTCTATGAACTCATCTGCAGTCCCATCAAAGAGCCAATTATATTTTTCAACTGAAAATTAATAATCTGATTTAAATCTCAATAATACGCTTCTAAAAAATCAAGTGCTTTTTTAATATGGTCATGGAATGGAGTAGCTTATTCAATAAATATCATTATGAATAGAGTATTAATATATATTATAGGAATAGATAGATAGAATCAAGTAATATAGACTTAACAAGCAAACTAGGTTACACACAGATGTTTAAAAAAAAAGATAATAGGGTATGTAATGATCTTTAAATAACTTAGAGGTACAAATAAGCCAGTTAGTTAGAGGTTTCGGTTAAGAGAATGTCAAATAACATCTATCTATTCTGACCCCATACACACTTGAGAAGACTATAAAATTGAGGTGCAGGCTCTTCAAAACTATTCTTAGAAATTACATTGCTTTCACCCTCAATTTAGCATTCTCCTCATTCCAACATCTCTTCTTTCTGCCTTTTAACTGTATCACCCTGTTCCAGTTAATATTCACCCTTTGGACTGGACAACAGAATTCAAGTTTCTTTGGTTTGATTCTTGACTCTGCCAAAAGCCATGTCTATGTTCACTTTTGGCTCTCCCTGCTCTTTTATGACAACCCAGACAATGAAATATCTCACCAAATTCTAGTAAAAATAAGATCTCATTCTTTTATTACAAAAAGGTATAATATTATATGTCATATTTACCATAAGCCTCATAATGTTTTCTTGCACCTTCTAAGTTACAATGTATTGCCACTTTCAGCGTATTAAGAGCCCACTGTAACACGTGTTCAGGAAGTTCTGTGTCAAGATTTACAGGTGTTGGAGTTCCTGATAGCCAAGAGGATACTGTTTGGACAGTCTAACATAAATAAAAATTACAATTTATAAAATAAATATCTGCAATTGGTCTATATGTATATCTTACACTATATTCTTGAACATTCTTTTCAGATTTCAGTGGGACAAGAAAAGATAACTTGATGCAAAATAATGATTTAAAGTTGTATACTTTGTAATCTAATATAAAACTTAAATTGGATTAGTTTTCTATCATTCAACAAACATTTATTGAGTAACTATAATGTCAAAATGATTATACTAGAAAGTTCTAGAAAGAATATACAAAACTTGGATATCGTCTTTAAGAAGCTCCCAACTCAGTAGGGAAGATGAGACATGCACAAAAATATCATAACTACAGTAAAACTTCTAAAAGGAAGACGTCATCTTCAGCCAGGAGACTTTCTCAAAAAGAAAGCACTTTTTAATGTAAAATAACTTAGAGGATGGAAATGAAACAAATATTTTTAACATTTTATGTACATAAATACTTTATAGATCTTCAAATCAATTTAAAATTCTGAAAAAGAGCCATATAAAGAAATCCAATGGATAAGGATGAAATAATACCTGTAGCGCTTCAGCTATTCGCTCTACCAAACCTAAAACAACATCTTCCAAATCTTGAAAGGTAGGATAAAACTCCATTTTCTCTTCATCTAATGTCAATTCCATCTTAAATATTGGCAGCCCTTGTTGATCTTCTTGGTCAAAGAGTTTAACAAATCCTTCTACAGTTCTCTTTAAGAGATCCTTTAGCTGCATGATATCATAAATTACATTATATCTTTAGAAAGTACAAATTCAACCTTTAACTAAAATCTGTGAATTTATTGCCTATAATTAAGTAATTCTATCAATCCATTTAGTCTTGAAAATTATCTTCAGCACAATGTTCTTAATAAATGTAGTCTAAAACAATAAATAGAACAATATTGCAAACTTTGTTTTATAGAATATCAACAATCTTAAAATAGCAATTCAGAATCTTCCACATTCTTCAGTAATTTTGTCCCTGGTACATAAACATTCCAGGAGAAAAAATAACATGGTAAAGACTGAGGGGAGGGGAGGCCTGACACCTGAGGGTGAGTGTGTCACGGGGTGACATGCACATGGGGTGAGGGACAATGGTATGTTAGAGCTAGCTTTTATTGTGTTACAAGAGCCAACTGTTGAATACTCAAAAATTTTGTGAACAAGTTACTAAACCCTTGGATGCTTGAAAATCACCATAGTGGGAATATTTACACCATGGAAACTGGTAAACACTACAAATCAGGGTTGTTAATATTCTTTTTTTTTTTCTGGAGCACCAGATTTCCAGCACACCATTAAGTGAGAGTGAAGCCACCAGAACTTACAAATATGCATAATAAGTTACCAATGTATAAATAAGGCATTCTTATAATGAACCAACTATTGGAAATGTAACCACGTAGACAAACATAGTTCTAAATGCTCTTCAAAATATTCCTCATCTCTTTATTTCTTATCAAGTAATCATAGTTCTCTTAAGGAGATAAAGACAGAAAGAAAATCATGTATATTAGTTACAGTGTTACATACTATACATTAAATATATATAATCTACATATTATCCTTTTAGCAATTGTAAAATTGTTAAATTTTTGTTAACAATTTAACAAAAATTTGTAATTACTTAGCACTATGTCTAAATAGAATTGCAAAATTCATGGAAGGTTTGGAGATCTTTACCACAACGGAAAGTTTTTATTAAAAACTATTTTTCTAGAATTATATTTCTATAATAATGAAAATTTGCATCATTTTCATAAAATTAATATTTTGTTTGTTTGAAATTTAAAAATGAGCTATGACATTTGGAACCAAGATTTTACTGAGAACAAAATAAGAATCAACTTGGAATTTCATAAGTTCAAAACTATGTTTACTAGGATAGTCCTTTTGTTAATATACTCCAATAAAGCTATAGATAATTAGCTTATAGCCTTTAAGTATGAGCCCAGTAATCACTCATAATATTGACACATACTTCTAGATTTTTTACTCTCATTTTAGATTGCTTCAGAAATGAAGCATTTTCCTGCTAAATTTATTTAAATAAAATTACAGTAAAAATGTTTTTCATAATTTATTGCAAAATAATTACTTAGCACTATGCCTAAATAGAATTTTATTTAAAACACTAAACTAATTTTAGTAACATTATCATTTAAAATATATAAAACACATTTACCTGATTTGACATAAGTGTGGAAACACAATTATAAAATGCATCCAGTTTTTCATGTTTAATACCTTCTAGTGCTTCTTTCTTGATAAAAAGATTTATAACCTTTGGATACCATGTGTTCATTATTTTCTCTTCTGCCTTTCTAATTTGTATTGATAGATCGTTTTTCAGTGATTCACAATCCATTGGGCCTTTAGCTCTATTTATGAGAAAAATGAAAATGACTTTAAAGCAAATATTGGTCTTGGTACACAATTGTTGAAACAAATAAGAGAAATTTAAAAATGTTTTTAATCTAAAGAAAAGTTCTGAAGATTTATCAATCGGTTTTAAAAATTATATAGTCAAAGTATAAAGACTCAAACAGGAGACATTCAAATTTTAAATATTAATTAATAACTATGGATTTTACCTAATTCCTGTTAGGTCCAGCAAAACTGTATTAGAAAATGTCGTATAACCAATGTTCAGTAACATGTTCATAATTGGGTGAACAATGTGCAAATTAGCCAATATTTTACTTCTTGTCTGCAGATAGCTAGAATGCCAAGGGTTAGAATAATCCAGGCCGCTGGAAAAGCAATACACCATATCAAACAGGATTCAAACAATATACTCTAAATTTTAGGAAATAATATTTATGACACAAAATTAGTATTAAAGTGAGAAGACTGGAGATTGAGAAAAGGGAAATATGATCAACAATGGGATCCTTATGAGATATGTAGGTAATAAAAATACATCAAGATCATGAAAGTGCATTCATTATCTTCAGAAAGAACAGGGATCATTTAAGAAAATCTTTTTAAATTAAATTTATTGGAGTAACATTGGTTAATAATATACGAAGTTTCAGATGTACAACTTTGTAACACAACATCTGCATATTCCATTATCGGCTCACCACCCTAAACCTAATCTCCTTCTGTCCCCATATACGTATTTGACCCCTTTTACCCTCTTCATCCTCCCTTCACACCCTTCCCCTCTGGTAAGCATCATACAGAGAATAGAGATCATTTGTGGGTAAGGAAGGGCTCTGCTAACATCCACTGTGCTCCGGCTGAGGTACCTTGGGTAGAGATAAACGAACACAGTTCTTAGGATACAGGAGGAAGGATGGAGAAATCTATCTGGCATACACCAAAGCTTACTTAAGGCCACGTTGAGCTATACATCCATATAGGTTCCCCTAATTGTGTAAGCGACAACCAGACGGGTACAGTATAGAGGGTATCGGGGGGGAAATGTAGTACTATTTTTTTCAGGTGTGTTCAAAATACCTTTGCATTTCACATTTAGACTTAAATGTAAGATCAGTTTATTTTCAATCTGTTATCAAACCCTAGGTGCAGTACTATTTTTAAAATAATGTACTCACACAGGAGATTCAGGCAAAGGGCCTCCTTCATCTTCAAGCCATTTAACTGGAGGTTTCATGAGAACACTCTTCACTAAAATACATTAACATATTAATACATGAAAATCCTTGCAAGACCTACTCAAGTCCAAGTTTCTAACTTTTGATATTGGATGATATAGTTTACTAAGCATTAAAATTAGTATAAAACAAAATCAAGCTCTTGGTACTATTTTGACTTTACTTTGGAGGTGAATTCAGACATAATAAAGCTTCAGTAAGTTCTCAGTTTTTCACTTTCTGTCTACTCAAAGGTCACTGGCATAGCCACTTAAGAAAATTTATTCCAATAAAAACTGCAAGATTAAATCCCTAATAAATCTCCCAAATCCATTAATTTAGCTTACAATCCAGTAAACAGTATAGCAAAAACCATAAAGACAAAGGGAAAAATCAAAAAGCTATTTAGCTAATAGGCATATAAAAATTTACAAAAAATGCCTTGAATTACAAATATTTTGACTAGATTATAGGCTCAAAATAAACACTTTAAATAAAAACAATATCCTAGAAATACATATAACTAAATATATAACATTCATTATTCGTATTTCTACCTTTGATTAGGAGGGCAGAGGTAAAAGAAGCTTGGCATGTGTTATATGCTACTTACCCATATATCTCCTCATGCTTTTTTCAAAGTCACTTGACACCTCATTTATGAGACTTTCAACAAGTTCTTCTCTTTCTTTCCCTTCCTTTAAATGCTCGGGTATCAACATTAACATATGATCCAGCCATTCCTGCTGAATAGGTACTATAGGACTACTTTCTACACATCGCTTCATGTAAATATAGTTGAACTGAGAATGTAATAAGAAAAAATTAAATGTTCTAAAATGGTGTATATTTCAATGTAACTCCTGAGCTCTGTCTTCTCAGGACATTTTTTCAAAATAAAAATACCCTGCAAAATAACATATTTTCATAATAAAAACATTTTACCCAAAAGTACTATCTACAAAAATACCATGTTATATTATTGTTTATTTATGAGTTCCCACCTAATTAATGCTCTTCGTATACTTTTCACTTTCTCAAGGCAAAACAAAGATCCTTTTTCTAACTTCCTTCATTCAATAATATTCATTAATTCACTATATATTCAGATATTGTTCCAAATGCTGAGGACATTTGGACAAAAAACAGACAAAGAGCCCTGTTCTCTTGGAGATTATATTCTGGTACAAAGCAATTCAATATAATTTCATAAATTCTCCTATAACAATGAGTAGTCCAAAAAAATAAACATGAACAAATGGAAAAGATAATACTTGATCTTGGTAAAGACATTTTTACATCATGAAAATTTCAGTTTGTACCAAAATCAATTTAATGCAATGCTAATAAAAACATCTATATATGTTTTTATGGATCTAGACAAGTTGAGCATAAAGTTCATGTGGAAAAATAAACATGTGAGAATAGCCAAGAAATCCCTGAGAAAGAAAATCTAAAACGGAGGACCAGCCCTAGAAGACATTAAAATATACTATAAGGGCAGCCGGATGGCTCAGTTGGTTAGAGCACGAGCTCTCAATAACAAGGTTGCCGGTTTGATTCCTGCATAGGTTGGTGGGCTGTGCCCTCTGCAACTAAGATTGAAAACAGTGACTTTACTTGGAGCTGAGCAGCGCCCTCCACAACTAGATTGGAGGACAACGACTTGGAGCTGATGGGCCCTGGAGAAACACTTTTTCCCAATATTCCCCAATAAAGAAAAAAAATTATGTAAAAACAATATATATATTATAAAGCTTCCCTAATTAGAACAGTGTGGTTTGAGTGCATGAATAAACAGATCAGTAGAAAAAAATGGAAAGTCCAGAATAGATCCAATACACAGGAAAATGTATATGTACTTGACAAATGTGGCATCTCAAATCACTAAAGCAAAGACGAAGGGGGTTTTTTGTTTGTTTGTTTTTTTAAAGATTTTATTGGGAAAGGGGAACAGGACTTTATTGGGGAACAGTGTGTACAGACAGGACTTTTCTACAAGTCAAGTTATTGTCCTTTCAGTCTTAGTTGTGGAGGGTGCAGCTCAGCTCCAGGTCCAGTTGCCATTGCTAGTTGCAGGGGGCACAGGCCACCATCCCTTGCGGGAGTCAAACCGGCAACCTTGTGGTTGAGAGGATGTACTCCAACCAACTGAGCCATCTGGGAGGCAGCTCAGCTCAAGGTGCCGTGTTCAATCTTAGTTGCAGGGGACGGAGCCCACCATCCCTTGCAGGACTCGAGGAATTGAACTGGCAACCTTGTGGTTGAGAGCCCACTGGCCCATGTGGGAATCGAACGGGCAGCCTTCGGAGTTAGGAGCATGGAGCTCTAACCGCCTGAGCCACCGGGCCGGCCCAAAGATGAAAGTTTTAATGAATAGTTCTGGGACAACTCATTAGACATTTGGAAAAAGAAAAATTTAATCAATACCTTCCACTATACATAAGAATAAACTTCAAATAATTCAGGAATGTAAGTTAAACAATGAAACTATCAAAGACTAGAAAAAAATTACTTCTTCTATAACTTGAGTGTCTGTAAAAACTTTCTATGTTTCAAATTCTATGTACAAATAGAAAAAATGATTGACAAATTCTGACTACATCAAAATAAAAATGTTTGCATGGCAAAAGTCATAACATAAAGGTCAAAAGACAACTGACAACCTGGGTGAAAATATTTGCAACATATATCTCAAATAAAGTGTAAAGAATGTTTAAAAATTTAGGGGATGGATGAAACTTGAGTACATTACGCTACATGATAGTATATGATTCCATTTATATCAAGTATCTAGAGTGATCAAATTCATAGAAACAGAAAATAGCATGGTAGTTGCCTGGGACTGAGGGAGAGGGGAAAGGGAGGTTTAATGAGTTTAAGATTCAGTTTTACAAGATGAAGAAGTTCTGGAGATTGGTTGCACAACAATGTGCAAATACATAACACCACTAAACTGTACACTTTAAAATGTTTAAAATGATAAATTTTATGTTATGTGTATTTTTCAATTTTTTTAAGTTAGGGGAAAATAAGAACAAAAACCAACAGGAAAATAGGCAAAAGATATGAACCAGCATTTCACAATAAAAATATTATTAAAATGGCCCTTCAATATATGAAAAGATTTTTAATCTCTCTTATAATTAGAGTAAGCAAATTTAAAGTACCCTGCAATACCATTTTTCACCTGACAAAAAATAAAATTATGACACCCACATTCTGTGGTGATACTATGGGGAAGCAACTACTCTCAAAACCTGTGAGTAGGAAGGCAAACTGGCACAGCTCTCAAAGAGAGAAATTTTGCAAATCTAACAAACTACACATTGACCCAGAAGTCCCACTTTTTGAAATTGAAAACACACTGCCAACAATATGAAAACACACATATACAAGGTTATTCATTGCAGCAAAATATGGGAAGCATTTGAGTGCGGCTGAATAAATTATTATACATCCACACACTGGTGTTCTGTGCAGCAATAAGAAAACAATGAGGAAATGAAATCAATACTTTGTGCACTTTAAACTTAATGTCGTTTATCAATTACATCTCAACAAAGCTGGAGAAAAAAGAATGAAGAAGACCTCTGTGATATGGAGCGGTTTCTAGGATAAACAAAACGCAAAAGAATATTTATGGTATGATGCATTTTGTGTAAGATAAAAGGGAAATAAAACATATAGGTTCCTTTATGAAAAATTAACACAGTTAAAATAAACCAGAAATTAATGAGATTGTTTATATAAAGGGAATGGGTTGGAATGGGTAGAAAGTACGGGGGGGTTGGGGGGGAACAGGTAGAAGGGACGGGAGTACATGTTTTGTTATAGTTTTGACTTTTAAACCATGCTATTGTTTCACATGCCCAAAAATAAAAGAAAATCAGTAAGAATTGGGGTGGCGGAAGAAACTCAAAATTAAAAACAAACAGAAAGAAATGAACCTAACTGTAACTTTTGAACACAGTATTTTGCTACATACCTTCAAAGTAAGTACAAAAACTTATAGAAAGATATTGAACTATAGTGGATAGGTTTGTTTTTCACAGTGTTGTGAATCAGCAATTTTACAACTGTTTACGTGTATTTTAGGATTTAACAAAATAAGTAAATAATTGTGGTTTATAAAAGCCAGGTTTCTCGCTGTCAGAGCAGGGAGCTACAAATACAGAAAAAGGGAAGACTAGAATTAACCCTGTGATGTTGGACTGGAATAGGAGGCATCAGTATCATTTTTAAGATAGATAAATGATAGAAAGATGGGTGGATAGATAGACACAATTTCCTAGTTCTTTCTACTGAGTTAAGAAGCAATTACATCCAATGTCAAGGAAAACACCTGACATGCAAATCATGGTTTCTAAATACCATTCTCTACTAAAGAGAGCCAGGAATTCTTGGAGAAATGACTGATTCCAGGGTTAGAACAGAGAAAGTACAGGATGAGCCTAAAACATCTTTTCTGATGGTCCCCAATCCCTCACTGTATCAATGGACTGACTTCTGTCTAATAATGAACCTGATGCCCTCCCCACTCCTGAGCTTCCCTCTCTCCCAAGGTGATCTCACCTCGTCCTGTGACTATAAATGTCCCCTATATATGTTGAAGAGTCCTAAGTCTGTATCTCTAGAACTGAGCTCTTTCTGAACTCTCCAGCATAGCTAAGCAAGACCTCTTGATCTCCCCAGCTCCAAATCTGTTCCTTCTTTAGTCTTAGCCATTTCCATAAACATCATCAATTACCCTGTAAAATCAGGCAAAAACCGTAAAAGTCATCCTTGTTTCCCCTTTACCTCACCCTCCGTATCTAATCTATCAGCAAGTCCTATCATTTCAACATCTAAAATACATCCTGAATCTATCAATTCCTTATAGCTCTATTTCTATCACTCTATTCTAAACTACAATCATTTCTCATCTAAATTGTTGCTTCTATAACTAACTGGTTCTTCCTGTTGTTTATTCTTACCTTGGCCATAATCCCTTCCCTAAAATGTCAAAGGAGTTTTCTCACATCATTGTCAAGTGGCTTTTTATCATTAAAATGTAAATCAAATTATATTATTCCCGTGAGTAGAATTCTCCAATGACTTCTCACTGCACTTTGAATACAATTTGAACTCCTTACTATAGCTACAGGCCCTGGTGATCTGGCCCCAACGCTTTCTTCAAGTTTGCTTTATACTTCCTCCCACAAGCTCAGTCAAGTTGGCCTTCTTTCAGTTTCTGGAATATACCAAATTGTTTTCTCCTTCAGGGATTTTAAACTTAGCTATTCCTTCTGTTGGGAAATTCTCAACTCCAGATCGTCCCATGGTTGGCTCCTTTCTGCCATTCAGGTCTCCAAAATGGCACCACCTAAGCGATGCCTTCTCTGACCACCTGCTTTCTATGGCCCCCCACTCCCTCACCAGTCACTAACATATCACCCTGTATTTCCTTCACAGTACTTATCACAATTATTTGGTTTATTTGTTTACTTGATTACTACTTTTTCCCCATTAGAATATAAGCTCCATTGCACAAAAACTATGTCCATCTTGTTCATCAATCTTTAGCATCCAACACAGGACCAAGTACAAAGTAAACATTTATGAAGTATCTCATGAATAAATGAATTAATTACAGACAAGGAAGATATTTTCTCAATCCCCAAATCTATAGCAGTTCTATAAAGCAGGTCAGTATCAAGCTTTGAAATAATTATATAAAAAAACTAAGCATGAATAAAATTATATGACTGTATAGTAACAGGATGTTTAAAATTCATTATTCTAATTATGTGTCCTTAACTTATACTTTTTTGTGTTTTAACTCTTTCACCTCCTAAAAGTATATTTGTTATACGTTAATTATATCTCAATTAGAAATATATATACACATACATTTGACCCTTAGAATTGAAGTATATATTCTTCCTTTATCAAAAAGATATCCATCTTGGGGCAGCCGGTCGGCTCAGTTGGTTAGAGCACAAGCCCTCAACAACAAGGTTGCCGGTTCAATTCCCGCATGGGATGGTGGGCTGCGCCCCCTGCAACTACGATCAAAAACAGCGACTGGACTTGGAGCTGAGCTAGTCCAGATTGAAGGACAATGACTTGGAGCTGATGGTCTCTGCAGAAATACACTGTTCCCCAATAGTCCCCAATAAAAAATAAAAATACGATATCCATCTTTTCTGAATGAAATAATGTTCTTTAAAAGTCTTTTTGAAAACTTCCTATTTTACGCCTTCACTATCATCTCTTCCTACTTCCATCATAACACCTGTTATATTATACTGAACATAAATGTTTATATTTATTTATTCATCAAGCATTTATTGAGCACCACTACTGGTGCTCAACATCTTAACTTTTATGGATACAAAAATGATTAACAAGCAAGTCCTAGCCTCAAGACTAAGAAATAGACCATTTTTATACATACTGTAAAAATATGAACAGAATACCTAAAACAAAGGGCTAAGTAAAATAATAAAAATGAACAGGGTGTAATGGGAGCAAAAAAGAAGCCATCTATCCAAACTCATAGAAATGGAGAAAGGCTTCCTGGAGTTGATGACTGAGCTGAATTAGAGACAGCCAGGTAAAAGAAAACATGGATGGTGAGCGGACATGCCAGGCAAAAGGAGCAAGATGAGAAATGCCGTATTTCCTCAATGATTAATAAGCAAGTCCATGTTAGTGAAGCATAAAGTATGATACAGTGAGTGGCGAGAGAAAAGGCTAAAGAATAGGAAGTGGTCATATTACAGAAAGCCTTGTATGCCATATTAAGTTTTAATTTTATAGGTTATGGAAAGCTATTGATGACTATTTCAGTCAAGGCAAGAAATGAAGGCGTAATCTAAGGCTATGACAAAAAGAGGACTGATTGGAGAAGTATTCACAGCACTTAGGGACTAACTGTATGGCACGTGGGTAACTGGGGAGGGGAAAAGAGAAGTTTTAAGCATGAGTGACTGAATGATGATAACAACTACAATAGAGAATAAGGGGGAAGAGAAGTCTTTTGGAGAAAAATAATGAGTTCAATTTTTGACATGTTGAATTTAAGGTATTTGTGCATAAAAATCTCTGTGAGTCATCAACATATGGAAGGTAGTTGAAATCAGAAAGAAAGACTCATCCAGGAAAGGAAAGAAAAGAGTGGGCCTCAAGTCAGGCAGGGAAGAGAAACCCATAAAGATGACAGAGATATAACAGAGAACCAGAAGTATAAATATAAGAGAATATAAAGGAAATGAATGGTCGGAAAGTCAAGAGTCAGGTAGAACTGTCACTATGCATTTTTAATTTTAGCCATTCTAATGGGTAGATAGTGATAATGCATCATATTTTAATTTGCATTTCCCACCAATGATATTAAACATCTTTCTTGTGTTTATTTACCATCCATATACCCTCTTTATAAAATGTCTATTCATGTCACATCCATTTTCTTATTGGTTTGTTTTTATAATGTTGAATTTTGAGAGTTCTTTATACATCCTACATACAAATCTTTTGCTGGATATGTGATTTGTGAATATTTTCTCCCAGTGTATAGCTTTTCTTTTCATCTTCTTAACGGGATCTTTCACTGAGCAACAGTTTTTAATTCTGATGAAACATAATCCATCAGGGTTTTTTTCTTTTATGGATTGTGCTTTTTGTGTCATACCTAAGAATTCTTTGCCCAACCCTCAGTTTTCTTCTAAATTTTCTATAGTTTCACATTTCTCCTGTGTTTTCTTCTAAAAGTTTCAAAGAGTTTTACAATTTACATTAAAATCCATGATCATTTTTTCAGTAATTTTTGTACAAAGTGAGAGGTTTAGGCTGAGGTTTGGGATTTTTTTTGTTGTTGTTTATTTGTTTTGTTTCTTTATGGATGTCCTATTGCTCCATTCTATTTGTTGAAAAGACTGTCCTTCCTCCATTGAATTGATTTTTGCACCTTCGTCAAAAATCAGTTGATTGTACTGTGTGGGTCTAACGGGTCATCTATTCTATCCCATTGATCCATGTGTCCAATTATTTAAAAGTAAAACAGTTTTTAAAAAGTTAACTGGAGGTATAGTGAGAGAAGTATTGAAAAAATATCCTTAGGATTTGGCAAGTCTTGGTCTCTGATTACAATGATGAAGTGGTGGAGTTCCTAGAAGCTAGATTGCCAAGAGCAGTGGGTTTTTATGCCCAACTACCTAAAACACTAGAAGGTAAGAACTGTGGAGGAGGAGCAAGTATGCTAAACACAAACACAAATATGTCTTGCAACTCAACCAGCTTCACAGTAGATATTTATGAATGTTTTGAGATTCTTTTGTATCTGTTCTTACACATAGTAAAGAGGAAAATCCACAGCCAAAGTCTCCAGAAAAGTTGAAAGGCAGTGGGAGGAGGAGGAAGAGTATTTTTAAGCAAAATGAGGTTCCTCCAAAGATCCTCAACTCATACAGAAGTACCCGGAGTCCTCTATCCCCAAAGGGAATTTTAAGGGACTTGAAAATTCTGTATCCCTATCTGGGAACATGTTGTATACATTCTTCTTCTGTGTAACTAGCTCCATGAGTTTCCATAGTTCTGCTGTTACAGAAATGTTTCATTTGTCATCTTTCCACCAATCATATCCTACTTCCATGTTGTGACCCATGCAGTGTCTTTTTTTAAATCTCTGGCATCTAGCATGTGACTAGCACACAATAGATTCTCAATAAATAATCATCATTATATCAATATTAGGACAATGAAAAGGGAGATGCATTTCCTTTATAGTTGTCACTTTGAATTTCTTCTTTCAGTTATTTCAAATAAGAACTATCTACAACTAATCCTCAAATAACAAATGGCAACAATATAATTCTTAAAATCCATATTGTCACCCATGACATTCTTCTTCCTTTAAGCAGAAAAAATAAAAATCTCAGTTTCTAAATTTCTCTCTTTTCTATAATGGCACTTAGCAGGTGGTCTCAGAAGGAGTTACTTTGTAATCATTTCTTTGAATATTTTCAAAACAATAAATATAAAAAATTGAACTCACTCCTTTCTTTTTAATTTCACTGGTCATCTGTCAAAAGCAAACAAGACATAATTAAATCAAGGAGGGAAATTTTTAAGTACTTTAAATTTTTAAAAATTAAAATATAAATACTCTAAAATTTATGTATTATTCTTTTAAAATATTAGTTATATTAAAATTGCCTTAAAATAATTAAGAATTAAAACAGAATAAGGATAAACTTTTTAAAGAGAAAACATAAACTTACAGTTGGAGGATAATCTGGCTCTGGTAATGAACGTATTCTTTTGTCCAGTGTTCTGTCTAAATTTCTTTTAGCTCCATCGATTCTGAAATATGTAGTTAGAAAAATGTATGACTCTCTTGAAGATACCACTCGTATATTATTAAAACATTACAATTTGAACTTTTTTTTCAACTATACTTAAAGAAAAAAGTCAAGAATTCTTTATCTTACTGAATTTCTTATGAGAAACAAATCCCAATAGCCATTATTAATGAGACCTTAATTTTCAAATTCTTCACGTGTAATGTAAAAGGATGAGGCTAAAAACAAAATCAAATTTTTTTCAATTACAAAATAATTTGATGCATTATGGGTCCTTATATGTATTATCTCTGTTCAACACCACCTTTTCAGAGAAGCCTTCCCTTACCCCTTATATTAAGTAGCACTTTCTTCACTATCTACTCCTTTATCCTCACTTACCTTGCTTCATAGCACTTATGACCACTTGTTATATTACATGCTGTAAACTGTTTGATTCATTGTCTTATCTTCAATGCCCAGTACAGAACCTGGCATATAGGAGGTGCTCAATAAAGAGTTTTGACTGTATGAATTATCATCCATAAAATAGAAGGTCATCTTTAAATAAAATTATGTCATCATATAATCCATTATCTGTCACCAAATACTTATTGAATGCTTATATTATGCAAGACACTCTACTAGGTTTTATTGAAATATAACAGCAATAAATCTCAAGGAATTTATAAACTGAAAGGGTGAGAAGATTAAAAAAAAGAGTACCATATGAAACGTATGGGGCCCTGATGGTTCAGAGGAGGGACAAGTTCACTTCCACCTGGAGATATTTGTAAAGGCTACATGAACAGTTAGCATGCGGAGTGAGCTTTAAATACAGAAGAAGATTGCAGGTACAGATGTGATTTTCCTGGGTAGATGTATCTGAAAAATCAAAGACCCTGAGAAACAGGAAGGCAAGGGAGTGATCAAAGGAAAAAAACAGGATAGGGAATTATCTAATCTATCCAGAGGTTACTAGACCAGATGGAGATAAGATTGGAGAACTGGATTGGAACATGCAGCTAAGGGCCTCAAATGGCAAGCTTTTTCATCCAATAGACAGTGGAGAGCCACTGAGAGTTTTTGAGCACGGGAACATTTTTAGGAAGACAAATCTACCAATTTGTAAAAGTTAAATACAGTGAAAGAGACGGTCAATGCAGAGAGAATACAAGTAAAAAAAAAAAAAGAAAAACAAAACTTGAGAAAGAAAATTGGAGGATGCCAAACATGACGAGAATGAGAAAGAACAAATGACAGAGGCAAAGGAAATATGGTCAGAGAGGCAAGAGAAGAACCAAAAGTAATTTCGAGGAAAGGAAGGCCATTGGAACCATAAAAGCATAGACTGGTAAACTCCATAAAGACAAGGACCACGTCTACTTTTCTCACTGCTTTATCTATACCACTTAGGAGGTGTGACCAAAAACTACAGTGAATGTTCAGATTTAAAAAAAATTATTCCATAAAAGACACACTGCTATTAATCCACCTCAAAATATTCCCCCTTGCTTCAAACACACTCATCCCATCATTCTTGCCACTTTCTGAAGCAGTTCTGGAAGTCCTCTTTCATGAGTGTCTTTAGTTGCACTGTCATGGCTGCCTCAATGTCCTGAATCATTTGACTTTGGAGAAGAGCCAGAAGTTGCATGGTGCCAAATCGGTGAATAACGTGGATGAGGACACACTGTAGTGTTTTTATTTGACAGAAATTGCCGTACCAGAAGCGATGTGTGACATGGAGAGTTGTCATGATGGAGGATGATTTATGGCACTCTTTAAAACACACCTTCTCTCAACCATAGCTCACGCCTGACTGACTGCACCAAACAAGTTGAAATTTGTCACACACTGTTACTAAGGTTCAATATGCTGTTTCCTATATCGAAGATCCCTGACTTTTCGCTGGATGGCACTCGGCAGCAGCATTCACCATATTTTGTGATCGCAATGGAAATGCTCTGTGTCACACATTGCTTCTGGTACAGCAATTTCTGTCAAATAAAAACATTAAGATGTGTCCTCATCTACCTTTTTCACTGGATCTCGCACCGTGAGACTTCTGGCTCTTCCCCAAGGTCAAAATGACCGTGAAGGGTAAAAGTTTTGAATTGCTTCAGTACATTGAGGCAGCCATGACAACGCAACTAAAGACACTCACCAAAGAGGACTTTCAGAACAGCTTCAGAAAGTGGCAAGAAAGATGGGATGTGTTTGAAGCAAGGGGGAATATTCTGAGGGGGATTAATGGCAATATATCTTTTACTATAATAAATTTTTTTATTTAAACATTCACCGTATTTTTTTTTATCACATCTCGTAGATAGCGTCCATCAAGGGCAATAAATATATGTGGAATGAGTGATCAGAATAGTGGATTTGGAAAAGATCTTGCCTGTCTAGTTCAGTATCTTATTTGATGCATGAATACTCTCAAAAAAATATCAAGTTGTACAGTGAGGGGGGGATAGCATTCATCTTTCTGAGGTAGCCCAATTTATTGTCAGCTAGCTTATATTCTTAGAAACAAATTTCTTATGTTGAGTTGTATCCTTGTAATGTCTATCTTCTGGAATTATATGCAGTCATATTTTTCTTCTATGTTACCCTTCTAAAACTTAATGATACCTATTCAGTTCCTTCAACTATTCCTGTCAATAAAAGTTACCATTTATGGTGAATTTATTATCTTCTAGGTATTGGCTAAAGGTCTTAAAAGCATTAATCTTATCTCTATCTTACAGATGGGAAGATGAAGTAAAGTTAGCTGTCTTGAAAAATTCACATGGCTAATAATCTGCAGAGATGGGATATGAACTCAGGCCTGTTTGATGCCAGAGTCTATACTCTCAACAATTAAGTGAATAAGCTTCCTTCAAATGAGGTAGTTTCAAAATCCCTCACTCTCCTCTGTAGCTATTATGGTTTATCAACATCTCTCTTAAAATGTGATCCCAGAATTCCAGATGTTGTTTGACCAGTGTGCAGAGTGAAATTTTTTCTCCCACATTCCAGACAGTTTATATTTATTAAAGCAGCATAAGACTGAATTAATAAACTTTTTTGAGTAGCTTCATTTACTGAACCTGACCAAACTAAAATTCCAAAGGCTTTTTCACATGAAGTAGAAAATGGGCCTGGAACATTCTCCTTCCTATTTAACCATCAAGCCCAAGGCCAGACTTCCCTTCATCCATCATTCTCATCCAAACAGCCTATCTCTCAGTGATCTACACTTTCAAGGAATTTGCCTTATACTTTGATATGATAGTTGGTACTCGCTGGCTTGCACTGTAATTATCCCAACATAAATATGCCTAATTTCCCTGAGCTCTTTATGTATAAATGCCACCCCTTGGAATAGCAACAATTTCCTGGAGTATGTTTTTTCCTATTGCTATAAACAAAAACAGCTGGGAAGAATAAGAGAGAGCCTTTTCACTCCATTTTTGATTTGTGTTTTAACAATCAAAACCAAAGAAATAAACCAAAACTGGACAATTTCAAAGGACTGTGTGACAGACTACATGCAGTGAAGGAGAGAAAAGCTAGTCTGAAGCAAGAGGGAGACACTGGCCAAGGAAGAAGTGGGTCATTCCTGGGACTCTGGAAAGTTACAAAATGATTTTGGCTCACCCACGTGTTCCCAGGGACTGGTCCCACCCAGCAGGGAGACCAGTTCAGCCTACCATTCAATCCTGTACATCCGACCTCACCTCTGGAACTCTCTTTATTCACAGACTTCACCCCACCTTTGAAAGAGGGAAGACTACATTCTTAGTGTCTAACAGGTAGAGGTAAGCAAGGAATAGAGAATCACAAAATCTATGGTCATCCAGAAAAATGTGTTTTTGGTATAAAAACTTTTCATTCCAAATGCATTTTTCCCAAATAAAACACATGGCAATTCTAATCTCAGTATTAATACAGTACTCTGCTTCAGGTTACTATTTTGAGGCAATATTTTTTATTAAGCACCTAAATGAGAGGGGAACTACTTACAGATCTGTGCAAAGCACAATAAAGGTAAAGTTCCTCCTTAAAAAATTCATTCATGGGGGTCAGCCTGGTGGCTCAGGAGGTTGGAGCTCTGTGCTCCTGACTCCGAAGGTACTCCAGTTGGATTCCCACATGGGCCAGTGGGCTCTCAACCACAAGGTTGCTGGTTGGACTCCTGAACTCCCGCAAGAGATGGTGGGCTCCGCCCTCTGCAACTAACAACTGCAACTAACAATGGCAACCAACAACCAGGAGCTGGGCTGCGCCCTCCACAGCTAAGATTGAAAGGACAACAACTTGACTTGGGGAAAGAAAGTCCTGGAAGTACACACTATTCCCCAATAAAGTCCTGTTTCCCTTCCCCAATAAACCTTAAAAAAAAAAAAATTCATTCATTCACTCATTCATTCACCACCAACAACATGCCAGACACTGTTCTCTGTGTTGAGATCTCTGTTCTTAACTATGTCAAAGTAAATTAGAAGAGAACGACAACTAAGAAAATAAACGTCGTGTTATAACATACTCTGCTCTCTCTACTTATGACATCCTGCTCTTCTGCTTTTCCTCCTACCTCACTGGAGGCACTTCTTCAGTCCATTTGCTGGTTGGCCCTACTCTACCCAACATCTAAATATCATAATTCTGAAACGCTTAGTCCTGGGCTTTCTCTTCTCAATTCTCCTCTCTCTCTCTCTCTCTCTCTCTCTCTCTCTCTCTGTCTCTCTCGCTATCTGATTTCAACTATTTCCTCTAAAAATCATCTATATCCTGTTGACTCCCAAATTGGTATCTCTAGCCTATGCCTTGTCTCTTATACATCCAATTGCCTACTTAACATATTTCCCCTTAGATGTTACGGAGCACCTCAACTCCAAAAAAGAATTACTGCTTTCGACCTCCCCACCCCATCATCTCCTGAACTTCCAATTCTCTATAAATATAAACACTACCATCCACCTTGTTACCAAAGGCAATCCAATGGTAAGTCCTATTGATTTGGGAGCCAAAACATATTCGTGTACCCTGTAAATCGACTTCTCTCTTCCTCCATTGCCTCCAGACTTATCTCCAAACCACCACAAGTTCTCATGAACTACATGTAGTAGGATGCTACTACAAAAGCATCCTATCTGGTCTCCTTCTTTCCTTTTATTCTTGCCCTTTCCCCTCCACCTCAGTCTATTCTTAATAGCCAGAGTGATATTTTTTAAGTGGAAGTTGGATTTCATGTCACTTCCCAGATTAAAACATTTCAATGGCTTCCATTGCACTTAAAATGGAATCCGAATTCCTTATCGTGGCCTTTCACAATCTGCCCCTACCTTTCTCTCCATCTTCACCTGATACCACTCTTCCCACGGCCCCTGATACTCTAGTGACATTGGCCTTTGCCAATTCCTAGAACACACTAAAAGCATTCATATTTCAGGGCTTTCATGCTTGCTATTCCCTTTGCTAGAGTGCTATCCCCATGTTTATTTAAATGACAAGTTTTTGATTGTTTAGATTTTCTACTTTAATATCATCTCCACAGGACTTTCCTGCGATGCTCATAGGAACACCTTGCCTGTCACTCTCTATCCCACTATCTTTTGTCTTCACAGTGCCTATCATTATCTAAAAGGTTAATATACTTTTAAAAAAATATATCTACTGTCTGTCTCCTCCCATTAGCATATAAGCTTCCCTAAAGACACAGTCCTTTGTGTTGTGTTCTCTATTGTCTCCCCAGTAACAAGCACAGCGTCTATGTACCATTAGGTACTTAATGTCTGCTAAATAAACTGATATGAGAAATATGTAGAAAGAGTTAAAGACACACGAAGGGGATTAAGAGAAGGCTTTCCAGAGGAGGTGATGTGGAGACTAAGCCTTAAAGTACTAGTAGAAAGATTAAGACAAAAATACCTTCCAGTGAAGGAAACTGCCTGGAGCAATTGTGAAATTTATCTTTTACTAAACTGTGAAAAATATATTCATGGAACTGCAAGTAGTTCAACATGACAGTATGAGAAAATGAAAGGTTTTGGAGTAAGAACAATATGTAACTCCTAAGGAAACCCCATCTCTCTACTCTCTAAGTCTACTGAAACATTGAGTAGTCTTAGAAATGAAGTGAGTAAAGGATCTTTAATAATACATATACTGATATTAGTTAATATAGCCCATAAACTTGAATTTAAATACGATTAAATGATTGATAAACTAATAAAAATGTAAATCTAAAGAAGTTATATAACTAACAGACCTGTTTTAATTGTAAGGCAAGTAAAATTTGCAAAAATTTAAATTAAATTAGCAACAATATGATTGTTAACAATGTAACAGATACTAAAACTTAGTCAGTTGCAAAAGATATGTATAAATGAGGCAAACCAAGAAGGGATAGAGAATGTAGAAAGAGAAGCAGAAATCCACCAGAGAGAAATTTCCCATTCCATAGTTGAGTGTTAGGTTAGAATAGTATAGATGAGATCAATGTCTTTTTCTTCTTATTTATCCCCAGAGCTGAGCAGAGTCAGGTATGTAGGAAACGCCCAGTGACTGGTGAAATGAACTGAACCATCCTTATCACAGCCTTTGGTAGCTAGCACCTAAATTTGTTTTAATTTCCACTAAATTGGAGGTGGGAGGGCAGGATGTTGGACTATATTTTCTTTTGAATATAAAAAAAATTAAGTACAAGTAGTTTCAAGATATTTTATTAAGTATTTGCAATGCTATTCAAATGCAATGCTATTCGTAGAGTCCCAATTATTTGGTTTTACTTTCAGGGATCAGTATGGTTATAATACATTGAGTGAAAGAATAGTGTGGTGCTTAAAGTATATGAATTCTAGAACCAGACTTCTGGGGTCCAACCCCAGCTGTGTGACTTTGGGCAAGTTACTTAACTTCTCTGTACCTCACTTTACTCATCTATAAAATAGAGATAACAATAGTGCCCATCTTATAGGACTGTTGTGAGAAGTTTAGGTGAAGTGATCAAAATAATGCTTAGAGTAAACACTGATTAGAGTAAGGAATATACCAGAGGTGCCAAAAAATGTATACAAGTGAACACTTTGGTCAATGTTGCTCAAGGAATAGTTTGCTGTAATCAGAAGTGTCTGGACGCTGATGGTAACCACTTTGAGCACCTCTTGTAATTGCAGAAGTCAAATGTGACTTGTATTCATCTTTCGTTGTTGGTATATATTGAGCACTATAGTGTTAACACAGTTTTCCTTTCTTAGCATGTGTATATTTTTTTTGCAACTTCTATGTCATTTATTATCAGTATGATTACTTTTTCAATTGTTTTCCTAATTGAGCTTTAAGATGGCATTTTGCCCTTCAAAAACCTACAAAGTTAAAACTTTTTATGAGAATATGAACACTAATCATTTTACTTGAATTCCAAACAAGAATTATTTACTAATATGCTACTTACACTAATTGATTAATTGTCTTCTTCTGCTCCTTGGATCTTCTGTAATTCAGCAGCTTACTTTGCGTTGAGGTGTCAACACCTGTGTTTTCAGGGGGGCCAACAATGGGAGGTAACTTCAAGTTCAGAGCCTCCTTTTCTGCTGCAATGGCAGCTTTGTTTGGATCTGACATCTTGCTCCCCTAAAGATTAAAATACTCTATATTCTAAGGAGAAAAAGTCCATAAAGCCATTATTGTAAAAGACAGCTTTCAGTATATTCATAACATATCTTATATATCAATACCAAAAATACTAGGCCTGTTTAGATCTTCCTCCCAAGTATGGCATTAGTCTCAAGAATGGCTGTTGAAATAAATGGGTAGGGATTCCTGTTAGAGATCTACTACCCACTTGCTAAGGAAAAATGAAGCCAGTCACCTCCATGTTAGGGCTTCAGTTTCCTGAAAGATGAAATTAAGGAACTAGATTATATGCACTCTGAATACCTCACAATTCTAAAATTCTGGGTTCAAAATTTCCCACAAATTTTGACACAAATCACAAAAACAAAAGACACAAATCACAAAAACAAAAGACCCAGTTGTTGAGGTATAATCCCTCTCCCCACAAACCAGCTTAATATCATTAATATTTAAACATCAATATCATATCTTAGTCTCGCTACCTTCCAAGAAAGTAATATCTATAATCAAGCCAAAATAGGCATACTTAATGCATAAAAAATCTAAAATTTCATGCAAATGCTGAACAATTATCTGTGATACCAACTGCATTTCCCGCGGATGCCCACAGAATTTGGAGATACCAGCCTTGAAAAAGAAGGTATTTCTGTTGGCACCCAACTCATGATCTCCTGGCCTGGGAGGAGGTGAAGAGAAAAGCGGGACAAGGAAGTACCTGTCTGTGTTTCACTACTTCCCAGCTGCACAGGTAAGAGGGAAACGTTTTGAGCTTCTCCTCTGACGAAAGGAAGAAGGAAAACAAGGAGTGAAACCTCTAGAACCCCACCACTCTCTCGGCCAAGCTGGGCCGCCGCCTGTCGTGTAGATACTAAGCTGTCGCCATAGAAACTGTCGCGGTCGCAGTTGAAGAGACTAAGTAAAGGTTGCCTGAGAGGCAGTTGCTGAGCTGCGACAGATTAGGAGTACCTGTCACAACAATTCTTTACTCAAGTAAATGGAGGTTGGGTGAGATTTTGTTTACCTAACTGCCTTTCCTTGGAAAGGGTCCAAGGAATCAGGATCTTCAAATCGTGGAAAACTGCAGGACTGGATATTTGGATCTTTTGGAAGATAGATTCATGTAAACACTCTGTCAAAGGAGTATCAAGTTTTCAAGTGTCCCTACAGTGGCTTCCCTATAAATATTGTAACTAATCAACAATATAATTTATCTTGTTTCTATATTTGGTATTTGTTTACAGCACTTTTCTTTCAGGAAATCCTTGGCAAAAAAGGTTAAGATGTGTAAATTTTATGAGTATGCTTGGGAGAGAGAAATGTGAAACTTTGCTATTTGAGACTGCTGAATGGATACTCCCATCTAAACGATAATAGCCTAAATACTATGTGCATACATAAAATGGGGGGATGAATAAGTCCTGGTGGTGTACTGGTGGAGGCTTATTCATTCAACAAGTATCTGAGCATCTTGTATGTGCTAGTCACCATGTAAAGAATTTTCTTTACTGAGAGTACACCCTACATTATTGTGTGTGAGGGAATAAACAAATTAAATATACTTGTAGCAGCAACTACCTTTCTGTAGAAAACAAAATACTTATATAAGTATGTGACAGTTCTCTGACATATCTCTACAAAAACTAACAGAACAGCAGTCTTTTATGTTATACATGCATCTTCTCCCAATTATTTAATCAACACTAATCCAGTGCTGCTGTGAAGAAATTTTGCAGACATAAGTCAAGTCCCTAATAAACTGACATTAATCTAGGGAAATTATCTGGGTTGCCTGACTCAATCAAAATACTTGTATAAGTATGTGACAGTTCTCTGACATATCAATCAGTGCAAGTCTTTTTAAAAAGAAGGCTTCGGCATGCCCTGAGTCAGACTCCAAACATTGGCTAACTATAATTACTCTCCCTCTCTGGATTTTCCCTTCCTGACAGCCTGCCCTACAGACCTTGGATTTACCTAACCAGGACCTACAATTGCATAAGCAAATTCCTTGTAATAAATACACACACACACATGAATACATATAGGGGATATATATAATCTACTTGTTCTTCCTTTCCTCATTAAGCTCTGACTAATACAACATATAGCTTTTTAAAACAACTTTATGTAGGTATAATTTACATACTCTAAAATTCACCATTTTAAAGTATAAACTTCAATTATTTTTTAGGAAATTTATAGTTATGCAACCATTACCAAGATACAGCTCTAAAACATTTCCATCACTGCAAAGGCTTCTCTCAGGTTCATATGCAGTCAATGTCCACTCCCACCTCCAGTGCAGGCAAACACTGATTTGTTTTCTCTATGAATTTGTAATTTCTGAAAATTTCATGTAAATGGGACCATATATTATGGAGTCTTCTGTCTTCTTTCACTTAATGATGTGTTTGTGGTTCATCCATGTGTAGTATGCAACAGGAATTCATTCCTTTTTATTGCTGGATAGTCTTCCATTATATTACATGAATATATTATATTCGGTTTATCCATTCATCAGTTGATGTACATTTGGATTGTTTCCAGTTTGGGGCTACTATGAATAATCCTGCCATGAACATTCATATACAATGAATATACGTATACATTTCTTGATAGAAACCTAGAGTGGAATTGCTGGGTTGAATGATTAAGTCTTTTAAGAAACTGTCCAACTATTTTCCAAAGTGGTAGATTTTACATTGATGCTAGCAAAGATCTTCTCCTATGTCTTCTCCTAGTTTTAGATTATACACTTAGATCTGTGATCCATTTAATTTCTGTATGTGGTGAGAGGTATGGATCCAAGTTCATTTTTTTGAGTGTGTGTGTGTGTGTGTGTGTGTGTGTTTTCCAGTACCATTTGTTGAAAACGCTGTTCTTTCTCCACTGAATTTCCTTGGCATCTTTGTTGAAAAAAATCAGCTGACCATAATGTAAGGGTTTCTTTCTGGACACTCAATTCTATTCCATTGATCTATACGTCTATCTTTATACCAATACTACACCATCTTGATTACTGTAGTTTTAATAAGAATGGCTAATTTTAAAATTGGGTAGTGTTTAGTGCTCCAACTTTGTTCTTTTATAAAAAGAAGTAAGTATCTTTGACCATTCTAGGTCCTTTATGTTTCTGTATAAATTTTAGAATCAAGTTATCAATTTCTCCAAAAGAGGCAGCTGGGATTTTAACAAATATTTTGCTTTGAAGGAAAGGAAAACATATGTTAACTATCTAAACATATATAATTTGAAGCTTAAAATCCTTCCTTAAAAGCTCTATTTCTAAGGGTTAGAAATACTACTTATGAGAACAGATAAATAATCAGAAAGCCTTGATTATATAAAAGCACTTATGGATATGACACCAAAAGTGATGCTAATACTACACAAAAAGTTTCTTCTACTTCTTAATAAAAATGCTGAAGACGTTAAAAGAACTTACCAGACTTGGTATGCATAATACCACGTATTGTTCATTTCAAAATTAAAAATGGGATTACAGGGAAAATGAGTTCATATGCTTAAGAGTTCTTCATGAAGCTAAACTGTAACAGGTTTTACCTAGGTTCTTTGATTGAATTTCTTCAAACTAATTTTTTGATTGTTGTTATATTAACATTAATTATACCTTATATTAAATTATATAGCTATATCGCATATTATATATACTATGCTACATACTACATATAATATACAATGTAGTCGTTATACATTACAAAGACTATTTTAAAATATAAGAAACAAATAGCACTGTTGGTAGGAATGTAAATTGGTTCAGCCACTATGGAAAACAGTACAATGCTTCCTCAAAAGTTAAAATAGAACTACCATATGATCCAGCAATTCCACTTCTGGGTACATAGTCAAAGGAAACAAAATCAGTATCTCAAAAAGGTATCTGAACCCCCATGTTCATTGCAGCATTATTTATAATAGCCAAGACATGGAAATAACCTAAGTATAAGTATCCATCGATGGATAAATGGATAAAGACAATGCAAAATATATAGAAATAGATATAGCTATAACAATATTATTCAGCCATAAAAGAAGGTAATCTTGTCTTTATGACAATGTGGATGGGCCTTGAGGGCATTATGCTAAGTGAAGTAAGTCAGACAAAGACCAATACTATATGATCTCACTTATGTGCAATCTTAAAAAGAAAAAAAAACTGAATTCATAGATACAGAGAACAAACTGGTGGTTGCCAGAGGTGGGGGAAGATGAGACTGCAGGGGACTGCGGGAAATGGGTGAAGGTGGTCAAAAGGTGAAAACTTCCAGTTACAGGATAAACAAGTTCCAGGGATGTGATGTATAACATGGTGACAATAGTTAATAATACTATACTATATATTTAAAAGTTGCTAAGAGGATAGATCTTAAAAGTCCTCATCACAAGAAAAAAATTGTAACTATGTGAGGTGATGGACCTTAACTAAATTTATTGTGGTAATCATTTAGCAATATATATATATATATATCAAATCATTATGTTGTATACCTTGGATTAATGCAATGTTATATGTCAATTGTATCTCAATAAAACAAAAAAATTTAATTTTAAGGATACAAATAAATAGAAGACATTGGTCCCTTAAATAAAAAGCAAATGGAAATTATTAAATTTTGAATATCTGAGGAAGATTACCCGAAGTGATATTACCAGGTACTGCTCAAAATTTCTGAGTGCTGTAACATGCTATAACTCAAAACTATAGTATCCCATTGACCTTAAAGGAAGAGAGAAGCATATTAATGATTTATGGTGTTATCTGACAGTGTTATTAACCGAAGTGAAGGTAATCACAAGAAACTAGTCTTCACAAGCTAATCTTTGCAGATATATGTGCAAGTAACAAGAATAACTCCATTTTCCCTAACTTTTGATTAGTGAACATTAGCTTGTATTTCTTGGTACGGACTGAGAATGGATGAATAAAGTGATTTGTATTAGCTGCTTCTCCTTTTGGTATCGGGGACAGCATAGTGTTGGTTCAGTCTTCCAATCTCAAATTTTAATTATATAATTATATATAATTTTGTATATAATTATGCTATAATTTAGCCTCATAAAAAGATAGCTTCAAACACGCCAACATAATGTATTATTTTCAAGTCTGTTGAGTTCAAATTAAACTTTCTTTGGAAAGTTGTGGCACTTCCAGAACACTTTCAGACACTTTCTCTTGAAAGAATTGACAAAAGATAGTGAAAAGAGGAAGGTACTGAACCACGGGTATACTGCATTCCTATTTGCGTAAAAGTGCACAGAAGTCAGGAGTGAAAGGATTACTTTCTTTCTCTCTGGATATGTTTTAATCTTTCAAAAAAAAAAAAAACACCTAAAAGCACCAAGTATGGCACTAAGGTATCTCAAAACCAGGATTAAGAGTCCGCTACAGGGTTAAATTAGATCATGCTTGCTTGAAGGAAACTCACATTTTTCTAACAGGGCTTTTATGTTTACGTAGGCCGATTTAAGATTCAGTGCCATAGAGTTGCATGAAGGAAAATGCTGGGGATAAAAAAAAAAATGTCCTTTTAAAATTCATATTGCTAAATGTGGGTACTACAAACTGGAGTACTGAGACTTAGTTTCTTCCTTCCCTAGGTCAGTTAGCCAGTTGATACAATGCAATGACTTTTATCCCTATACTGTAGCCCTGGACTCCATAAATATGATCAGTATCCAGTCAGTCACCTGTCAAACTGGTGGGGGCGGGGGCAGGGAAGAATAGGAATAGCAATTGCAAATGACTGCAAAATTCATCCTTCTTGTAGAACACAGTTCTGAAGGTTTACTTTCCTCATAGTAAGCCGGGGGGGAGAAGCTATGGCTTACTGTTAGACATCCAATAAACATTCTAGTTGTAGAACATGGTAAAGTGTATACAAACAGATCCTTTGTCAAGAGAAGCGACTTCTCCATTTGTTCTTTGAATTTTCAAGGGTTTTTCTTCTTCAGTTAATCACAGCATGCTAATTATATTAAACATAACATCACTCTATTTTTTGAAATACTTGCTTCCTTTGGCTTTCAGTGAAGCTACACTTATTTCTTACTGGCCATTCCGTCTCCTGTCATTCACTCAGCTCTGTCTGTGACCTTGAACAGGCACCTTAATCTCGCTCGGCCTCATACCTATAAAGGCCGTTTTTAGCACAGTCACCACTCATTAAATGGGAGTTATATACTGGTCGTTGTTATTAACTACCACAAAGCTTCAGCTCCGCGCGCTGGCGTTTGCCCGGCCTTAGGGAACCCGCCACACCTCACAAGAGGGCGAGCAGAGTCGGGAACTCTGTAGAGAGGAAATGGGCGACGCTTTCCACGCCCGGAGCTTGGCTGGCAGTCCGGGTGGACGTCCCTACGCTCTCGCGCAGTTCAGCACCCGACAACGCTAAGAGAATGGAGGCGGTTACAATCCAAGCAAAGCTCCCGCCGCCTTCAGGGAAGCGGAACCCGTGACACCGCCCAGCCACTTCCGCTTTGGCGTACTTTCCCTTCTGTCCTCTAATAGCACTTTCGATAAAAATATGCAGCCTATTATTTCCCTCTGGCGCCTCTATATATTTTCTTCCTTTTCCCCTCTTTATGATTCATGCTGAAGATAAAAATTAAGCTGGGAGCTACTAGAGACAGACGTGGCTATGGAAAAGAGAAGGCGAGCGGACTTGGCGAAAGTGCGTGTTCCGAGCACCTGCGCCCTCGCTTCGCCTGCCGGAAGTTGCGGGGCTGAATGGGTCCCGGAGCCGGCGGCTGCAGCGCCTCTGTTTCCACCCGAGGTTTAGCGGCTGTTCGGCCGCCTGTCTCCTCCGCCGCGGGGCCACCAGGTTCATGTGGAGGCTCCCAGGCGTCCGCGCCGCGCTTCGTGGATTCCGCGCGGCCGTAGAGCGGTACAGTCGGGCCGAGGCGGCCACTGAGACGGCGGCGGGCGCGATGGAGCGCGCTGTCGTGCGCTGTGTGCCCTCGGAGCCTAAGCTAAGCCTGTCGTTCGCGCTGGCAGACGGCAGCCACAAGAACATGCAGCGCGACCAGAGCGAGCCGCTGGGTCGGGCTCTCAGCCGGATCGCCACCAACGCCCTCAAAGGCCACGCTAAGGCGGCTGCCGCCAAGAAGAACAGGAAGAACCGGCCCGGCGCGAGCGTCAGCGGGGCCTGCGTGGGGCCGGGGCCCGAGCCGGCGGCGGCCTGCGAGCCGGTGGTGAAGCTGTACTACCGGGAGGAAGCCGTGGCTGAAGACGTGCTCAACGTGGACGCCTGGCAGGACGGCGCGGTGCTGCAGATCGGCGATGTCAAGTACAAGGTGGAGCGCAACCCGCCCGCCTTCACCGAGCTGCAGTTGCCACGCTACATCATGGCCGGCTTCCCCGTGTGCCCCAAGCTCAGCCTCGAGTTTGGGGATCCCGCCGGCTCCCTCTTCCGCTGGTACAAGGAAGCCAAACCCCGCTCGGCGGAGCCTGAGGGCGGGGGCCCCTCGTCTCCGTCTCCCTCTTCGCCCTCTCCTCGGTGGACGGAAACGGGTCTGGACGAGCGCGTCTACACCCCGTCCAATGCCGACATCGGCCTACGGCTCAAGCTTCATTGCACCCCAGGCAATGGGCAGCGCTTCGGGCCGAGCCGAGAGTTGGAAAGTGTGTGTCCAGTGGAGGCCGGGCCCGGCACTTGCACCTTTGATCACCGGCACCTCTACACCAAGAAGGTGACGGACGACGCTCTCATCCGCACGGTTTCCTACAACATACTGGCTGACACGTACGCCCAGACCGAGTTCTCGCGGACCGTCCTGTACCCCTACTGTGCCCCTTACGCCCTGGAGCTCGACTACCGCCAGAACCTTATCCAGAAAGAACTCACCGGCTACAACGCCGACGTCATCTGTTTGCAGGAGGTTGACCGCAACGTGTTTACTGACAGCTTGGTGCCGGCCCTCGAGGCCTTTGGGCTGGAGGGCGTGTTCCGAATCAAGCAGCAGGAAGGCCTCGCCACTTTCTACCGAAAGTCCAAGTTCAGCCTCCTTAGCCAGCATGACATTTCTTTCCATGAAGCCCTGGAGTCCGACCCACTTCACAAAGAACTGCTGGAGAAGTTAGTTCTGTACCCCTCGGCGCAGGAGAGGGTGCTCCAGAGATCCTCTGTCCTTCAGGTAAAGCAGCTCACTCCCCCAAGCCCTTTACGTTCTCCTCTGTTTTTAGGGCCTTGGAAAGGGGAGGAGGTGGGGCTGCTTATAACTGAGCTGAAACAATCCAGATTTTACTGAAAGTTAACAATACATTGAGCAGAATATGAAGGTAACAGGCTACTTTATAAAAAAAGGCAAGTTCTTATGGTGTTAGGTTTAGATTGTGGAACAAAGGCTCTCATGACTGGAAAATCAGAGTTCCTTCTGAAGTGGGTGGCCTTTTAATGTCTAAGCTAGAAATGAAACGCAGAAATGAGATAACATTACCGTTATCCAGAACATCAAAAAAGCAACAGCTAAAACATGACAAAACTGAAGTCTTGGCGCTTTCTATTTGTTTCAGGTTTCTGTTCTTCAGTCTACAAAGGACTCTTCTAAAAAGATATGTGTTGCTAATACCCATCTCTACTGGCATCCCAAAGGTAGGTTTTACTGGTTTTCACAGGTGACCTAAACATGGTGACTTAAGGTCAGTAAAGCTGTTTTACACGAATATATATATATATATATGTATATATATATATGTATATATTCAGGTTTTTTAGATATAATTGACTATAGCACTATACAAGTTTAAGTTGTATAGCATAATGACTTGACTTACACATATTGTGAAATAATTATCACAACAAGTTTAGTTAACATTTATCACCTCATATAGATACCAAAAAAAAAGTTTTTTCTTGTGATGAGAACTTTCAGGATTTACTCTCTTAGCAATTTGCAAGTATTACCATACAGCAGTGTTAGCTACCCCGGGTGCCAAAAAAATGTATACACATGACTTGTATTCATCTTTTGTTATCGATATATATAGAGTATTACAATTTTAATAGTTTTTTTCCTTTCTTAAAATGTGTATACATTTTTTGGCACTCTCTGTTTAGCTGTCATGTACATCACATCCCCAGGACTTATTTATCTTATAGCTGGAAGTTTGTACCTTTTGACCACCTTCATCCAATTTCCCCCCTACACACACACACACACACACACACACACACACACGCACACACGCAAATATATATCTTGAATGTCACCCAGACACTGTAGTTTGTGAGTTTTTAAATTTTTTTTTAACTTAAAGGCAACTTAATAAGTACTTACATTCGTGTTTTTTATATTCACAGGTGGGTACATTCGTCTCGTTCAAATTGCCATCGCCTTGGCTCACATTAGACATGTCTCATGTGATCTGTATCCTGGCATACCAGTTATATTTTGTGGGGACTTTAATAGTACCCCATCAACAGGAATGTATCATTTTGTCATCAGTGGCAACATTCCAGAGGATCATGAAGATTGGGCTTCCAATGGTGAAGAGGAACGATGCAACATGTCTCTTACCCATTTCTTGAAACTGAAAAGTGCTTGTGGTGAACCTGCTTACACAAATTACGTTGGTGGCTTTCATGGATGTCTGGATTACATTTTCATTGACTTAAAAGCTTTAGAGGTTGAACAGGTGATTCCACTACCTAGTCATGAAGAAGTTACCACCCACCAGGCCTTACCTAGTGTTTCCCATCCCTCTGATCACATAGCACTTGTATGTGATTTAAAATGGAAATAGATTTGTGTTTAATGGAATTTAAGTCTGCTTTAGTAGGAAATTTAATACAAATCAAAGTTTATGTGTAACCTTCAAAAAGGAAAACTAGACACTAAGGTAAACTGTTCTTACCCTACTAGTTATGTTCCAGTGTCTTCATTACATGATTGTTCATAATCTTTGCATAACATAGTTTCTCTACCCTTTTTTTCCCTACACTTGGAGGAAAAACAAATATATTTATGACTGGCAGGAAGAACATTGAATTATTGTGTACATTTTATAAGTACTTTTTTTTAGCTAGTAATTAAGAATTTTATAAAAAAACATTTGAATTATGCTCTAATTTTTCTATCATAACACATTTCAAATTGAATCATGTTTATATAATTACGGAAAAAATACAAGTTAAGGTGAGAGGCCTAAGTTCTGACACACGAAAGGAATTAGGGTCTACCTCTACCTCAGTTTGGTTAGCAATTTAGTACAACTTCAGAGCTTTAACAAAAGATTCAAATATACCATCACCAATTATTATTGCTTCCCATCTTTCATTTTTGAATTAACATATTCTCATTCTCTTATTTTTAGGATTATAGTTTTTAGTGTATGGTACATATGGACTTATAGTATTCTCATTCTTACTACAGCTCATTGTAACTTTTAGGATACAAGCACTTAGTATTCAAAGTAATAGCAACAAAGTCGACTTGATCCCATTGTCTTTAATAACTCTTGCCCATGAAAAATGTTCATAAATCAACAGTGTATTTGACCATGTGATATTTGAGAATATAGCACAATACATTAAGAGAAACTACCTACTGATGTGGGCTTTAAATTTTAGATGAACTACTGAGCATTTCTATCCTAGAGGTATTTTTGAAATTGTTGGTTTTTATAAAGAGGAGAAAGGGAAGTAGGTGGCTTTTGAACATCTCTGAAATAAACAATTTCTTTAGTATATGTGCTGCCGAAGCGAGCACGACAATTTCTTTTATAGATTTGAGCATTATAGTTTGAGTTACAGAGAAATACTGTATATATAATTTATACACTAAAAAAAATTTAACACGAAGCCAAACTCTTTAAAATTAGAAATTCCAGTTTTACTGAACAGGGTCTAGACCAGAGTACTAACTGGACTTCTAACTCAATTATCGCCATACCTAATTTATAATGTTTTGGCTGCTGCTCTTGGATGTTCTGGATAACTGTAATGTTAGCTCATCTCTGCATTTCATTTCTAGCTTAGAGATTAAAAGCCCACCCAGTTCAGAAAGAGCTCTGCTTTTCCAGTCATGAGAGCCTTTGTTCCACATTCTGTCATCTCTAAACCTAACACCATAAGAACTTTCCTCTTTTGATAAAGTAGCCTGTACTTTCATAGTCTGCTCACTACCCAATCAACGTATTGTTAACTCATAGTTTAGTAAGTTTGAGAATGTCAGAGGATTTTACCTGCACTTCAGATTGAACCTTGAAGTACTTAAGTATGTGAAGCGAAAAGTTAAGGTGGCAGTTTCTTGGGATCTTGTTTAGAAAAAGCTGTGAATGAAAAATTAATGATACCGAATTGTGCTTTCCTAAATACCATTTTAAAAGCATTTTAACATTAGTTTACAAGTCATAAATAATATATTAAAAATCCAGAATCTGATTCTTTTGCAAAATATTTTTTTTCTTTTTTAAAACTTGGTTTTGGTCTGCTTTCAAACAAATATGTTGATAGGACTCTTACAGTAACTGAGAGAAAACAGAAAGCTTTTAAGCAAAACGTTGAGAAACATCTTGGGGAAAAAAATTGTAACATGACATACTTATGCCCATGAAAAAAAACATGGGTTCTATATTAATAACATGGCTAGCTAATGTTATTAATGAACTCTGTTCTAATGAACTTTGTTCAGAAAAACTCTTAAGCACTTATCAAGCATTCCACATCCAAAATCTTTAAATTTGTTATTTGCTAACTAAACAGTGTGATCAGATTGTATACAGGCATTTCAGAATATTAGAATATGGAATATTATGAAGTGCTATACACTCTGGTTAAATTTTCAGTATACAGATATGTTAGTATGATTGCAGTCCAAAGGTAGGGAACACTAAGAAAACTGAATAAATAGCATACCAAAATTTCCTTGTATTCATGAGTTAGAATAAAGCGTTATTCAGAAATGTAATTTTAAAGTATCTAACGCCATCTTTGTGACTGAATTTTTTTATTACATTTGGATTTTTAGTACATTTAATTTTAATAAAATACGGAAAGTCTAGCAACTCTGTGGTAAACCACATTTTATGATGTCACAAGTTCTTGCTGTAGGAATTACAGCAATATAAAATTCCAAAAATTTATATTGGTTATAAATGACTAAGAATATTGTAGAACCACATTATCCTGTTCTGTGAACTCTTGCACAGTTGCCACTACAGACGTATACACTGGTAGTTCATAACTTATTAACAAATCATTTCTGGCTATAATGTAATGTTTAAATTCTGAGTACTAAAATCAGTTGTTTCAAAATTCCAAGAATTTTACTGGGTTGTAACTTTTCTGAGAACTAAAGCCTTAGATCAGAATGTGATGGTTCAGTGTGGAAGTAGATTTCTGCAGAACTTGATACAGGGAGAGAGGGTCCAAAAAACACTACTGTGGGAGGGTCTTCCTGGTGGAAACTGACACCTTTAGATGTCATATTCTCCAGCTGTGAAAGAGGCAGAGGTTCCCACAAACTACTTTGAGACAAAACCAAAACCAAAATATAATGAAAGTTAAAAGTTTACTAGTTTATCACAAGATTCAAGTGACAATAGGGAAAATCTTTCCTTTAAAAAATTATAGCTAACACTCATTTTCTAAATAATTTAAAAACATTTAAGTGTTTTGAAATATTTAATATTTTGCCCAATACAGTACTAGAAGGAAACACTATCTAGATTACGTTTCATTTTCGGAGAGGAAACAACTTTAAGAGCTTTAACTGATTGGTAATACTCCAATTCTGCGGTCCCACTTTATGAGAAAGTCCATGCTTTATTGAAGGTGTTAGAGCTGTATTAATTTGGGTGATTTTTATAGCACTAACTACAGAATAACAATACTACCTTAACAAGTGAAATTCACATAAAACTAACCATTTTAAAGTATATTATTCCATTGCATTTAGTACATTCACAATGTGGTGTAAGCATCATCCCTAGTTCCGAAACTTTAATCGCCCAAAAGGAAACCCCTTCCCCATTAAGAAGGCATTCCTCATTCTTCCCTCCCCTCCAGCCCCTGGCAACTACTGATCTTTCTGCCTCAATGGATTTCTCTATTCTAGATATTTCATACAAATGAAATCATACAGTATATAACCTTTTGTGTCTTGCTTCTTGAACTCAGCACAGCGTTTTTAAGGCTCATCCATTTTGTACCATTACTTCATTCCTTTGTATGGCTGAATACTACTCCATTGAATGGTTATACCACATTTTGATTATCCAAATGGGTATTTGGCTTGTTTCTACCTTTTGGCTATCGTGAATAATGCTGCCAGGAACATTTGTGTACAAGTTTTGTTTTGAACACCTGTTTTCAGTTCTTTCAGTTATATATCTTAGGGTAGATTACTGGGCCATGTGGTAATTGTTTAACTTTTTGAGAAACTGCCAAAATGTTTTCCACAGTGGCCACACCATTTTACATTCCTACCAGCAATGTATAAGAGTTTCAATTTCTCCACATTCTCACCAACTTATTTTACTTTCCTTAAAATTTTAGTCATCACAGTGGATGTGAAGTGGTATCCCTACCAAATGTATTCATTTTAAACTTGCATGGTCCAACCAATTATGTTGTAGCAGTCATGAACTAGATTATTCATAATGAATTATTATACAACCTCCTATATTTTTTTCCAGAGAGCTCATTTTCAACAATTCCTACATTATAAGCTTGTGTCAAGTTAGGTCAGTCTCCTTGCTTCTTTCCAAAAGATTTGGGAAGGAAAATGTTACAAAAAATAACCAAAGCCCTGAGTGTAAATAGAAAGAAGCCTAAGATAACAAACACAGCCATTTAACATTATGGGTCTACTTCAGTGATTTCAGAGACTGAATTTGCTCACTAACGTTGGCTTTTAAATGATTTAGCTACGTCCCACTATTAGCCACCACTTTTTAAATACCAATTTAGGTATAGAGTAGCAGACAGGGAGAATGCCTAAACACTAATTCCTGAGAAACTGAGATGACTTTAGCTGAATATACCTTACCAAATTACAATGTGTTATCATAAAATAAGACTAAACTCTGCTTATTAAAAATCTTAGGTCATCCAAAAAAACCTTAACATTCAAGATAAGTGCCGCATCCAGCGCAGACAGGAGGACTAGGCCTGAGAGGGAAGGAGGGGAAATTAAGAAAAACAGAGACAGGAAAGTTGGGATCAGGAGGTCCACTGTCCACGGATGGCAGAGCAGTGGCGCAGTTTTTATTTTTCACACGGTTTTTATACTGTCTAGTACAATTGTCTACTTAAGCAAATATTAGTAGAACTTTCTGTTATGTGCATTTGCAAGCCTGTATGTCTGCAGCTGTGATTGTGCTATCTTGTTCTTTCTGGGGGAGTATGCTGAGGCAAGGCGTCCCTTGGACTGACCTCGCAGGCTGCAAGGACCTTGTCAGCTTAAATCCTGCTCTCCACAATAAGCTTTAAAAAAGCGTATTGAGAGCTAATATGACATTCAAAATTGTAATATGGAAAAAATATTGTTGCAAGTTGGCCATCTTCAGTGTATTGAATCATATTGAAGCTAGAAGCTAAAATTAACACTTTATGTATAATCTTGAAATTGTAGACCTTAAAAATAAATCTTTTAGTTCAGTTCACTGATGCCACCTTAAACATAACTACCAACAGCTGGATTCATTCCAGCAAACTTAGATTATCAAAATCCATGTTCATAATGTCAGTTTTAGATTTTTGCTCACAATTTTCAATTTCCTTCAGAAACTTCACTGAAAAACTGAATCATGTCCCATCTTCTGTCATTTTGCATTGATTGTATGTCAAAGCGTTTACATTAATGCAATCCATTTTGCCCAGTAACTCATTTTAATGTTATCCTACACTGTTTCTGATGTATATCTCCTTACTGTATTGAACTATTTCTAGTTTGCATTTTTACTAATTTCATCTCATTTGCGTTCTTACTGTAATTGAAAATGGTTCAATAGGGAACTGGATAGGTTTTACTTAGTTGGCTTTCTCATTGGATGAACAATATACGTATTTTTCAAAGTACTGCATATAATCTCTATATTCCTGGGGAATAGTTGAAGAAATGATGTATCCAGGGACACAATTATTTAGAAATAAAACTGGCCCTTCCTCAGAAAAGCTGAGTTAAGGATAGTGCTTTGGATATCAAACCAAAGATTATTTCTGAAGGTATAGAATTTTTAAGAATTGTAAATAATGTAATTACATTATTTCCTTCCTGTTTATTATATACCTAAAGAAATCTGGCTTTTTGCATCCTGTGCCCCTTTTCTTCTCCTAAATTAAAGAATCTCATGATGCTTTGAGTTTTCAATCTAAATATTGATCTTTTTTCCTCTTTAAGGATTTTTTTTCTCGCTGCATGTCAACTGAATGGACAAAGACTGGCCCCCAAAAGAAACCCCATACTCATTAGCAAGTACTTCCATTTCCTCTTCCCCTCAGCTCCTGGCAACCACTCACCTACCTTTTGTCTCTGTTCTGGACATTTCATATAAATGGAATCATACAATTATGGAGTCTTTTGCAACTGGCTTCTTTCACTTGGTATGTTTTTAAGGTTCTTCTATGTTGTAGTTTGTATCAGTACTTCATTCCTTTTTATGATAATCCATTGTATGGACATACCATATTTTATCTCCATCTGTTGATGGGCATTTGGATTGCTTCCACTGTTTAGCTTCTATGAATAATGCTATACAGTAGACCTGTTTTCATTTCTCTTGGGCATATATTTAAAAATGGAATTGCTGGACCATATGGAAAATATTTAACCTTTTGAGGAACTGCCAGTTATCCAAAGCAATTGCACCATTTTGCATTCCCACAAACAATGTATGAGGGTTCCAATTTTTCTACATCACCAAAACTTGTTTTCTTTTTGATTGCAGCTATCCTAGTAACATCTCACTGTGGTTTTGATTTGCATTTCCCTGATGGCTAATGGTGTTCAGCATCGTTTTATGTGCTTGTTGGCCATTTCTGTATCTTTGGAGCCCACTTTAAAACTGTCTTTTTATTGTTGAACAATCCCCTCCCCCGCCCCCTTTTTTAAATCATCATCCCTCACCTCTTCAAGGCTATCCAAGAGGCAAATCTTGCTCAGTCTGTGCTTAATACCTCCCTAATTAGTTGAATGGCACTCAACCCAGCCTAAACAAGCGCTGCCACCGAAGTACTGGTCCGTTCCTGAGAGCCAGGTCCCTGACTGCAGACAGCAATGTTAAGCCACACACCAGCTGAGTACTTAGATGCCAATAATTTGCAGCATACCACGAGAAGTGCAGAAATCCCTAGCAAGGTCAAGGCACTTGACTCAACTGTACTGTAAAACATAAAGGACCTTGGAGACATTATTTACTACTATAATTAGTATAATCAGTAGAATTACTGTCTTAATCATTCTTAACTGAGTGCAGATTGTTGCTTTTGCTGTTGATTTCTCAAAATCTTTGTTACTAGAATATAACCAATCAGAAATTTTATATGCTTTGTGGAAATAATTGTAAGGTAAAGTCTATAAGTAACACAGTAAGAAACAGAAGCGGCCAAGTAGCCTTCCAGTAATGGTAACTTCCTTTAAGTTAGGCACCTGATTAAAATGTCACATGTATATCAGAAATTTATCAAAAATATGTTTGAGCCTCAATGTCTCTCAGGAGTAAATTTTAGAGCCAAGACCTAATCAATTCCAGAAAAAGAACTAAACACAATGCACACAAGCAGTCTACCAGACGCAGGGTTCGAAACACTAGTTATAAGGATGCTCAATCATCTCAGGGAGAACTTCAACAAAGAGGTAGGAAACATAAAAATGGAGATAGAAAACATAAAAAAGAACCAGTCAGAAATAAAGAATAACTAAAATGAAGTATATTAGAGGGAATCAAGATTAAATGAAGCAAAGGATCGAATCAATGATTTAGAAGATAAAGGAAACACCCAATCAGAACAGCAAAAATGAAAAAGAATCCAAAAAAATGAGGACAGTTTAACGGCCCTGTGAGACATGAAGCATAACAACATTTGCATCATAGTTGTGCCAGAAGAAAGGCATTGAAAACCTATTTGAAGAAATAATGACAGAAAATTTCCCTAACCTGAAGAAAATAAGACATACAAGCCCAGTAAGTGCAGAGTCCCAAATAAGATGAACCTACCAAAGAGGCACACACCAAGACACATCATAATCATTAGGTTGGTGCAAAATTGCAGTTTAAAAGATTGAAAAATTACAAAAACCTCAGTTACTTTTGCGCCAACCTAATGAAACGGCAATGGTTAAAGACAAAGAGAGAAACTTAAAAGTAGCAAGAGAAAAGCAGTTACCTACAAGGGAGCTGTCATTATACTGTCAGCTGACTTCTCAACAGAAACTTTGCAGGTCAGAAGGGATTGGCAGGAAATATTCAAAGTGATGAAAAACAAAGACCTACATACAACCAAGGTACTCTGCCCTACACAGCAAAGCTACCATTTAGAATTGATGGAGAGATAAAGAAATTCCCAGACAAGAAAAAGCTAACAGAGTTCATCACCCCCAAACCAGTATTACAAGAATGTTGGAGAGACTTCAAATAAAAAAAATATATATATATGTGTATATATATATATATATATATATATATATATATATATGTGAATAAAATGACAATAACTACTTATCTATTAACATTTACTTTCAATGTAAATGGATTAAATGCTCCAATCAAAAGATGGGGCGGGGGGCTAGGAGCGGCCAGATGGCTAATTAGAGCATGAGCTCTTACAGGGTTGCGAGTTCAATTCCCACATGGGCCAGTGAGCTGCGCCCTCCACAACTAGATTGAAGGACAATAACTAGATCGAAGGACAATAAGGAGTTGACTGGCCCTGGAGAAACACACTGTTTTCTCAGTATTCCCCAATTAAAAAAAAAAAAAGTTAAAAAGAAAAAACAGATGGGGGGCGCTGAATGGATTAAAAAACAAGACCCTTACATATGCTGTCTACAGGAGACTCCCTTCAGATCAAAAGACACACACAGACTGAAAGTAAAGAACAGAAAAAGATATTTCATGGAAACGGAAACAAACAAACCTGGGGTAGCAATACCATACAAAATAGACTTTAAAACAAAGGCTATAGCAAAAGACAAAGGAGGACCCAGTAATTGCACTTCAAGGTATTTATCCAAAGAAACTCAAAGCACTGCTTCGAGGGGGTGTGCGTCAGTATGTTCACTGCACCATTGTTTACAATGGTCAAGATGTGGACACAACCTGGGTGTCCATAAATGGATGAATGGATAGAGTGGGTGGTACATATATACGATGGAATATGCTCAGCCATGGAAGGGAATGGGTGCTTGTCATCTGCAGTGGCACGGATGGATCTGGAAGGTATTGTGCTGAGTATTTCAGACAGAGAAAGACAGATGCAATGTGATTTCACTTATATGTAGAATCCAAAGAAAGTAAACAATGAAACAAACAAATTCATAAGTACAGAGAATATTTTGATGGTTGCCAGATGAGAGGGGACTGGGTGAAAAAGAGGAAGGGATTAAGAGGTACAAACTGGTTGTTACAAAGCAGTCATGAAGATGTAGGGTATAGCCTAAGTAATGTAGTCAATAATATTGTAATAACTATGTATAGAGTCTGATGGGTACTAGATTTATTGGGGTGATAGATGGGAGGGGGATTGGAGGCAGGGTGAAAAACGTGAAGGGATTAAGTACAAATCAGTAGTTACAAAATACTCATGGGGATGTAAAGCACAGCATAGGGAATATAGTCAATAAAATGGTAATGACTATATATAATGTCAGGTGGGTATTACTCAGGGGGATTACATCTTACATTATATAAATGCCTAACCAATTTTCTGTACACCAAAATTAATATAACATTGAATATCAAAATAAATAAAGTGTAAAAAAAATAAAATATAGGAGGATAAACAACAGCCAGGTTTATAAAATACATGAAACATTAGACAAAAACAAAAGTTACTCACGAGGTTACCAAATTGAGTCCTTAATAACTTAGATGTAGTTAATGAAGTACATACTACCTGTATTACTTTATTAACAAATAAATCTGTCACATGCAGCTTTTTGTAGAAGTTCTGAAATTTATGAAGTGAAAAAGTACTTGTGAACTTTGTTCGTCTCTTTGCAGGAGAGCAACCTCACTACCAGTCTATGCGTTCTGCCACGCAAACAGCACTTGTATTTTAACTAACCTTAGCTGTGAAAACAAACACATGCATACATGCTTTTTGGGAAGTTCATTTTATTACAACTTTTTACTCTTGATCTGCGTCTAGAAATATACAGTGTCAAAATTGTATTTTATCAAAGAACACTAAATTTTTGAAGTTGCTCCCCACTCTGTTATATACACGATAGCAACCCATATTTTATGTCCAATTTAAACAATTAGTAAATTCACTGGGATCTGTATTATTGTTCACAGTATGTCAAATATGCAAATCAACTTCGCTAAATAAGAAAATCCATTTCAAACATCTTTAAGACTCAAAAACAACACACCAATTACATAGTTTATCATTTTATTAGGAATAGGTCCAAATGGGTTATGAAGAAAATGTATTCATTTGAGTTTGATGAGTTTTTCAAAAATTCTGAAGATATGTTCACCAATAAACAATAAAACAACAGCAAAACTATCATATACTGGGCAAAGAGTCAGGCTGATACCAAAAGCAACATGCAACATAAAAAAGATACAATATAAAGAAAGACAATCTGCTGGGTATTAAAAAAATCATCTCAATATGAACTCTTTGCAACCAGCACAGAACTAATTAGCTATCGAATCCAAACCATACCAAGGTAATCTTGGCTGATAGAAGCCAGGAGTCAATAATGAGGGGAAAAAACAAGTTTCCTCAGTGCAAGGGATCTGAATAGTGTTTTGGAGCATTTCCCTGGCTAGTACAAGCAGTATTAGAAAATCTTTTTGGCAAGGGAGAAAAATAAATACAAATGGAATGCTACATTTTTTAAATCAGCAGACTGTCCCCGGAATGATAAAGGTTATCAGTAAAGTAGCAAGGGGATAACTTTAAAACATTATTTGTTGAGGGCTCAAAAAACATTCAAAACAGATTTATTTAAAGGTGTCACAATAGCTATGTCCAGGCATTTAGGCTTAAGGGAAGAAAAATTAAAAGAGGACACTTTTTTTCCAAGTTAAGGAGAATTTCTTTAAAACCAAACATGTTGCTAAATTGCAACATTATGCTTGGTAAACAATTGGCAACAAAATAAGTTTAAAACGCTGTAATATTCTACCCAAACCAGTCCCAGATATTGTTTAATAACCAAGATGCAAGCTAATTTTGTTGTAACGAGCCTAGATCAATTCTATCAAACATGTCCTTCGTTAGATGTCCAGTTTCCTTTAACGTTTTGAAAGCTCATTTGACAGCCAGTCAAGTCCCTCATACAGACCAGTTCCTTGTGTAGCACAAGTGGCTTGAACATACCACTAAAAAGAAAGGACAAGAAAATACTTAACGTAAGACTATGTATAACACAGCGTTTAAATTTTCTTAATCAGAAAATTAAGTATTTTCCCCCAGTTGCCTGGGGATATTAGCAGTTACCATAAACGTATAGGAAAAAATTAACATATAAAACCATAGGAATAAATGAGTAAATGCATTAAAGTATTACATTTCACAAATAATTGATTTTATATTTAATGACCTCAGTAACCGTACAGATTGGGAGTTTTCTCATAACTCTTGCTTCTCACAAACTCCTCTCACATTTAAAGAATCCTACCCAATCGTTAAATTTAACCAACTATTCACTACTTAATCTGAAAAGACTATTCATGGGAAGATTAATAACTAATAAACTATCCACCTGGTCCTTATAAATCTCGTCCATAAAAAATTCAGGGTACAGGAGGCAAAATTTTGAAAGAATACAGGACTTCTTGACGTTTTAGAGTCAAGCTTTTCAGATAATTTCACTGTCTTTAGTCATGAATTCCAAAAAATTCTACTTTTAAAATGACTTTAGTAACTATATGTACTGCTGTTCAGTTACAAATAGCAAGAAAAAGACCTAGAAAACAATTTAATTACCTTGAAAGGATAGTTTACTTTTATTTCTTTACTGACCAGTTTTATTTTGTCTTAGAATAAAGAGCTTGCTTTAATATTGCAAGGCCACTGCAAGTATACCATGCTGCCAAGTATTATTTGAATACCAAACACCCCAATAACCTAAGAGGCTGGAAAAAGGCATGAATTTGTATCTTCACAGCATGGAAAACTGGTGTCATTTGCAGTTTATCTTATTTAAATCAGCCTGGAACATCGCAAACAGTCTACACGAGTTATCACCACAGCACAATATTTGCCTTGTTGACAAGCTAATGAAAAACTATTGTAAAGCACCAGTAGTTTGTGCTTATCATAGTTTGTGATATCATCTTTATATATAAAACAGTATGTTGTGATATCAATACAAAACAATAGTTTGTGACATCATCTTTATATATAAAACAGTATGTTGTGTTTTGCGAATATTTAAAACACTGATATAAAATGATAAGCTATTAGAGAGCAAATATCTTACAATTTTAAATTCAAAACTTATTTAATATCTTAATTATAGGTCACAAGACTTGATGCTACCATGCAAACAGTACACACATTATCTAATGTATGGCTGCTAAAAAACAAATTACAAAATATTTATTGCAGAGCTATTTAAAAGACAAAATTTTAAATATCAATCATCTTTAGACATTACAATTCTCATACACTACAGTTTTCCACATCTTTATCAACACTAAACGTTTTGAGGATAAAGTTAACAAAAATCAAATCAAATAAAGATACTTAAATCTTTGGATCCCTAAAGGATATATATTAAAAGCTGAAAAATGGAGACAATATCAGCATACTTTAAAGTAAAATTGAACACAGCATTTATAAAGGTATGAAATAACGCCTGAAAAGCTCATGTTTGAATAAGAATGATTACTGAAAAATAATGTGCTTATTTGTTCAAAGGGGACAATTAGTCAATAAATATTTAAAGTAAATACTAGCTAAAATAATTATCCTAATAATTCTAATAAGAGGTTAATATGAACCTCCAAATACTTACTGTTCTGTTACGAAGAGACTGAAGACCTAATTTATCTGTCATTTCACTGATGGCCATAGCATTTGGCAAATCCTGCTTGTTTGCAAAAAGCAGCAACACTGCATCTTGCAACTCGTCTTCCTTAAGCTGGAAATGAAAGCTAAGATATTAACAACTGAAAAACTGGTATCTTGGCCCTATAGCTCAGGGGTTAGAGCACTGGTCTTGTAAAAAACTGGTATCCAATTATTGTAACCAACTATGCAAAACACGGTCTTCCTACATATACTATTTATTAAACATTAGATACATTATTAAACAGCAACCCAGTTTGTCCACATAAAGTTCAGGTACTCCAACTTAAATCTCTTATCCTTCATTTTTAAATCCCAAGGAAATTATCATATGCCTTCAAACAAAGGAAAACTTTTCAAGCCAATCATCCTGTACTCCATTAAGGTAAATCATTCAGCCTTCATGATCATCCACTGAGGGTCAGGATTGGCAAGCCCAAGAAACACATGGGGCAATAAATATTTATGGCAGGATCTTATGGTACTTAGTAGCAAAAGCATTTACATAATGATTCTTTTTGGACTTTAATCGTTTCCAACCAGATGGATCAGAAAACAGCAGGAGTACAATACAAGGACATCAGCGGTATCATGAAAAACACAATAATTCCATGAGTAGAAGCCGGTAAGAATGAAGTACTGATATATGCTACAACACCGACCTTGAAAACTTATGCTAAGTGAAAAGTAACAAGAAGACCACATATTGAATAATTCCATTTATATCAATGTCCAGAATCGGCATGTGTATGGAGTCAGAAAATAGTTTAGTGGTGTCAGGGCTTGGGGGTGTGGGGTGGAGTGGAGGAAGGACTGGGGAATGAATACTAATAGTACTAGGATTTCTTTATGGGGTGATGAGAGAGTGAGTGTTCTAAAATTAGATTGTGGTAATGGTTGTAAAATTTTGTATTTTACATTGTACATTGTACATTGTAAATTGTACATTGTAAATGACTTGTACATTGTAAATGAGCCAAGTTTTATCTTATAGCTGTTTACAAAAAAAAGAGCAGAAGGGGCAGTATTTAATACATTAGAACAAAAAAGTTACTTAGTTACACATATACTAACACAATGGTTTTACAAACCACACTCCAGTCTGAGGAACAATGAATTAGAATTATATTTTATGGCTACAAGTGTGAAACCATGACAAGTTGCCTCAACAATTCCCACCTCACCCCTTCAGGCTTTTTATCAGTCTGAACAGGAAAACATTAGTCTGATACATGGCAAGGCTAAAATGCCACTGTCAACCAAAATCCTACTACCTCCATTGGATTCACTTTTCTCCATATTATGCCTATAATGTATACTTTGAAATGTTTTGTAATAGTAACAGGGGTTTGAACCAGGATCCCTACATCACAAAAGTTGCAAAACTATAGATTTTATGTCTATAAAATAAAGGACTGAACTAATGTAGACATCCTCAACCAGAGATACACATCAAAATCCCTCATGGAGCATTCTCCAACAAGCTCAGCCTTCTCCCTAACTAGCTACTCTTCTGTGTTTTTTTTTAAAGCTTTACAAGAGATTTTTATGTGCATTCTTAAGAACCTGTGATGACAGCTTCTTAAGGTTCTTTCTAGCGCTAAAAAAATTCATTTGTGTAATCTAACCACACAGTTAAGATGTACCAACTACTACCACCCTTCACTGTCACCCAGAAAAATGCATCTTGGAAATGATAAATTAAAAAAATATTCTTACCATGTTCTGCAGCACGTCGGCTCCTTCTTGAATTCTTTCACGATCATTGCTATCTACCACAAAAATAAGACCCTGGGGAAAAATTGTTTAAATAAATTATAACAGTTAAAGGATACACTAAATACAAAACATGAGTACAGGAAACAAAACCATATCAAAAGGTAAAAATGTTAGGAAGAAAATGTCCCCTTATTAAAAAGAAAGAATAGGGCTCTAAATAATAAAAACAAACTTGAACACTATTTCTGATTTCAACATTTGAAATGTTATTTCAAATCAAAAGAAATCTTACTTTTAACCAACTGATGATCACTTTCCTCAACTATGCTAAGACTGAATTTTATTCCATTCCCCACTTCCCTAAGCCCTTACATATTTAAGTGCAGGTAAGTGTAAGTAACAAAATGGCCACAAAGTGGGGACAAAAGGAAAATAAGCCATTGATCCTCAAGATTCACAAATTTATTAACTAGCTGATTCAAAGGAACGCACAAAATGCTATTAAAAAAAAAAAAGGGGAGGGGAAGAGGCACACTACAGTAGTTTTTATATGCTTCATCAAGAAAAGTTAGCGTTGTTCCAGAATGTTGCCTGCCAACTCCAGAATAGGTAAGGAAAATTAAGCAAAATACTATCAAGAAAAATTCAAGGCTGACTTGATCAAGTAAATTCTTAAGAAAAAGGAAGGTAGTCACCATTCTTTAAGACAGTCACAAATGTTGGAATTCTGTACTACAAAAGAAGTGGAATTCGGAAGTAATTTGTCGAATTAAGACTTGCCTAAAAACTTTCAAATGGGAAATATAAAAAATTTGTCAACTGGACGGCAGATTAATTTCACAGCTTTATTAAAATCTTTTCCTATTAATACTAACGTGATTACTTTGAATATTCTACCTACAACCCTGACTGCTAAAGTATTTTTGATCATTTGTCACTTTTATCACAAATTTTCCTGTGCTATTACTTACATAACTAGACTAAATCCACTGACGGCTCCATCATTTTTTATTTATCCCTCAGTATTACCACCAGCACTGAGTTTGCCAGGGTATCTAATACATATTGTAGGCTATGTTCTTTAAATAACAGTTGCTTTTTGATCTAGCAAATTTCAAACCCATTTCCTTTATCTTTGTTGGAAATCATCAATTTAAATATCCTAACCTTTGAAAAAACTTTTGGTGCTATGAGCCGGTACAGCAGTAAAGAGACACCCAAATGCAAATCTCAGTGCTCCTTATTAGTTATATAAATTACTTAATCCTTGAATATGCCTCCTCTTCTGTAAAATACCACCAACTTTATAAGCCTATTAAAAATTAAGTGCAATCATAAAAGCATGAAAGAATCTAGCAGCGTGCTTGGCTTATCACAGGCATTTAATTAACATAGCATCTCCTCCTTTTCCTCCTACTCCCAAAGCTATTCCTTTTTAGAACCTATCTTATAGAAGAGGTAACGCCTCTAAAAGGGATCTAATTTTTTTTTGTACTAACAATCCATTTTTATTCTGTTTTAAAATGTAAGTAATGCAATCAGTCCCAAATGTCTATTGAGAGGGAGAATTATTTTAGAAATAATTTCTAAGTTATTCACTTCCTTGGATAGCCTAGAATCAAGAGTATAGAAAAGCTAAGATTCCAAACATAAGCCTGGCTTCTATAAGAAAAGATTACTTAAATGGCCAAATATTTACTTAATTATTTAGGGCAAAATAATTGGAATTAACTAATGAAGATGAATCTACTACAATAAACACTGTGATCCCAGATTAACATAAGTTAGAAAAATGGTTAAATGGCATAATTAGTTTCTTTTAAATTTTATAGCTAAAAGAACTGGTCAGGAATACTGGGAAAGCAAGCTGTAAGAGCTAGATGTGATTAATATCAGGTAATACACAAAGCTTTCTCCAGAAGGTAAGAACTCCCTAGGAAGAAGTACTTGGACTTATGATTCTAAGGTGATCCAAAGAGGCCAGGAATGGGTCTAATCTCAATTAAGAACTCAAAGTAAATTACAAAGCATTCTAAACAAATCTAGGGTAAGACCAGGGTTACCCTTGGTTAAGAATTTTAAGATTTAGGATTAGCAAAATTTTAACTTCATACCTATTTTTTACTTCAAAAGCATATTCCCTAATTGAAATGACTACTACTTACTTTAAAATTACCCAAAAGGTGAAGTACATTAGAGAGGAGTACCAATAAAACAATATTGGCCATATCCTAATAATTGAAGTTGGGTAATAGATTTGTGGGAGTTTATTATGCTACCTGTTCTTGTGTGTATTTGAAAATTTCCATTAACAGTTTTTTAAAGCATGTGACACATCAAAATATCCTTTTTAACAACATCTATGCTAATGAACAGAAACATTCTAATTTTCTAATTAAAAAAACATGCCACGTACTTCATATGACATATACTTAAACCTGGTTGTTCCAGCCACTCACCTACGGTATTTACTGCCACCTGGTGGCAATATACCTCACTTATATACAATGTTGTAAGAGTTGGAAAACAAGAATGACTGACATCTGCATCTGCAAATCTTAAATACATGAATTGCTTACAACATCACACAACTTTGGAAAACATATACTCGAGTTGAAACCAGGTTAAACAGAAATGCAGAACAAGAACCAGCACTCCAGTCTTCAGTAAATCATTCTAAGCTTATTTCCTCACATACGAGAATAAGACCAGAGCCATGGCTCTCAAGAAGTAATTTTGTCCCCAGGGGATATTTTGCAATATGTGGAGACATTTTTAGTTGATGCATCTGGGTTGGGGGGAAAGAGGGTGGTGCTGTGGGCACCTAGTGGGAGAAGCCAGGAGGCTGCTAAACATCTTACAATGCAAAGGAAAGCCCTCTCCTCACCCAACGACAAAGAATTACTCAGCCCAGAGTGTCAACAGTGGTGCTGCTGAAAAAATCTACTTGAGCCTTGTTCCTCAAAGTAATGTCCCAGACCAGCAGCATCAGCACCATCACCTGAGAACTTGCTAGAAATCTCAGGCCTTACTCAGCCAGGCCCTACTGAATTGGTCTGTATTTTAACAAATACCAAATAGGTAATTAATGTGCACATTAAAGTTTGAGAAGCACTACTGATACCTAGTGCATATTCCCACAGATTCTGATTCAAGTGGTCTGGGGTTATGATTAAGATTTGGGGGTGTTAAAATCTCCCCAAGTGATTCTAATGTACAGCCAAATTGAGAAATTCTGCTCTACAGGATCACTAATGTCTCTTCCATGCCAGTATTATATATACTACATTAATACAAAAGTATCTTATAAATCAACATAGTGCATCTACCTTAATATGTTTTTATAATGTATTCCAATAAAGTAAGTAATTAATTGAGCAAAAGGAAAGACCATTGTCTTACACCCATTAAACCTACAATGACAAAGTTATACAGACCTTACTTTCTAAACTAAGAATGAAACCAAAAGAACTACTGATGAGACATCTAATTCAATCTTGAGAACCAACCCCCACCCAGTCTTCCAAAATATTACTATGACAACCATGTAACTCTTCCACCCTCAGTAACTTAGCCGTCAAAGGCATGAGTGAGAGTCCACTGAAGAACATGGAAGTAGTGATAAGAAGAATGCCAACTCCTGTAGTCAACACCAACAGCCAGTTAAACAGTAGATATTAATGCACGCTTTAGAGCATGAAACCTATAAAGAAAAGTTATAAAAATGTGTAGCATTCCTCACCTGGGTGTTCTGGAAGTAATGCCTCCAGAGAGGCCTTATTTTGTCTTGACCACCAACATCCCACACTGTAAAGCAAATGTTCTTATATTCTACTGTTTCCACATTAAAACCTACAAAGATGAAAAAAAAAAAGACCATTGTGCACAATGTCATTAAGAAAATAAATCCCTTTATTGTGGCTTTTTCTCAGAATTGGTTTTTTTAGAGTCCTACTAGAAAATAAAAAATTTAAAAACCTAGGAGTTATAATGATGGATACATGTCACTGCACATTTATCCAAAAACGCAGAATGTAGAACACTAAAAGTGAACCCTAAGGTAAACTATGGACTTTGGGCGATTATGATGTGAAAATGTAGGTTCATCAATTGTAACAAATATACCACTCCAGTAGGTGATGTTGCCAACTGGGGAAGGTATTCATGTGTGGAGGCAGTGGCTACATGGGAAACCTCTCAATTTTTCTGTGATCCTAAAACTGCTCTAAAACACTAAAGTCTTAAAAAAAAAAAAAAAAAGTTTAGTTTCAAAATTAAACTGTATTCTATTTCACTTTATATTATCATGATACAAATTAAGGTCATCTGTAAACTTTCTTACCGATGGTAGGAATGGTGGTGACTATCTCCCCTAACTTCAGCTTATACAGAATGGTCGTCTTGCCAGCAGCATCCAATCCAACTAGAAAAAGACATCACAGATTTTAAATCTAGACCAAAAGCACTAAAAAATAATGCTAAGAAATAATTTTACAACAAATTTATAGTTTGAAAGCTAAAGTGAACTGGTCACACAAATGAGTTAGAAGTGCAATTACCTCATTTCTGATTCCCAAAGGCAACACCTCTACATAAAGGCTGTTCATCTTTCTTTCTAGACCTAGAGAGCTAGCATGTAATAGTGATAAGAAGAGTATCTGGCTGACTCAAGCTCTAATCTTTACTTTTGCTTTGCCACAAACCAGTCAAGTGCCTTTAAACAAGTCGCTTTAGGAAACTGAGGCCAGAGGAATTAGCTATAAAATAGGGGATTGGATCAGATAATCTAATACAATCTCTTCCAATTTACATCCTCATTAATTCTATGAACTACTACCATTTTTAAAAATACAAATTAGAAGTTGAATAAGAGAACATATATAAGAACAAGTGAGTTAACGAATTAGCTTTAAGATTTGTAAACTCAATTTCCTTTATATAAAGAACAAATTTGGGATAAAAGGTCTTGCTCGATGCTAGTGTAAAAAACTGTGCCCTGGTCTCCACAAATGACAAAGAAGGTAAGGCCAATTTTATCCCTACCTAAATCCCTTTCAACATCAAATGTGCAGAAATGAGAAAAGACTGGTTAATTGATTGAGGTTGTAAAAACGGCCCTATCATATTCATCTCCAATATAGGTTATGTCTAAATTCTTAAAATGATTCATTTGAGGCAGATACAAGCATGAAGGAATGTACTTGTTTCAGGAGAGGGAGGGAACGATACTAGAACAAGAGGCTTACCACTTTATTACAGTAATAGTGAAGCACAAATTGAATGCTTAAAGTATGAATCTCTCAAAACCTACATATTCTACATTGTTTGTCAAAGACATCATAAATGGAAGGTCAATATCTAATAAGCTCATTGAATGTATAATTGTTCTAGGGACATCCTATTTAGCCACCTAGATTTCCGCTGTCAGATTTTGAAATTCAACTGAGTATTGATTTAATAAGCAAGGATGCTTTAATATTTAATCAAAGACGTAGCACACAAAACCAATGCTATTAAGTTAAAAAAAAAAGAGAAATCACATCACTTATCTAATACATTCCTATGCAAGTAAGTTTAACTTTTATCAGTTAATTCAAAACAGAGCTAAAGGCTACAGGCAGTTCAGATTCCTACTCTGAATATATATATATAACAAACAACACTTTTTGCTCTATACCCTATAAAGGGTAGTTTTAAGATCTCTCTGGAAACTTGGGCCTCTTTAAGCCTTCTTATTCCTGTATCCTCTAATCAAACTTTATTCCCTACTTCTTCATACTATTATACAGATTTATTCTTTCCAAAACAGTATGATATACTTACTTGTCAGAGTGAGCTGCCCACTCTAAGCCCTTACTCATGGGCATAAGAAAAGCCAACTGTTACCAGAAGTGTTTTATTTTTTATGGAATAGTATCAAAAAGATCAGAAAACGTAATTCTAAAAAATACACAAAGAAACAAAAGTAGCTATCTTAAACTTTGGCATCTTCAGTAAAAATACAGAAAACAGGGAAATATATTTTCATTGTTTGAAAAGGCTGTCTCTTGAGAACATAAATCCTCCTCAGGTGATTTTGATCAAATTTCAAAACAAAGCAAAATTCCCCTTTAACTAAGTCCAAATATGATTAAGCCCAAGTCAGAAGAACTGACACTGAGATGTCGATTAGAAAAAACACTTGAGTTAGATTTTGAGAACTATGGTACGTGCCAGTCTTCATTGGGGTCCAACTGGACCTCACATCACCATTTAAAAACAGTGTATATCCAAAAATAGTGACAAGAAATCGAAGAAAGCCAAGACAAATTATGATTATATAACTATTTTAAGTTACAGTAAGTTTTATACCTGCTGCTTTGCGTAAGTAATATTCTACTTCTACATTGTTATTTTTTTAACACAATAAACATGTTACTTATTTAAAAAGAACAAATTTCCAAAGTAGTAGATTTCCTTTATTAAAATGTTGGGCTGGTTACAGTTCCTGATGCATCTATCAGGAAGATTACTGCTTAAGAGCCTTGAATATATTTTATATACTTATTTTTAAAAAAAGGGATTTTACAAAATAATGCAACCATAGGGTTTTTAAGCATCTACAAGTTATTTATGAAGTAAAAATTGTAAGACAACAGTTAAACGACTCACAGCCATATAGAAGATTCTAAAATCAAAGAAACCTTTTGAGTTGCACCCAAAATGATAGTGCTGTATAAATGGAAACCAGGAGAGTTGTTTTTTTAAAAGGTATTTCTATTTTAAGATTTAAGATGCACAAATTAATGTATACCATCACTTACAACTCGTTATACCTATAGTTCTTTACTCAAAAACATGTTGGTCTAACAATTTTGTGCCCCTTGAGTCATTTAAGTTTGTATTTTCTTAATGTTGCAATATTTAGCAATGAGACTTCTCCACAAAATGAAACTATAACCAATTTTCAACCAGCCAAGATAAGACTCTTATCTGTACAGGCCAGTAATGCCGTCCCTCCCTCTCACCCCTGTAAGCAACTCACTGTATTGAAAGATATACTGGAATTACTTGCTCCCCTTAACTGGACCTACACTTTGACCAAACTGTTAGCAGCAAAACTACCCCCAAAATCTTTGCCAGTCATTAAAAAGTATGTTTACCAAATTATGAAAGCAAGAAATACTTCTATTTTTAAATTAAGCTAGATTCCAATGATCTCAACTTGGAGGAAAAAAAAAAGACAGAAAGGAAAAAGACTGGGAAGAAAAAGTATTTTCAGGAGCATAAAATGTCAGATATGCTAGTTTTCTTCTTAATGTTTTACTTTCTTTCAAATTTTCCACAAGGAAGCTTAAAGTACAACTTCATAATAATTTAAAATTGAAAGCTAACTGTATTCCAACCACAATAGTAGGTGATTCCACACATTTTTGTAATTTAATCCTCACAATAACCCTCTATTTTTCAGATGCAGCAACTGAGATTCAGAAATGTCCCCAGAACCACAGGAGTAGCAAAACAAGTATTCAAACCCTACGTCTTGTGGAGAAATTAAATCCCTCATTCATAGCTAGTGGGAATATAAAATGGTGTAGCTGCTTTGGAAAATAGCTTGTCAGTTCCTCAAAATGTTAAACATAGTTAATATATGACCCAACAATTTCATTCCTATGTATTTATTTATCCAAGAGAATTGAAAACATGCCCCCACAAAAATTTGTTCATGAATGTTCATAGTATTATTCATAATAGCCAAAAAGTGGAAACCACATTTCCATCAACTGACGAATGAATATGGATAAGCAAAATGTGGTATATCCATACAATGGAATTACCATTCAGCCATAAAAAGAAATGAAGTAGTGATACATGTTATAATATAGATAAACCCTGAAAACATTATGCTAAGTGAAAGAAGCTAGACACTAGAGATCATATATTATGATTGATTCCATCATATGAAATAACCTAAATAGACAAGCCCATAGAAACAAAGTAGATGAGTGGTTGCAGGAGGAATTGGAGGGTGGATAGCAATGACAATTTATGGGTATAGGGTTTCCTTCTGGGCTGATGAAAATGTTCTAGAATTAAGACTGGTGATGGTGATACAACTTAATGAATATAATAAAAACCACTAAACTGTACACTTTAAAGAGATGAATTTCATGTTATGTGAATTACATCTCAATTTTTTTCATTAAAACAAACAACAACAATAAAAAACCTAGGTCTGATGCCAGAACTCTCAAATAATATTTATATACTGCCATCCGGCCTTCAGATTTTTCTGGTGGACACACTCTATCTTAATATTTTATCTAATTCCTCAGAGGTTTAACCATCAAAATGAGAGCTACATCATAATGAGCTCAGGTTTTGCTTCTATCCAACAGATCAGAAATATCTGCACTTTGATCAATGTGTTAATTGGCAGCAAGTTATCAAGGTCTCTGATAGCCACACTGCGTAATAAGGCAAGAGGATGGATGGCTGTATCAACTTCTAGTGGAATGAAACTAAAGATTTTGCCTTTTCTATTGTTTCCCTATATTACATAACTAATCAGAAGGGCCTTTTCTTTAAAGGCTGGCAATTATGTTTTCAACTAATGACCTGAGAAAATGCTACTGCCGTGTTTCCCTGAAAATAAGACCTAGCCGGACCATCAGCTCTAATGCATTTTTCGGAGCAAAAATTAATATAAGACCCGATATTATATTACATTACATAAGACCCGGTCTTATAATAAAATAAGACCGGGACTTATATTAATTTTTGCTCCAAAAGACGCATTAGAGCTGATGGTCTGGCTAGGTCTTATTTTCGGGAAAACACGATAATAAGCTAAATCAAAAAGAACACAAAATTCTATCTGTATCACTATAATTGTAGAGGAACAAAAACCTCCTCTTAAAAGGCTAAAGCAAATACAATAAATAATAAGAGTGGATTGGTGGAATTACAGGTAATTCTTTATCATGTTTTTTAAATTTAACAAAAAGGGCATATTTTTAGAATCAGGACAAACCTTAAAAATTACAAAATAATCCCTTTCCAGGATTCCTTTGCAGGATGGCTCCCCCAAAGAAGGGTAGTGAGAAGAAAATGGGCCGTTCTGCCATCAATGAGATAGTGACCAGAGAATATACCATCAACATTCACAGCCGCATCCATGGAGTGTGTTTAAGAAGTGTGCCTCTCAGGCACTCAGAGATTGGGAAATTTGCCATAGAGATGGGAACCCCAGATGTGCGCACTGACACCAGACTCAACAAAGCTGTCTGAGCCAAAGGAATAAGGAATGTTCCACACCGTGTCAAGGTGCAGTTGTCCAGAAAGTGTCATGAGGATGAAGAGTCACCAAATAAGCTCTATACGTTGGTTACCTAAGTACCTGTCACCACTTTCAAAAATCTACAGTTTATGTGGATGACTAACTGCTGATTGTAGAATAAAGGTACAAAACTGCCTTTGGAAAAAAATTACGAAGTAACTATTTACAAAATACGCTAGAGGAAAAAGGCATGAAACGCCACTCTTTAGCTTGAAGCCTCACTTAATATACTGGCAATATTTATCAAATTGTCAAATAGAGGATCCTTCCTCCTGAACCTTTCTAGTTCCAAAAAAGCCACAGTCACGTATAAGGGCAAGGCAGAACTTCACTGGTATTAGCAATCTTTTAGAAAGTAACTTTTCCAGCTTTTCAACAGGCAGGAACTTGCAAGTTCAAAAAGCAGAATTAATAATTCCTCTACAGAACACATTAGAGCTTTCAGATATAAACACAATTTGGGGAGTCATTTACCAAAATTACATCTTATCACAGATAAAAACATGGAGATCATGCTTAAAATTAAAATAGGATTATGCAGGGCTACATGAGAAATATAAGGTGGAAACTCTGAATTTAAGCTCAATAATGTCACGAGTGATTTCTCCTTTAAGAAATAACTACACAATTTCTGTCAATCTGTAGTTTAAATGACTTTAAATCTGACATTGTTTTTTTTTATTAATTTTTTAAATTAGTTAACTACAAGCTGTAACTTCAAACATCTTTTTGAGTTACTTGAACTTCTGAAAGAGTGGGTGTAGGAATAAAATTTAAAACTTTTCCACAGTAATTTGGCAAACCAGACTCAGCTAACTGCTCTTTCAATAACATTAAGATGGTAAAATCTGAAGTCACCGACTAAAGAAAGCATGAATTTTTATCTAAGCCTTTTAAAAGAAAAGAAAGCACACATACTTGCCACAGAACATTAATATGGAAAAACCAATAATTAACTAGTAATTCTAATACTTCAATGGAGCAGACACCTTAAGGGTGATCTATTTATTTATGTTGTCACTCATAAAGCTGGAGGAAAAAACTGTATCAAGCTTCCAAATCACCTCTTTCCCTATCCAGGCACATGTCCTTCATATAGTTTACTTCATTTGATGAGGTACCATAAAAGTTGACCTTGTGACTGAAGTGTTTTTAATCAAGAGAACATGATTATCCTGAAACGAAAATGCAAAACAAGAACAGCAATCTTGAGTAATAAAACATTTAACACAAAATGAGTAATTCCAAATCAAGACTTCTATCCCATGCACAAAGTTAAGTAAATACTTTTCCTCTTCCACTGTCTTTCCATCATTTTGGGGGGTAAAATGAGAACTACTCCCCTAACACAGGAAAGTACTTATAGCATAATTCCACCTTTCTTCTCCCTCTGAAACTTTTAGCCACCACGACAGACTAAGGAAATGAAAACCAGCAATTCATTTCCAATAAATCTTCGGTAAAAGGACCAACCATAGTTGTGCATTTCCAGAACACAAGGACGTATCAGTAGTAGTTAATCCCTTTAAGGAACAGGCTGAAAATTCATTATCACAATCCAAAGTCCTCCCACTGACTACGGATCCTTTTTCAGACGACCATTTTTCAGTGACTTTTAAAGCTTAAATATGCTTGCCCTCTTAAAATCCTGCATACATGAAATCTGACAAACTTCGATAGAGAAAATACATTAATTTACCTTTGTGAATGAATCATTAACAATTGTTCCATGAATTGGGAAGAGGCTGGAACAAGAAAGTAAAAGAAAGAACCAAATATGTGTATACCCTTCATCTTCATACACCCTGCAATGTCACCGAACCTTGCTTTGTCAAACTTTCAATGGTAACAGAACTGGAAAACAAAACCTTTCCCCCTCCACTCTCTAGAAAACAAGTTAATGAACCAACAAGTTTCAACGTTTAAAGTGAGAGGGGCTCCTGTTCGCATTATTCAGACCCGCGGGACTTGGCTATGATGGAGATGACGCCCAGCACCGCAGGGGCGGCGCTGCCTACACCACCCAAGTGACAAGCCCCTTCTCCCGCAGCTGAGTTAAAAAACACACCCCGCAAACAGGTTTTCAAAAGCCTGTTTTTCAAAAGAATTGAAAAGAACACCTTTATAATTATCCACAAGGCTGCCCTAAAATTAAGCATCATGTTCAGGTACTGAAAATTTGACATGGGCTTTGAAAAAAATTAGTTTCTAAATGTTTCTTTTTTCATTCAAGCTTAGCCAACTGGGCTAATAACAATTACTAATTAAAACATGAGTTTGAAAACCAGAGAAAATGAACCCAACACCGGGGGTGCCAAAAAAAAAAGTACAAGACTGGTATTCCTCTTTCCTTACCGGTACACGTATACTGAGTATCCCAATTTTAACTGGTTTTGTCCCTTTCTTAAAATGTGTACGTATACTTTTTTTTTTTTGGGGGGGGGAGGGAACCTTCTGTATATTTAGTGTTTCAGAGTGGCCAAAACAAACATATTCAGGAAAACCTCAGTTTTGAAGGATACGAACAAGGAAAAGGGAAAGAGAAAAAACACGAAGCGGAAAGCAGCGCGAAGCAAAGTTTCGCTACGTGAGCGCCGAGGACCGCGGACTCTTCCGAAAGCCGGGGCGCTCCTCCCCGGCCGCCGCTGGGCCTGGTCGCTTCCTCCCCGGCCGGCTCCGGGCTCCGGGCTCCGGGCTCCGGGCTCCGGCGACCGCGCACATCCCACCCAGGGTGCCGAGCGTGCCCCGGGCGGAGAGGGGGAGCAGGAAGGCCGGCGCCGCTCGGCCTCGCTCCCGACCGCGGCCCACACCCAGGGAAGCGGGGAGCCAGCGCGCCCTCAGACCGGGCCTCGCCGGGGGCTTCCGGGCGCTACGAGAGCCGAGTTCGCTTCCCCCACGTCGGCGCCCAACCTTGTCGGGCTTCCACGAAGACCAAGGAGCGAAAGCCCAACGCGGGAGGAGAACTTACCCCCGCCGCTGCCCGGCCTCCAGGACAAGCCTGGGCTGACGACCAACCCTTCGCCCCATTGTTCCCGGTGAAGAACTCCTCCCGGCCCCCGGCCCGCCGCCCCTCCCCCACCGCGGCGGGCGGCGGAAACCGCAGGCCCCGAGCCTCCCCCGACCCACCGGGAGCGGGACTCGACTCTCGGTCGCTCACTCACCCATCAAAATGCGCATCTGCTTTTTGCCGAAGAGGCGGGAGAAGAGGGAGGAGATGGTGAGGCCCATGGCGGTAGTGGCACTTGCGATGGGCAGAGGTTGGGAGCGTCCACAGGCCTTCTCCGTTCACGCTCCCCGCAAACTGAGCGAGAAGAAAGCTTTGCTGAGGAAGAGGGCGGCAGGAACAGCTCGCTAGCCGGCGTGTCAGACGAAGCACCGCCAAAGGTACTAACGGGGCGCGGACCCGCTCGACGACTGGCGCGGCCCCTCCGGCTCTAGTGTTAAGGCTTCGACTGTGCCACGTCACACGGCAGCCGCGGCGAATCCGGCAGCGGCCCGGCCCCTCCAACGCGTCCAGAATCGCGTCACGGCCGCCCCATCCCCCTGCGCTTCCGGTGCTGCTCGAGCCACTGCGCCTGCGCTCGGGACGGGCCGGCCCCCTTCGCTGACGTGCATCTATGGTCGCCACCACCTAAGGGACGTGGCTCCTGGAGCGGGGCGAGGCCAATTGGAACACGCGTACTGGGAGACAAAGTCCCACAATTCTTCGTTGTCACTTCCAACCACACACAAGGCTAGACGCTTCCGCCCAGATGACTGAATCCAGGAGGTTGTAATCCTTGCTTCCGGAAAGACGGGCTGTGCATATTGGGTTAGGTAATTAACTTCCATTCTTTCTGCCTTTGGGGCGCGTTCCTCTAATGCTACGCACCTTGAGGACTCCCTTTTCCTACGAACGTACACACCGGGACCAGACACTTACCCTCGTGGAGGGGTGAAGACTGGCCTTTCTTTCCCAGGAGATAAAGCGGTTAAAAGCCGACGTGCAGGCGGAGAGCAAGGGGCAAAGGAAGAAGCTAAGCCTAGACGCTTCGACCCCCACGCCCGGTCATCCTAATCCTGTGTCAAGACGAAAGAGCCCCCAGACGTTTTCAACTATTGCAGGTTTTTAAGAATCCAATGAGGAAGATTTGCTTTTCATTTCTCTCCCAGAAAAGGCATTTAAGATAGATTTTTTATGTTGAGGTGGGAAGCCTCCTCACTTTTAAGAATATTTATAATCATCATGTTTTCCTGGTTACAAAGTAAGACATACATCTTGTAAAGAAAATATAAAAAATCAAGTTCCCCATACTCTTCGCCTCCTCCCATTTACTTCTTCCACACTGGTGGTGCTGTTTAGGATTAGCAGCGCCCCCTTCCTCCACTCTTAACCTAATTAAGCCATGTTCACCCACTCTTCAGATCTGTTTCAAATTTAACTCCCTTGGAGACTTTCTTTTTTTTAAGATTTTATTGGGGAAGGAGAACAGGACTTTATTGGGGTGCAGTGTGTACTTCCAGGACTTTTTTCCACGTCAAGTTGTTGTCCTTTCAATCTTAGTTGTGGAGGGAGCAGCTCAGCTCCAGGTCCAGTTGCCATTGCTGGTTGCAGGGGGCGCAGCCCGCCATCCCTTGCGGGACTCGAGGAATTGAACCGGCAACCTTGTGGTTGAGAACCCACTGGCCCGTGTGGGAATCGAACCGGCAGCCTTCGGAGTTAGGAGCACGGAGCTCTAACCGCCTGAGCCACCGGGCTGGCCCGGGAGATACTTTCTTGACCTGACTAGATAAATCGCTCAGGCTCAAAGAAACAACCGCTCTTCGTAGTTAAATGATTTCACTTTTACTATTGACAGCCCTCCTCCCACTTGTCTGAAGACACTAAGACGGCAAGACTGAAGTCCATCTTTACATTCCATTGTATTCCCTGCATTTGGCACACCGTGACACTCAACGATAGTTGAATGACAGTGGGGAGGCAGAATAAACTATAGTATATCCATTCTATGAAATACTCTCAGGAATAGAACTATAAATTCTAAAGAAAAGATCTCCAAGATACAGTTAGTGAAAAAAGCCAAATAAAGACTAAGTACTGTAAAGTAATATAAAAGTGCAGATTTCCTCGTGTGTGTGTAAATGCAGAACAAGAACTTTGAAGCAAAATTTGCAGTAGATACTGGTTACCTGTTTAATCAGTGTGGAGAGAAGAAGGAGCTTTCCCAGGGAGTAAGGGAACCTGATTTTGGAGTGGTAGTCAAAAGAGCTTTATCTGTACTTTTTAAAAAAAATATGCTTTATTGAGATATAATTTACATGCAATAAAATTCACCAATTTTAAATGTACAATTTGATGAATTTTAAAAAATACATATAATAGTGTAGCCAATACCATAATCATGCTGTCAATCATTTCTATTACCTCAAAAAGTTCCCTCCGGGGCCGCTGGCTTGCTCATTGGTTAGAGCGCAGTGCTCTTAAGACCAGGGTCGCTGGTTCGATTTGTACATGGCCAGTGAGCTGCACCCTCCACTAGACTGAAAACAACCACTTGACTTGGAGCTGAGCTGTGTCCCCACAACTAGATTGAAAACAACTTGACATGGAGCTGATGGGTCCTGGAAAAACACACGGTTACCCAATAAAAAAATTTTTTAAAAAAGTTCCCTCATACTCCTTTGTAGTCATCTTCGTCCCTCACCTCCAGCCTCTGGCCCACCATTGATCTGCTGTCTCTTTCCAAAATTTCATATAAATGAAATCATATGGTATGTAGTATTTTATGTGTCTTTCTCCTAGCATAATGATTTTGAGATTCATCCATGTTATAGCGTGTATGAAGTTTGTTCTTTCTGATTGCTGAGTAGTATTCCATTGTGTAGATATATCACTGTTTCTTCATTCATTCACCAGTTGGTGAGTTTTGGGTTGTTTCAAGTTTGAGGCTTTTACGAGTAAAATAACATTTTAGTACAGGTGTGTGTGCATCTGTATTGATTTATTTTTACAAAATGAATTTATCTATGCACTACTTAATTTAAAAAATAATCTTTGAATTTAATAAATTAACCAGTTTGACATACTATATTCTTGTAGATTTTCCTCTCTCAAGTAGTAACATCTGTAAATATTAATGGGATCTTATAGTGCGAAGTAACTTCTTTTTTCATTTAATAATATACTGTGGACATTTAACAATATCAGTTTTAAGCACTGCATTCCATTGTATGTACATAAGATAATTTAACTGATCTTTCAAATTGTAAAACATACTCTTTGATCCAAAAATTCCACTTCTAGGAATTTATGGTAACAAAAATTTCCCTCAAGTTTGCTATGTAGTACTTGTAAGAAGTTCAAACAATGTTCATTACAGTATTGACTGTAATGGAGAAAACTGGAAGCATCAATTTTTTTAAAAAGAAATATTTAAATCCCTCACTGGTCACTAGCCCAGATATTCCAATTTTTGCTTTTGCTTTGCTACATTTTATAAATTCACAATGATAAAGAAAGAAATTAAACCCATTGCCAGGACATTTAATCTTTTTTCCTAATAGTGCCATCCTAGGCATTCTGTAGTTGCTTATTCCAACTGGTGCATTCTGCAGGATGGGGTTGAAAAATCTGCAGTTTCAAAAAGTAAGCTGTTTTGTATTGTTGACGATCTATTGAGTAAAGCTCCATTTGGTAGTGACAGAATAGATATCAGTGGATGTCCAGAGGGGAAGGAAGGAGTGCAAAGGAGCATGAGGGAATTTGCAGGGGGGGAGCGGTTACAGATATACTCCTATTTTGACTGTAGTGATGTTTTTATGGGTGTATTCAAATGTCAAACTTATCAAGTTGTGCACTTTAAGTGTGTTCAGTGTATTTATGTCAATTATACTTCGGTAAAGCTGGTTTTTAAAAACAAATTGCTGGGTTTTACCACCAGAGCCTCTGGGTATAGAAATACTTACAGGTCGGCCCAGTGGCTCAAGTGGTTGGAGCACAGTGCTCCTAATGCCAAGGTAGCCAGTTCGATTCCCACATGGGCCAGTGAGCTGCACCCTCTACAGCTAAGATTGTGAACAACACTTTCCTTGGAGCTGGGCTGCAGCGGGCTGCCGGGGGCTGCTAGGAGTGGCTGGTGGCCAACATGAGTAGCCAGCAGCCAACGAGAGCTGCCATAAGCTGCTATGAGCGGCTGACCGACTGTCTCAGCCGGGGGAGCCCAAGGCTCATAATACCAGCATGGGACAGGGAGCTGTGTCCTACACAACTAGACTGAGAAACAACGGCTTGAACCGAAGTGGGGGGGAGGCGGAAAAAGGGGGAAACATTTTTTTACCTATTTCTTTAAATTCAAATCAATCATTTCAATAGTTTCCTACTGAAGTCTAAATATTCACTTAATAGCAAGTATGATAACTCTGGAATATAAAGTTACTATTTTTCAAAAGTATCTCAATCAGTCTAGAAACACTTTATACTAGAAGCAATTTATACTACAATGTATTAATACTAGTTGATAGGAAAAATCATTAAGGAGCACAAAAAAAGATGAAAGATCCATGAAGCTTAGCTTTCTCATGGCTAAGTAGAAATGGTATGATGATGACAAAGAGAAGGCAAAAATAAACAGAAGAACCCAAGCCTAGTGATGACGCTAGTAAAATGGAATGAGACCTATGATTACTAGATAATAATAATCTTAATTTGAAGAAAGGCCTTTAAGTAATACTGTGGCATTTAAGTACAGTAATGGGTAGCAGAGAAAGGCTGGTATTCAAAAGTGAAGAAGTAATACTAGAAAATAGGATATAGCAGAATTCTACTGCCATCTTTTTTTCCCCCTCAGTATTTGTATATCATGAGATAGGCAATGTTATAAATGCAAAATAAACGTCATAAACCAGTATCATTAACCAATCATCAACTTAAAACTTGCTGTTCTAAAAATTGGTTAAGGTTTAGGAATCATGATTCTGTATCTTGTATCAAATTGCTGTATTTCAAAACAAACAGGGAAGTGTAATTAGAAAAAAATTGTAGGAGCTCTGTTTTATTAACAAATGCTAATTTCTATTTGGTTAATAAATATCACAATTCAACCAAGTTGTAGATGGCATATAAGTATTACATCTTAGATATATGAAGGGATATCAAATTATTAATGATAACTTAGTCATTACTGAGTTAATAAATTTTATTATTTTAAACCTTCTCTCATTATGGAGCATAGTGCTCCATTTAAATACAGTAATGGGTACTTATGGAGCATAGTGCTCCATAATGAGAGAAGGTTTTTTGTCTTCTTCGACTGCTTTTAGAGGGCTAATATTTGAAAGTTCGTAATTAAATTTTTCCCCAAGTTATGCCAAAAAGAGAAAGTTAATAAAATTCAGATGTATAAAAACAAATGAATTAAGTTATGAGCAAGTGGAAACAAAAAGACAATTTTTAATGGCATCTCTTTTAAATGTATTGGAATATTTTATAGTATACTTTGAAGTACATTACCAAGTAACTTCAAAAACGAATAACATCCAATATATTTTATTATTAATAAATAAATTAAAATCCAAAGAACAGTGTCATATACTTGCTACTTTTAGAAAGTAAGAGGAAGAAATAAAAGTAATTTGAGATTTAAGGTTAAAATAGAAAAGGTTAGCAAACAAAGGAGAATCTAAGAATACCTAGATTATTAAGTTAAATAATTTTCATCAGTACATCGCTAGGAAGAATATGAAATCACTTAATTGATCGGTCTGTTATTAATAAACTGGACTACACCTGTTCATAGTGAATTTTCATTTGAATTTTGAAACATAATTTAGGAAGTAAAAGGAATCCCATAATGCACAAGTTTCATTTAATGTGCATATTTTCAAGCATTCCAACCTTACTCAGAAATAACACAACATATTCAAGTGCTTTAAAATCAAAGGCCTTTTAATTCGGTTTTTGGTAATGACCATAAATGCCTTCACAAAATCTCTATTTCATTGAAAACAGAAGGCACTAGGCATTACATAACACCCTGAAAGCAGTGATTCCTTCTGATGCTGGTGGAGATAGACTACAAATGGCAGGTTTTAGATCTTAACAATGTCTCCTCACCAAAAAAAAAAAAAGACAACTCTGAAAATCAAGTTACCAATCAGTCTTTCTCAGGTTCCACTGTAATTTTAAGTTATTTTTTCAACTACATCATTTGAAATTCATAGATAAACCACATAAGCATGATAGGGTTTTCAATACCTGTTAGGTTTTAGTTATAATACAGTAAATATGAAGATACCATTATTATGCTAATTGGCACCCTCTGCTACTCTTTAGCTGTGCAAAATAAACTTGAAATGATACATCCTATAGTGGTATAATTTAAAAGATCTTTGACGTGACACTAACAACTTTCAAATTCTGGTCACAAACTGCATATAAACTGTAAGATTAAAATACACCTTTCTGAAAATAAGATGACCATTTATACCTAAATAAAGTTTCCCAAAAAGATATGAAATACTTTAGCATATAAAAGTAGTTGCCTCTTTTCCACAAGGACAACTGTTGTTTCACAAAATAACTCATTCGATCCGTGGCAAATGATTTCATTCAAATGCCATATTCTCTCTATGACTTTGAGGTATGCTTCAAGAGACTATCCATGAGAAAAGGGCACATTTAGGTATAAGACCACAGTTACAAACACAAGGAGTCTTTCTTGGGTCAGGAGTGCTCTTAAGAGTTATACTAACAGAAAAGAAGAGATAGCTTCTGAAGCCATTTCTTTTACAAATACATACAACTAAATTTGGTTACTTAGACGGTAATTTAAGACACAGCTATTTACATATGTGCTATGTCATGTGTGCCTATTTTAAATAGTGGCTTCTGCAGGACACTCCTATTTAAACACAAACCAAACAACTTTGGTAGAGTAAACCAAACCACAATCTTCTATTTTTTGGCAAGGTAGTATAAACAAAACAAACAAACAAAAACAACAAAAAACTAGCTATAACAGTGATTCAGGCAAAAGTTCCCATGTCAAACAACAGTAGGTTGTTTTTGAGAAATACTAAGTGTTCTGAGAAATACTAATTTGGGGGCAAAAAACCCTACCAAACAAATAATGCTGAAAATCACTCTTATAATCACTCAAATGAGTATCACATAAAAAGTTTATGGGCCTTTAAAAATAGTTCAGTTTAAAAAATAGCCGATTATGAGTTTTATAATTAGAATGTCTTTGAAAGATATCCAAGATTATTAACTTAAACAGGCCCAATTAGTAAAGCGTAAGAGGAAATTAACTCTTCCATAATTAATACTAGATACCTTCTTGCCTTTGGAGAAACTGGTAAGATTAAATTTGAAAATGGTATAGAAAATAATGAAATGTATGACAACTGGAAAAAAAATACCATGCCACTAGTAATAAACATGATGGGAGGCAAGAAACATACCATTTTTAAGCAATGATTATGCAAAAGAATGCCTTATATAATTATGTATCATAACCAAAAAAAGCTTCAAGACTAGCAGCTGGGTTTTGTGAAACATGTAGGACAACAGAAGGCACTACAAAGAGCATTAATTACTTCTAACTATAGTCAGACAGTTCAGTCTTTTCCTTCTTAAGAAGATAGCCAGTGTGAATGTTATTTTTATATCCCCCTGAGTTTTAACATGATTGGGCAAAACAGCACCAATTTAAAAAAATATCTGCAATGCCAGCATTGCAGTTTGGAATCACTTATACTGATGGCCCCACAGGTCTCTCATAAGAGCACTTTAGAACATGATTAAAAATATAGAAATGCCTTTTGGTGTTTCAGTATTAAAGTGGAACCACCACAGATACCCATTTTTAAAAATAATGCACTAAAAAAGTCTGTTTACACGGTATAGTCTTTCCACCCTGTAGCTAGCATTTACAGCTGTTTTCACTCCAGAAGATCTCCTTTGTGCGTCTGATTGAAATGTCGGTATGCTTCATGGTGCAGTCATTTTTGGCTGGAAAATCCTGGCAAACATCATGTCATGCCTGTTTTGAGCAGTATGCCTTGAAGGTCCTCAGGCAACGCTGAGATGATGGCATCTATGTGTGTCCGTAACTTTCCCACAGTGTCGGGCTTCACAGGTAAATGCTCTCGATCAGCCTGCAACTAATAAAGAATGTGTGAAAGCATTTAAATTATCCACAGAGTCTGTATTAATACATTGTAGTTTCTAAATAAACATTTTTAATAGCCTAATGATTTGGGAACTTCAGACTTCGACCAGAATTTACAGAGACTATAAAGAAGCAAAGAACATGCCATTGAAATACTGAAATACAGTACCTCGGTTTTCGAACATAATCCATTCCGGAAGACCGTTCGAGTTCTGAAATGTGCGAAAACCAAGGCACTGTTTCCCCATAGAAAGTAATGCAAAATGGATTAATCCGTTCCAGACCTTTAAAATCAACCCCTAAAACTGCAAATTTAGCATGAATTTTACTATCTAATGATACCATCGATGCATAAAATTTACGGCGTTCGTAAACTGAAATGTTCGTCAACAGAGACGTTAGAAAACCAACGTACCGCTGTAATATATTGAGCTCAATAAAAGACTTCTATGTAAATTAAGCTTAATGCATACCATGTGGTATGAAATATAAGTGACAATGTTTTTTGTAAAGCTCATTAGGCTTTATGTAAATATTTTTTAAATAATATGGCATCATTATGATTTGCTTGAGTGACCAAGCGTTTTCAGTCAGATCTACCATTAACTGACCAATATCAAGCCCACTGAAAAAGTTTACTTCTGTGATACATCATGGACTGTCACCTCAAACGTGAAGAAACTATCTTCATAGATCTTTGGCTTTTTGGGCTACATACCAGCTTATTTTTTAGCTTCAATACAAGGTCTACTGTTTCTACTTCTGTGTGCTTCTGGGTCCAGAGAAGTAAATCCTGGAAGAATAAACAAATCCCCAAACAGTGAAGTACTCAAAATAATTTTCATACTGCTCTATTTCAGTGGATGAAATCACTGAGAAGGACAGAAAGGAAAAGGAGAACAGGGTATTTAACCCAGATATAGCATTACAGTACAAGAATAATTCTGTACATGATATTCTAACAATGTTAATCAGATAATTTTCAACATTAGCCAGAATGATTGTTGAGTATTTGGCAGTAAAACAAAATGTAACAAGTTCCTTTCTGAGGTGGCCCATTTAGATCAAGAAAAACAAAACTGAAACTCAAAGTACAATAGTAAACCCCAACACCACTAAGTATGACTACTTTAATTTATAAAAAGCATTAGCTAACAAATCAAGAAAACTGTGAGCGTGAATATATTTATTACTAGATGTAAACTTTGCATCTTCAAATAAGCTCTTCCTGGGCTTATTTGAGGTTGTCTTTATTGAATTCCTTCTCTCAAAACCATAAGCACTGGGAGTTTATGATTAGAAAGTTAACACTGAGGCTAGCCCACCTCAAGCTAAATACAAATGAAAACGATATTATCCATTATATTTTCACTTAATTTAAAATAGTTCTGTGACAAATTATAGACTATAAAAAGTCAGTCCAAATACAGAAAAAAATGTTAATAGCAACTGGAAGAGGTTACTAAGGCATGCTGGAAAAAATATGAGTTAGACTGCTCGGATTTGAATCCTGACTCCATGAATTGATATGCTGGAAAATATTTAACCAGTTCACCAGGAAAAGTCCCCGGTTTGATTTGCTAATTTCTGTGATGTGACACTTCCACTAGAGCTGATTTCAAGCTACTAACCTGAGATCACTGAATAAAGAGCTGGGAGATGTATAGTCAGCTCTTATGAGCCAATGCAAGTGGGCTCTAGCTCACTGCCGGCTCCCCTACTTAGCAGTAATATGATTTGAAGAGTCATTTAACTTACAATCCTTAAGTGTCCCATAAGAACACAACAGAACACACCTACTTCAGTGAATTGTTGTGAAAATTAAAAGACATTATCCATATAGAGCGCCGACACAGTCTTTGGGATACAGCACACGACCTAAAAAAGTTAGCTATTACTATGTATAAAGAAGTGGATATGGATATCCTTCCAGCCTCTAAGGATAACTGTATTTTTACTCTCGACCGTTGCTAATATCACACAAACACGCTGTTCTCTAACCTCTTCACAAAGAGCTTCTAGGTGGAGTGCCTCCAATTTCTGGGTCATTTCCTTCCGCCGGGTCTTGAACCAACCATCAAAATTTGGGGATTTTAGAAAATGCCTATAAAAATAAATTTTAAAATAGCAAAGTTTGATTATGATTCACTTCCTCTCCTCAATACCTTTCCTACTTATAGCCCGAAGAATCATGTGAAACAATGGAATTTTGAATAAAAGAATATAAATCCACTTTTTTGATTTTTGGTGTTCCCTTCTTCCCTCCTTCCTTCCCTCCCTCCCTCCCTTTTTTTAAAAATATAGCTCTAGGGATGGGTGAAAAAGCAAAAAAAAAAGGCTCACCGGTAAAGTCCAATCCAATCGCCTTTTATTCTACAGGTCAACTGAGGTCCTGCTTTCTCAAGTGTTTTCATAAATTCTTCTGGAAGGAATTGTCTTAATTGGGGTGGACTCTAGAAAAAAAGGACAAAAAATAAAAAATGAAAAAAGGACATACTGTATCTAAAAATTAGAAATGGATTATGTTCATAGAAGTTAATTGTAGTTACAGAACTCAAATAGGAATTAATTGAATATATATATATATATACCTTCCATGGAGAAATACTTTTTTGCAAAGGCATCAAGCTTGCCACATATCTTTCCTAAAACCAAGAAAACAAGTTAATCAAGTTAGATGTTCTTACCCAGAGAGTCTTCAAAAATGTTTAAGTAGACCTACTTAAAAGAAATGGATTTCCAAGTTTTTCGTCATATGATTTTCAATCATATTACTTCCCACAATAGATACAGCTAAACTCATTGAATTGAGAAGTCAGACTTCACAAAAATTTGGATTATCTAAAATTTAGATAATCCAAAGGACTACACATTTTTAATAATAATTAACCTTATTAAATAACTATGTGGCAAAAAATATACTCAACATTTTACCTGCATGATCTCTTTTAATAATTGCAACTATCCTACGTGGCAGGTATTATTGGGAAACTAAGGTTTCAAAAGGCTAAGTAAGCTGTGTAAGGTCACATAGTTTAAACTTGAATTCAGGTCTACTTAACTTCAGCCCATGTGCTACAGTAGAGTTCATTTACTTAAACAGATTTAAACAGAACAAAATAAACTGACATCCATAGAACCAAGAAAGAATATTTCTTCCCAAAATATAATAACAAAGATCTCCAGGTTGCCCCCATATAATATTCACAGATAGATTACATTAATAACTATATAGAATCTTTCTACAATGCAGTCTCCAGATTAGGACCACATGGTACTGCCTGATAACTATGAGACTTCTTTTAATATTTTAATATGATATTCCCCTGAATTTCAGGGAATAACCATATCATCAATTAATTATTCCATAAATATTTATTAAGTGCTACGGCGTAACAGACTGAGAAAAAGATAATGAACAGACAGATAAGGCCCCTGTCATCAAGGTGCTACAGTTTCATGGATATTATGTCAAATTGTGCTCAAGAAAATAAAATCAGAACAAATAGCTACAGGATAACCTGGGAATAGAAGTATAAAATGCAACAATTATATAACATTGTCCTGCAATTATCTCATTTAAAATATTCACAACAGCCCTGAAAGGTATTTAGGAAAAGTGGAATTAGCCACATTTTATAGATAAAGAAATTGAAGGTCAGAGAGAGGATGTGACTTTTCAGTTACACAGTTAATAACAAAAACAAGGAGTTCAGGTCTCTTGCAAAGGGCTCTATTTTTAATTACTAAACACCTGAGCAGGCAAAACACACAACATAAGGTTTTAGTGAATGGGAAAAACATTCATACACTCTTCAATAAATCATCAAGTTAAGCAAATACGTATGTTAACTTACTAACGGAATGATAAAGCTCTGTGTCAGTTCCAAGAAATAGCGTCGAAGAATAACGCTTTGAGCCTCAGAAGGACGTTTCTGTTGTACACCCTTAAAAGACGAAAAAATAAGAACCTGTATTTTAGTGTTAAGGAATATAAAACAATGGGCAATTATAAAAGTTCAACTGATATGTAAAAAAAATATATATTTTTTATTTGATATAAAACAAACCCTAGAACTTCATATTTTTCCCCCCTTTTTTCACCTCCCCGTGCCCCGCCACTTCAGTTCAAGCCCTTGTTTCTCAGTCTAGTTGTGTAGGACACAGCTTCCTGACCCATGCTGGTATTATGAGCCTTGTGCTCCCCGGGCTGAGGCAGTCGGTCACTGATCATCGGTCGGTCATCCACAGCACCACTCACAACAGCTCACAGCAGCTCTCACTGGCTGCTGGCCACTCACAATAGCTGCTGGCCACTCACGATAGCTGCAGCCACTCACACTGGCTGCTGGTCATTCACGCCAACCTCCAGCTGCTCACGGCAGCCCAGCTCCAGGGAGAGCCGTTGTTCACAATTTTAGCTGTAGAGGGCGCAGCTCATTGGCTCATGTGGGAATCGAACTCGGCAATAGGAGCACAAAGCTCCAACCACCTGAACCAACAGGCCGGCCCTAGACCTTCATCTTAAACTAATTTAATCTTAAATTCATTATGCAATAATACTGTGGGGAAAAAAATCCTTAGAGCAAAACATAAGGTATTCATCCCATACTTAAAAATATTAGTTCACAATGAAGACTATCTTTATTTCATGCTTGCTGTATTAATGCTATTAACATTTCCCCCAAATCCTAACTATCCCCTACGGTTAGATGCTAAGCCACCTTATGGTAGAGCCCATGACTTTTTCACTATAACGTCCAAGTTTCTAGGAAGATTGGCACCAGTTTGTAGCTGCAGCCCCCATATTTCAAGCCCGTAATTGCTGCTATTTTTGTTTTCTGATTTCTATGAAGCTTTGGTTCAAAAGGAGACCTCATTTCACATTACTATGCATAAAGCACATATTGCCTAACTGCATATTACATGTGAATAAGGAAATTTAAATTAACATGAGCCAATAATTACCTTCTGTAATTGTTTTATGATCTCGTCATCTCTACTTAGATATGGCTTATAAGAAGTATAAACTCCTAAGAAGTAAAGAAAACAAGGTAAACAGTTTTGTTTTGTTTTTTTTTAACCAAGCACCCATAAGGTATATATTTAAAAATTAATAAAAGTCAATACCAGGTTTAGAATCCAGAGTCTTTAGATTCTTCAATTTTTTCACTTTAACCTGCTTAGGAATTTCACCTGAAGAAAACATCATAAAGAGTCTTATAATTATTCAAATCTCAAAAAGGAAATGAAGAATAAAAACAAAAAATGAATAAAGAAAAGCAAAGAAAAAAAGCAGAAAATAAATTTTTTAAAGAAATTACAAAATTATTCAAATTTCACATATCACAAAACTGGAATTTTATAAGATTAATAGTCTACTGACTATTTATTACTTAGTCAGGGATATTGTACTAACGTATTCTTCTTAACATCAATTAATATTCAAGAGTTTGTTTCTGGTAAATTAAAACTGGATAAAGCAAACACTGGATTATTACAGCATTACAGAAATAATTTGTGTAAACTATATAAAATGGGTACATAGAGGATGTGACTTTAAAGATATTAATGAAAGATATTCATCTTTCATTAATATCTATCATTGCTTAAAATTTTCCCTTTTTGTCATTCAGCTTGTAATGTATTTGTGTCAAATACATAAAACTGAAAATTTATGTGCCAAATATGACTAAAATACCCTTTAAGTGGAATTGAAAGCAACTCCTAAATTAGTATGCAGATGTAGTATTCAAAGGTTCTTTTCTGTCACCTCCCAAAATTCTTTTGCATTGTAGAAACTTACGCTACCACCAGATGGTGATAGTGTATGTCACAACCACAGGGCTGAGTTACAGACGACAGGACTCCGGAGCAGAACTGCTGTGTAGCATATGCAGTGGTTTTAGTCTTGAGGTCAACATTCTTTTGACCTCAAGAGAATCTAAACCACCATTCTAATTGGCAGAAAAATATCCCAAGATACACACTTGAAAGTGTCATAAACACACTAAATTTAACAGACTTTCTCTTTTCCTTTCTCTGTCCTCCACCCCTCCCTTGGTCCTAGGTCTTTTAAATGGTAACTTCACCTGCCTGAAGAGATTTCTCAGAGCCGCAAGAATATTAGTTGGCAAGATATCACAAGAAAAAAAACTGCAGATCGATATCCATCATGGATACAGAGGTAAAAATCCTCAACAAAAATATTAGCAAATTGAATCCAGAAACATAAAAACGGTACATCATGACCAAATGGGATTTATCCAAGGAATGCAAGGTTGGTTTAACATTTAACATCCAAAAATCAATTAATATAACATGTTAACAAAGGATAAAATCACATAATGATCTCTGTAGATACAGAAAAAGTGTTTAACAAAATTCAACACCAATTCATGATAATCACTCTCAACAAACTAGGAACAGAAAGGCACTACCTCAACCTGATAAAGGATGTCTAAGAAAAACCTACAGCTAACATCATAATTAGACATGTATTTTGAAAACTACAAAAACATTGCTGCAAAAATTAAAGATCTGAACAATGGAGAGATATTCCAAGTTTCTGGATTGGAAGACTCAGTATTTTTCAGATGGCAATTCTCCTCCAAATTGATTACATATTCAACACAATACCTATCAAAATCCCAGCTGGCTTTTTGTAGAAATTGACAAAATGATCCTAAAGTTTATATTGAATGCAAAAGACCAAGAATAGCCAAAACAATTTTGAAAAAGAAGAACAAAGTTGAAAGGCTCACATTTCCAGATTTCAAAATTTACTATAAAAGTATAGTAATCAAGACATTGTATTATAAAGATAAGACATATAGATCAATGCAACAGAAATAAGAGTTCAGAAATAAACCTTTGTTTATGGCCAATTGATTTTCCACAAAAATACTAATGTGAAATAAATAGAAAAAGGATAGTGTCTTCAACGAATGGTGCTAGGACAACTAGATATCACCATGCATAAAAGATGATTTTACACCCTTAACCCACAACATACACAAAAAATAACTCAAAGTGGTTCACAGACCTAAGTGTTAAGTACTAACGCAACAAAACTTTTAGAAAAAAACACAGGAGAAAGTCTTTGTGACTCTGAGTTAGGCAATGAGTTAAACATATTTTTGTGGTTACCAGGGGCAAAGCGTATTGGATAAAGGTGGGGGAATTGGATAAAGGCGATTAAAAGGTACAAAGTTTGAGTCATAGGATAAATAAATACTGGGGATGTAATGTACAACATGATGACTGCAGTTAACACAGCTATATGGCACATTTGAAAGTTCTTAAGAGCGTAAGTCCTAAGAATTCTCATGACAAGAAAAAAATTTATTTTTTTCTTTCTTTGAAAAATCTGTATGAGATGACGGATATTAACTAAACTAATTGTGGTAATACTTCCACCATATATGTAAGTCAAGTCATTATGCTGTACACATTAAACTTATACAGTACTGTTTGTCAATTGTATCACAATAAAACTGGAAAAGAAGTAAACACTTGTCCTTCAAAATATACCATTCAGAAAACAAAAAGAGGGCAGCCGGATGGCTCAGTTGGTTAGAGCATGAGCTCTGAACAACAGGGTTGGCAGTTTGATTCCTATAGGGGCCAGTAAGCTGCGCCCTCCACAAATAGACTGAAGACAAAAAGCTGCTGCTGAGCTACTGGCAGGACAGCCGGATGGCTCAGTTGGTTAAAGTGCGAGCCTTTAACAAGGTTGCCGGTTCAATTCCCACATGGGATGGTGGGCTGCACCTCCTGCAACTAAGACTGAAAAAGGCAACTGGACTTGGAGCTGAGCTGCGCCTTCCCCAACTAGATTGAAGGACAACAACTTGGAGCTGATGTGCCCTGGAAAAACACACTGTTCCCCAATATTCCCCAATAAAAAAATTTAAAAAACAAAACAAAAAGAGAAGCCATGTGTTGTGAGAAAATATTTGCAAATCATATACTGAAAACAGCTTTGTGTCCAAAATACATAAAGATCTCTTACAACTAAATAACAAGACAACCTAGTTAAAAATGGGCAAAAGATTCAGATCAACATTTCATCAAAGAAGATAAATGAACAACTAATAATTAGATGAAAAGATGCTCAACATCATTAGTCACTAGGGAAACACAAGTTAAAACTACCATTTCAAACCCACTAAATGGCTACAATGAGAAAGACAGACAATATCAAATGTTGGCAGGAATGTAAAGAATTAGAAACTCTCATATACTGCTGGTAGTAAGAATGTAAAATGGTGGGCTACTCTGAAAAATAGTTTAGCAAAAAATTTCTTAAAAAGTTAGACAGACTTATCAATACATGTTACTTTACCAATGATTTTATGCAAAAATTCCTCTACTTACATCCCCAACATTGAGCCTTTTTCATTGGAAAAAGATGATAAATAATAATTTACTATATTACAATTAATCAAATAGTCTATATTAATAGGCTAAAACCATGAAAGTAAATATCAAGATTAAATTAAGATTAAGAAAATAACTTTTCATATCTTCTCTTAGCGAAGACACTGGTAACTGCCGTGCTCTGAATTATCTTTAATAATCAGACAGGACATAATGAAATGGCAAGAAACCATGACATCTACATAGTGCCATATGTTAGGCACTGTGTTTAATCCTCCTGGCAGACAAATTTGAGGCTTAAGGAAGCTGTACTGCCTCAGATCTGTGTGATCTGGGGGTGAAACCCTTTGCTTTTTCTTCTATGTCATAAGACATCTAAGGATTTCAGTGTAAGATTGAATCTAATATTTGTAAATAATATGATTTAAAATGTTATTCCCTGACTCTAATAATGTTTATGTAGATTAATCTATAGACTAGAAGATATATTATAAAACAATATTAAATGTTTTAAATATACCTGTGTATACCAAAAGAAAAGTCTTTAAAAGTATCACCTCTTAAAGTTATTAAAAAATATTTTTGTTATCTCCAGTCTCAACTATTTCAATGGAAAATTAAGGAACATCCAGTGAAGAATGTCATAGGTACCATTAAATGGCATCCACGTTAACAAAACTTCCAACTTCAGAATTCATTTACTCATTTAAAAAACTTTTTAAACACCCACCACAAGCAAGGTATATATATCTTATTTCCTCAAGGAAAGCACAACGTTTGGACCCCTTCCTTAATCAGTATCAGTACCACAGAAATGTAAATACTTGTTTTGAGATCTGAGAATTTTGTGCCAAGTTGAATTAATTCAAGCTTCTATAAGGTTTTATTCAAGCAGCGTTGGAAATTCCTATTTAATTGGACTATACGTATACAAAAAGTACCTCAAATTTTTGAGGTTTCATTTTCTTATAATTCATTTCATATTTATAACACTGAAAGTACATTTTTTGGTAGGAGGAATGGGTTACACGTGTAAGAACCTTTATATTTTAGTGACAAGTTATGCTCTTCTCCAAAGGCCCTCATTCAGGTTGCCTCAAAGAGGGCTGCCATCAATATAATTAAAAAGTAACCAAAAGATAAAAAGAAAGGGGAAGAAATAAACCTGCTGAGTCATATTACATACTAAAAACAGTTTATACTTTACCTGCTGGTTTAAGGTCTCCTATTCGAATAATGTGTGGCCAGTGCTGAAGCGTTTTTGCAAAAAATGGGTTGGTTACTCCTAATATGACTGAGGGCCTACAACAAAACAAAACAAAACAAAAACAAAGTGAAAAAAAATATGAATGTTCCATCAGTGAAAAATAGTTTATAATTTCTTTTGAGTGAATAATAGATTATATTTTTCTTTAGCCAATGTATTACATAGAAACTACATGCCAGACACCATGTTCATCGCATATAAAGATGAAAAGACATGGTCTTTCTAAAAGCACAAAGGAAAAAGAAGGGTATATATACCCAATGATGCCAGAAATTAGAAGACAGTGAAGGTGGTATAAAATGTACAATAATTACAAAGGACACACTGTGTCTACCAGGGGATTAAAGGAAAGCCTCACTAAAGAGATGACATTTGCACAAAGACATGAAAAATGAACAGGAATTCTTTGCCAAGTGGATAGGGTGGTAAAGGTGGTGCAGGAGAACAAATAGTATGTGCAGAACAATGAAGTGAGATCATGGTCTGTTCGTAGAACTACATATAGTTCAGCATTCCTAGAGCACAAAGCAGGAAGCATGAATAGTCAGAAATGAAAGCAGATGGGCAGATGTGGGTCAGATCATTAAGTACCAAGTTAATAAGCTAAGAAGTTTACATGTTACCTTGTAGACAAGTGAAAACTACTAAAGAATTGAGTGAAGGAATGCCACATGAATGAAAATGTACTTATTAGAAAGGTCATTCTGGGAGAAATTTAGAAGATGCCCTATGAGGAGGGGAAGAGGTTTGGGAAAAACCAACAAGGAAGTATGAAAAAGACTAGAGATTGGGAAGAAAGCTTTGGGAAAAAAATAAATGTTATAAGAGATATTTTAGGATGTTGAATGGACAGAATTTGGTAATACTTGATGTGTACCATACTAAGGAGAAATTTATGATAATTTAGGTTTTTCGGTAACTAAGTGAAAAGTAGTACCATTCTTGAAAATAGTAAGAGGCATGGGATTAGGGAAGAAAAGTAGGAGATAAAAAGAATTCAGTTCGAACATGTTTAATTTCTGGTGGCATTAAGATGTCCAGGTAGCAATGTGGTTTAAAAGCAAACAAACAAAACAAACTTGGATATATAGGTCTAGACCTTGTAAAGATCTTGGTTAGGAAGATAAATTTCAGTCATCTGTATACAGGTGTTAACAGAAGCTGTGGGTACAGGTAAGGTTATACAGAAAGAATTATTGGACTGAAATCAGAACACAACACTGGAGAAGACCAACATCTAAGGGGTTGTCACAGAAAGATAATTCTGCACAGGAGAGTGAGATGCACCACCAGACAGCCATGTGAGAGTGGTATCAAGAGTTAAAATATTTTCAAGGTCAACAGCTTAAACAGTACAAGAAAGGGAAAGCAGGAAAAATGAGACAATAATGTACCCACTGAGTCAGGCAGTGAAAAGGGTCTTGCTGATTTCGGCAAGAATAACTTCAGTGGAGATGAATAAATCAGAGCAGTAGGGCAAGAGCCAAAATGGAGAGTGTAAGGTCTTTTTTCCCCTTTTAGAGACTGGGAAGAAATTGCATGTTTATATACTGATTCGAAGAAGAGAAAGAAGGAAAAAGGAAGTTACAGAGCAAGAAGAGATAACTGATGCTGTAAGAGGTCCTGAAGTAAGGAAAGAAGATAGAACTGAAAGTACAGTTGGGTGGCTATTATTTACTAGCTTCCACTAATAAATAAAATCATTCAAAGAAAATAAGATATTGACTCTTGAAATGTGAACCTGCAGCTCCTCAAACTTTCCCTCAAAAAATCAATCTGCCAAGAAGTTCAAAATTTAAACTTTTAAATTATTACCAAAAATAATTCTACATATCGTGTTCCCCTGAAAATAAGACCTAGCCAGACAATCAGCTCTCATGCATCTTTTGGAGCAAAAATGAATATAAGACCCGGTCTTATTTTACTATAAGACCGGGTAAACTAAGACTGGGTCTTATATAATATAATATATAGATACTATATAAATAATATAACATAAGACCAAGTCTTATATTCGTTTTTGCTCCAAAACACACAATAGAGCTGATTGTCTGGCTAGGTCTTATTTTTGGGGAAACACAAACACGGTAATTTGGTTATACAGGTAATACTTGGTTAATAAAAGTTATTTTGTTTACTCACGGGGCTTGAGTACGGGTAGTATATTCTTTGAATTCACTATCATGAATAGTGAAATAAGGTCGGAAGTCACTGAAGTACTTCAGTGGAGAAATACAGCTGTGGAGCAAGAAGAACATGTAAAACAAATGACACAGAAACTAAAGGCCCTACTCAATAACATCTACACATACAGCATACCCCCAATGGGATAATTTGTCTTTTTTAATAAATGGTTAACTAATTTCAGGAAACTAGAAAGCAAATGGAAATGCATAATATGGAATGGCATATTGAAAGAACACTGGACTTGGGGCAGAAGATGGGGTGAAATTCTGATTCTATCATTCACTAGTCATATGCCTTTTACTAGATAGACACTGACCATTCACGCAACTAACATTTACCAGGGGACAACTTCGTTTAAGTGAATGAACATGCCTGTTGCTCGGAAAAACAAGAACATGGTTCCAGCCCTCATGGATCCTGAATTAATTTTCTCATACACAAAATGGTGCTATAATAAGCACTACCATCTTACAGAGTTGTTGTGTGGAGCAATACAACGAGTGTACAAACATACCACAGATGGGAAAGTGCTGCAACTCTCACCAGCAGGAACCAATTATACTCACTTAACAAGTGCCAATACAGTCTCTGAAGACTCCGATGGTGATGGTGCCATGACGACAAGGGGCTCCCCCAACAACACCAGCTCCCAAAGCATCTGACTATGGAAGAAAACTGGACAGAAACACCTGAAAGGTATTTACACCGTAATAAGATTGTTGTTTATCCAATCTGTTTCTTAAGTTCCTATATAATCATTCTAAAAACTTCACTTTGATAGAAATTCTTCCAGCTATGTGTACCTTGATCTGATATACAAATTCACTTATAATATGGGGATGCATATAAATAAAAGTTCCTTTTATCCACATAAAAATATATCTCAATTTCACTCATCCAATTTTTACAAAATTAAATGCAGTATATTGACACAGAGTGGCTGACAAACAATAAATGCATATAAAATAATTATTAAATTGTTGTATTATATGGTAGATCCATCTTTATCAATATTGCTGTTACATTTGAATTTCTATTCTAAATATTTTGAAGGAAACAAGAAAAATTAATTTTCCAAAAGATGTTTATTAGATACACTTAGCTTAAAAGCAAATGCCTTCCATATTAAAGAAGGATGAAAACAAATCACAAGGGGGAGTTCTAATGCCAAACAACAGAATGATTTGGTGGGTAGATCCTCCCCCTACAGACATGCAGCATATTTTTACAGCAGCCCTGGAATTGGGTGGAAGCCTATCAGGATATAACTCTGGTATACTACTCAGCCTCCGATATTTGGTAACTTATTTATTTAATAATTCCTCCTGGTAGGGTAACAATTTTTTGTAGTATATTATAGAAAAAAATACTTATGTATTTATAAAAATCATAACCAATCTACCTAGTTGAAAACACAGATACACACAAAAAGAAAAAGAAAAGGAAAAAACATAACGTTTAAGCGCAAGAATACACAACAAATTGGTGAGATGAAAGTTAGGAAAAGTTAATTTTAACTATTCAAAGGCAAGAAGACAAATGTGAAGTAAAAAAATAAACCAATAAATAGTTCAAGGATAAGGCAAAGGAGCGCTTCCTCCTCTTTCCTTCCTAAACAATTCAATCCTAAAGCAGAACACAATGCATGATAGGCATCTCTGCAAGGAGGGAAAGAGAGCCACGTTAGCCCAGGAAGGGGTGTCAGGGTTTGTGCAAGATAAAGTAGACATCCATGTGGAAGGGTGGCTTGCTATGGGGCTGTTTGAACCCAAATGTGGTAAGAAAGGTATACATACTCATACGTGGAGATGATCTGGTTTGGGGATACAGAGCCCAGGAAGTGTGATAGTCATGAAGGGGCAGTGTGGTGTGACATGGCACAGCCAGAGTTAGGAGATTGTCCGTGGTGGGGTTAGAGCAAGGGAATGAGGGTATCCACATAGAGAGGTGGCCTGGATAAGTAGATAAATGGCTACCAGTGGCTGAGGAAATAGGGAATGGGGAGTATCTGCTAATGGGTACAGCGTTACTTTTTAAAGTGATGAAAATGTCCTGGAACTAGCAGTGATGGTTGCACAATTTTGTGAATATATTAAAAACCACTGAACTGTATACTTTAAAAGAGTGAATATTATGGTATGTGAATTATATATCAATTTTTTAATTAAAAACAAAACCGAAAAAAGCCTGGAACAGCTTACACCAGAATGCAAGAAAGTGTTTAAAGAATGAAAAGAATATGTCAAAAAACAGGCCAGCTTGAAGTGGATTCTCACTGGCCAAATTGGGGATAATCTGAAGATCAAAACAGATGACAATAATGGATTTTAATAATCTGTTCAATAAAATAGGAAACTAACAGTCCATTCAGACACACATAAATAGTGTTGATATTTTAAAATATTTCTACAAATTCACTGACACTCCTTTTAAAACATGGAGCCTAATTCTCTCCCTCTTGGTGTGGGCTAGATTAGTGGCTGACATGTAATAAAGAGGGTAAGTGACAATGTACAATTTGAATATTAGGTCATAAAAGTCATTCTAACTTCAGCCTTCTTTCAGATCACCTGCTGGTAATGTTAGAACATTCTAGCAGCCCTATGTAGAGGTCCACGTGTCTAGGAATGAGGCGTCCTGCCAATAGCCACAAGGAACTGTGACCTCCAGCCAATAGCCAAGTAAGCAAGCCCTCTAGAGAAGTAGACCCCAGCTCCAGTCAAGATCCTCCAATCCCACTTGTCCAACTGACTAAAACCTCAGCTGACAACTTGACTGCAATCCCGTAAGAGATCCAGAGCTACAACTATCCAGCTAGGAAGTTCCCAGATCCTAACCCTCCAAAACTGTCAAATAATGTTTGTTCTTTCGAGCCTCTAAGTTTTGGGGCAATTTATTACACAGCAATAAATAACTAATAGACATACCTCCCCACAAAATACTGAATTACAAAAGTAAAAAGAACTTATCAATGGAGAAGCTTGGAGAACACCATTTTAACCGAGTGATCAAAGGGAACACTTTCAGTACCAAGGCACACCAAACTTGATTCCTACCTCCTTACTAAAGAGGCAGAGCCTGAATGAATCTAGTCATGAGTAAATCCTAGATAAACCTAAACTGAGGGATTTTCTGCAAAATAACTGTCCTCTAATCCACGAGAATGTCAGGGTCATGAAAGTGAAAGGAAGATTGAGGAGCTAGTTATTCCAGACTAAAGGAGAGAGACTAGAGAGACATGGTAACTAAATTAACAGATGATTCTCAACTAAGTATTATGGTAACAACTGGTGACATTTGAATGTGGTCTTAGTATTGGTAGTATTAATTTATCAATGTTAATTTTCCAATTTTGATGGCTGCATTGTATTCTGATTTGTAGGAAATAAACACTAACGTATTCAGGGATGATGGGCATTTGTTTTCCAACTTATTAATACTATCAAATGATTCAGGGAAAAAGTTTTTTGGACTGTACTTACCACTTACCACAGAGTGTAGTGTGTGTGTGTGTGTATGTGTGTGTGTGTGTGTGTGTGTGTGAATCTTTCCAGAAAGATACAGCATGTTATAATCTTTTAAAAGTTAAAAGAAACTAACATGTATCAAAGAGCATCAAACACATTTTATATGGTGATAAGCTTGCTTAGTCTTTGAAACACAGGAACAGCCATAACTGTTGTCTATTCTGCCAATGGGGTAAAAAGGCAAAATCACTTTACTATGGGATGGGGTCGGGGAATGGGAACACAGCAACACTTAACTTACATGCTTCTTGCTGTGCAAAGAACCAACAGCAAGTATCCTGAGGTAAAATGTCCTTGATTGTAGGCAAGAGAACATCAGTTTATTTCCACATAAAACTATCCTTCAGTTCCAAGCCCAACTTGGAAACTACATGAGAAGACTATTTCTATGATCAAGAGAGAGCTAAACCCAAAGGCATGAAAGGAGGGAAACAGGCCCCTACCCTCAACTGTATCTCTGCCACTCAACTTCAAGTATCTTTCCAGGTCTCTGTCCTTTGCTTGCAAGCTCAGTCTTGATATAAAAATATCACCTTCACTATGACTGATAAACATTTAAACTCTTATTCACTCTAATAAATGTAAAATGTAAGCTCTACACACAAAAAATAAAGTGTTGTCATGGATAAAGTATTAATACGATCGTCAGATATTAAATGCTTGGCACAGTACTATCTCTGTCTGAGGTTATTATTCTTCAAGGTTTGGTTTTCTCATCTCTTGAGCAACAAAAATTAAAAAACAACAAACTGGGGCCGGCCCGGTGGCTCAGGCGGTTAGAGCTCTATGTTCCTAACTCTGAAGGCTGCCGGTTCGATTCCCACATGGGTCAGTGGGCTCTCAACCACAAGGTTGCCAGTTTGATTCCTCGAATCCCGCAAGGGATGGTGGGCTGCACCCTCTGCAACTAGCAATGGCAACTGGACCTGGAGCTGAGCTGTGCCCTCCACAACTAAGACTGAAAGGACAACAACTTGACTTGGAAAAAAGTCCTGGAAGTACACACTGTTCCCCAATAAAGCCCTGTTCCCCTTACACAATAAAATCTTTTAAAAAATAAATAAAATAAATAATAAAAAAAACTAACTAACTTGTCCTACTTTAAAAACAATAACATATAATTCACATTCAGGAGAAAAGACACATACTAATCAAAGTTATTAGTGATAGAATTAATTAATTACTACAAAAGTAACAATAATTGATAACAAACAAAAAAGCACTTGTACCCAGTAGTTCAAAAGCAAATGTCTGGTTACCAAATTCTATATTAACTTCTGCCAATTCTTTAGTTTATTCCTTAATAAATGATGCATCAAAACTATAAATAGTATGTATTCCTATTAGTGTATGTTCCCTGTGATATTTATTTATTATTTGGGGGACACTTCCCCTTTTCATTCCAAGAATGCTACATTTAATTTTTTAAGGAAAATTAATTTGTTTTTAAGATTTATAATTTACATACAGTAAAATTCATACTTACCAAAGATAAAGAACAGTTCCATAACCCAAAAAATTCCCTCATCCCCTTTGTAGTCCATTTCCCTTCCCTACTCCCAGACAACCACTGATCTCTGTCCCTATAGTTTTGCTTTTCAAGAATATTATATGAATGGAATCATTCAGTAAGTAGCTCTTTAAAATTTGGCTCCTTTCACTAAAACATAATGCTTCTGAAAGTCATCTAAGTTGTTATCATGAACTATATCAGTAGTTCATTCTTTTTTTTAATTGCTGAAAAGTATTCCATGCACATGCATATATCTCATTTTTGTTAATCCATTTGCCAGTTGATGGACATTTGCATCTATCATTAGGTTGGTATATAAAGCCTCTATAAATATTTGTATACAGGTCTTTGTGTAGATACATGTTTTCATTTTTATTGGGTAAATACCTAGAAGTGAATTACTGGGCTGTGCTAGGACCAAGTATATAAAACAAATCTAGCATATAGAATTAATCAATCATTGAAGCATTCCATGCACTTTAAAGGTCACACACACACACGCCACACACACAAAAACAAACCAAAAACCCATTCTAAATCTTTCATGTGATTCCTGAATACATGTATTATTAGTAATTAGTAATTGCTCATTCATACCATGTTTCCCCGAAAATAAGACCTAGCCGGACCATCAGCTCTAATGAGTCTTTTGGAGCAAAAATTAAGACAAGACTCAGTATTATATTATTATTATATATTATATTGTATTATATTGTATTATATTGTATTATATTGTATTATATTATATTATATTATATTATATTATATTATATTATATTATATTAATTATATTATATTATACCCGGTATTATATAAGTCCGGGTCTTATATTAAAATAAGACCGGGTCGTCTATTAATTTTTGCTCCAAAAGATGCATTAGAGCTGATGGTCCAGCTAGGTCTTATTTTTGGGGAAACACGGTAGCAGTGGTTTCTCAAGCTGGGCTACACATCAGAACCACACAGGAGCTGGAACTTGGGCACCAATCCAAAGATTCTTATTTAGCTGATCTGTGTAAGGCACAAACATTGGTAACTTTTTTCTTACTCTTTTTTAAGTGCTATATTATCTGTCTTATTTTGCATTTTAAAAAGTTTCAAACACACAGAAAAATAAAGACAACAGTGTTAAGAACTCCTTTATACCTATCATCTAGCATTAACAATATTTTGCCATTTTTACTTCATTTACTTTTTCTTACTGAAGTACTTTAAAACAAAACACAAGCTTCATGACATTTCATCTCAAAATACTTTAAAATGCATCTCTAAAAAAATAAGTGCATTTTCTTACAATTATTATGATTATTACAATACCATCCTCACAGAAAACCAAACAAAAAATAATTTGTTTCTACCATGTAATATACAATCCATATCCAAATTTCCCTGTCAAAGTTAGTATCATGTAATCAGGGATGAACCATTGATTTTAACATGTGAAACATAATGACTATTTTCTTCCAGTTTTTTCCACATTTCATTCATAAAGAACATTCATTTTTCTGAAGGAAATTAGCATCACACAGCAAAAGAGAAAAGGCAATTGAAATTTTTTACTCTTTACCTGAAAAGATCCACCTCATGAACAGTAGGTAAAATAACAGATATATGTGTGTCCGCCTAAAACATAGAAAAGAAAAACTAGAGATGTCATTAAAATTTACAGAAACTGATTTTTAAAATATGCCTACTTATCTTAAGATCAATAAGCCATATTGCTCTATCTTTTAAAATTCTTTTCTTCCAGAAACCACAAAGAGAGTGGGTCTTACCAATCTCCCTTAACACAGCAGCAGGTCGAGGATAACACAGATTCCATGAATAAAGTATTAATCCAATAGTCAGATGTTAGATTAATTCACAACTATGAAATACTACCATAATATTGGTTGATATATATAACAGGAAAAATTAGCTTTCCTATTGCTCTCCATTTTTATTCAATGCAAAAAGAACAATGAAAATGTTAATAAAACATTTCAAATGATAAATTCAATCCCACCTATGAATAGATGTAGCTTTGGGAAAAATGAAAGGCAATCATAACTACAGAATCCTTTTGACTAAGTTTCCTAAAAACAGAGGTCTGCTGACCACTCTAAAAGTTTTGTTAGAATTAAACTTTGTTGAAAAAAATATTTACTTTCCCCCGACCTCACAATTACAGCATAAATTCTGAGTTCTCGACAGTACCTACCAGAGAAAAGAACAAGGGGAAAAAAAAATCTGAGAACCATCAGGAAGTTTATCATCAATTCATTAAAAACTCATTTAATAGGATATTTCAGTAATATTCAGAAATATATCGTAAGTCCAAGAAACTGCATTTACTAGTTTAAAAATTCTGTTAAAGAGACTATATGTGCTGGATTATTCTACTACAGTATAACACTACCTGCTGAGTTAACTGCGCTATTTGAGTTGTCCCAGGCTTATCATGACATGTGGGAATTCGTACCTTAAAAAGAAAAAGAAGAAATTAACTTTGGCTACAAAAGAATGCCATTTCTATAATTTCCCAATCCCAACACAATGAGGGATCAGAAGCGCTCTATCCTGCCAATAAAAAGGTACACTTAGCAATGCCTAAAAAGCCACAAAAACAAAGTGTTTATCTCAGATTAAAATACTAAAGTCATATTTATTTTCAGTCACAGCAGAAGGTAAGTGAACCAAGGTCTCCATATTCCCATACACACAGAAATCACTAACCCAATGAGAAGTACATGTGCTGAAAAACAGAAAAAGGACATCAACTTCATACCGCTTCCTGTTTATTGTTCCAATCTTTGCTTCATTAATGTACACACACCCAAACACACCCTCTCAAGCTTGCCAAACTATGGGATAAATCTCACAGGAAGCCATGAGAACTCTGAACCAAGAGCTATGAGCACTACTTTTGATGATTTCCCTGGGGGAAAAAAAAAAACCACAGAAAACACAGCTCTTACAGAAATGAGCACATCTAAAGAGAGAGCATTGCCAAACATAAGTCCAACTTGAAAATGAATTACGTAATTTTACTAACCATTGTCACCCCAGTAAATTAAAAAAAGAAAACGAATTGCAAAAGCACTTATAGAGCACATTCATACAAAACCTGAGCGCAAAATGCTAATTCATTTTTAAAAAATGAAAGAAAGAAAACTTACAGAGAACAATACCCTAGGATGGACATGTATGGTATGACATTACATGTTAAGATCACTAAGACTAAGAACCAATGGCTTTCCTAATTTCTTTTAATTTTTAGTAATTCATATTCGATTCTACAAGTACCACCCATCTCTGGAGGGCCATGGACTAGCAGAATTCTAGGTGGCATTTACATTCACATATATAAGAATGACCCCCTTATGCAAACTCTACAAGATAAAACAGATTGATAGCCCCTGGAGTTGTATAACTAATGGTTCTGTGCAGCAGGATGAATTTTGGTATTTCTGTAACTCATCCTATCAAAGAAAAACAAGTAAAAGCAATAACAGGACTGAATGTTATTAGGAAGCTAAAAAGTGAAATTCACGTGTGAACTTCTTAAAGACCTTTTAAAAATCAAATTAAATATAAGCTATTACCTTCATTACCACCCCCGTAATAGGCAGGTATAATGTTTTCCCTGGCACTGGGGCAGGCCATCGATCAACATCATTACAAGCTGAAAAACATAATAAAGTATTTCCTTAGTATAAGTGGAAATATTAAAATATGAAAAATGGAACATTAGAAATTAGAACTCTATTTTCTATAGAGCAAGAAAAATATAGTGGGAAGGATGGAAGATAAAAGTAGTGAAAATATCTTATATTCCACCAGAAATATGCCTATGTTCTAGGATATAAATTGGTTAATAAAAATTTTTAAAGAAACAAAATAAAAGGATAAAAAGCGAGTTTTCCTATTCATTTACTACTGCTAAAATTAGCTATAAAAGCATACCATCTGGCAGAGGTCCTCTCTCTGTATCAAGTGGTATCAGAACTATCAACTCAATATTTCTATTATCATCCTAATAAATAGGCATCATCTATATTGTAAAAACAGATAAAAAGATACAGTATTTGGTATGTCTAGGTAAAGATACCAGAAGAATAGTTTTACATTTCTCCCCCACCATACAGCCTTAAAATTCTTAACTAATTTTTCAGATCAACTTCATTTTTATCAGATCATTTCCAGTAAAATTGTTAAAACTCTTTCATAAAGGTAACTAACTCACATAGTGTTTAACTCACCTGCTTCCAGATAAGGTTCGTTCTTTTCAAAATACTCTGGTGCTATCTGTTTGAGTACAGTGTGAAAAAAATGAATATAAGGTAGTTTGCTGATCAAAACCAAAGACTGGAAGGAAAAAAAGAAACAATTTTTTAAATTTCCTAATGATTATAATTTAAGCTTGTCATTTCTTACATAATCAATTACTAACAAGCTAAATTCAGCAACAACAAAAAAAATGTGGCTTTTGAAATAAAAAGGCTTTTATGGTGGATGATTAAAAGGAAACAAAACTACAGTTGCAAAATAGAGAAAGTTTAACCTTATTACTACACTTTAATAGCATAAAAGCACATTCACAGATTTTCCTGCTTTTCAGGAAAAAGAATTTCCTATAAACAGACCAATGGATCATTTCCCAAAGCCTACTTACTACCGTCGTTAGCAAAGCAGTATCAGGAATTAACTAGATGAGCTCCTCCTAATAAAGAAAGAGCAAATTGTGACACTTTTTCAAACTAAGATCTATGACTATTATATTTTAGAGTTCAGTGGTCATAGTCACGTGCTTATTAAAAATGGTGACTTTACAGTTTGATCACTTCAGATAGAGAGTAGGCTAATTTTCTTAAAATCGTTTTTTTTTTTAAACTACTTTTAACCTTTCTATCAAACATCAATTATTGGTCAAGGCACATTCTGGTTACAAAAGGTAAAGGAGGGTCCCTGTTAGCTGGGACCCTGTTAGAACTAATTTTTTTTAAGAAAGTGAAAGGCTGTACATTTAGAGTTAAAACAGTAATGACTAAGATGTTGCTAAAATATATTTACTAACACTTCAGAAAGATACTGCAGCCTTTAATTAATTGTAACTATATTACAATCTGTTTATTCTTTCCCTTATTCTAAAATGTAAAAATTAAGCAGAGTCTTCTACTTTTGACAGTTTCATAAATAACTGTAACTTACTGTCAGGAATCTAGTACAGAGATAGCAGAAAGGCAAAATTCAATGGCAGTTAAAAATCTAGGAACAGGTGTTTACAATCTAAAAAAGCAAAGATAAAATATGAATTCTAGTATGTTTAAAGATAAAATATCAAAGACTAGAGACTGTTCATTCGAACAGTTTCTATTTTTCTAATAGCAATATGAAAATATTTTTTTCTATTAGTGTATATGAAAATTACCTTCTGAAAGTAGCCTCTTTTTAGAGATTTGTCTCGAATTTGTCGGAAATACACATATCCATAAAAATAAGCAGGATCCTTCTATGAAAGAAGTGACAAATTAAATATATAGTCATCTTTTATTAACATCAGGTTCCTATATAAATCTGAACTGAGTTATGAGGTATACACAAAGAGCTAGTTATGCTTTTCCACCAACACTAACAATAATTATGACAGTAATAGACAAAAACCTGCTAACTCCCAAAGAAGAAATAATTGTAACTAAAAAACTAAAGTCATATTTTCTCCCTATAGCTTACTCTCCTTATATTCTTTATTCATATCTGTACTAATTAATGGGAGTTAGGAAACAAAATTTTATTTTCCCCAATGTTATATTTATTTTTAAATTCCACCTACAGTTTTGAATTAGGGTCAGTTTTAACAAAATGAGGTATCCTAATGTAAAATTTCAAGAAAGAAAATAACAGGAGTTAAATGCCAATCTGAATCTTATACACGGAGTTGTATTTTTACCCAATAATAATGAAACATTGGAATATTTATCAACATACAATTTGAAAGGTAATTATATTCCAAAAAATTTAAGAAGTTTCAACATCCTAATGGAATAAACTATTGGCCCAGTTCCTTATTTGATTGTTATTCTTTAAACAAATACTAATCAACCACCTACTTGGAATAAGGCACTGTGTTAGATAACATAAAAAGATGCATAAGACAGTTCCTTAATGTAAGAGAGAAGAAAAGTACAAAAATGACCATTACAGAATAGGAGGGCAAGTGCTATGAAGAAAGCACAAAGCGTTACAAGGAGGCCAAGGGGGAAGAAATTATTAATACCTCTGTCTATGGATATCGATAAAGATTTCATAGCGGCAGATGGTTTTGAATTGGGCCTTGAAGGATGGATATAATTTAAATAAAAACAAAGACATTAGAAGGCAAGGAGTTTGAGCAAAAACATACAGAAACAGAAAAAGACAAGCTATTCCAGGAAAAAGCAAGATAAAAGTAGTTCATTTTGGCTAAAATATGACACCTTATGGAAAGGAAATGAAGCTGGAAACTGAAAAGGTGAAGACCTCATTCTTGGAGGCCCAAAAATTGAGGACAAGGAAACAGTACTATCATTAGATCTTTATTCACTAAACAATAGGCAGTCATTTAAAATTTTATTTATTTTTATATAAGTACACTTCAGCTGGCAACACTGTGTAAGATACACTGCGTTGGAAAAAATAAAAACATGAGATATCTTTGGGCAAATTTCTGATTCTCAATAGCCCTCAATTCCTTCATTTGCAAAAGGAATGTTCTCAGAATTCTATAGGGAGGACTAATGAGATACTATATGCTTATTGATACAATCCCTAGAACATAAAAAAAACTTTAATAAATAGTAGCTATTATTGTCATCAGTTAAAGAATATATTAATAGTGATAGCAAAAGGTCATGGAAAAAGAGGAGATGACTATAAGAGATATTTCAAAGGTAGTATCTTAGCTAACTGGGAGAGGGTTCCTGTCATTAGTGGAACCAAGGAGGTAAACTGTAAATGCTGATTTTAGGCAAACTATGTCAAGTTCATATTGAATGTGCTGATAGGACATCCAGATGGAAGTGTTCCTCAGGTAGAGAGATGAAAGTGTAGAGTACCAAACAGAAACCTGCACTCTGGAATCATCTGAATTGTTAAGCTTATTTTTAATAAACTACAACTATAAAAAAAAGTTCATTAAAAAATCAAAAAGAGACAACTATAATTCTATAATAAGCTAGGTAGGAATTACCACAGGAATTTCAACTCTGGGTGATATTAAATGGTATAGTACCACCCTACGTCCACATCTAAACAAAGTTATTAACAAATGAAAAAAAAATTACCTCAGCGTTCTAATAAATTTCTATAATTCACAATGGCAGTATAATATGTTAGACGAACAGTAACTTTATAAAGTCTCTTTTACTCACATAGTGAATCTTTATAAATCAGATTCACTTAGGAAATTCAGCAGTACATAATAACAAAAGAAAAGCAAAATATTTCTGAAAGCTGTAAGAGGGTAACTCAGTGAGTTCTAAAGTTTCCTCTCACATGGACATTCTTCTATCACTACTTTTCCAACCTTTAAGTAAACTGGTAAATCTTTGTCAAATTGATCCAGGAGACAATGCAGTGACACCCTCCTCCCAGAAGACTGTCGAAATCTAAAACAAAACTGGGTATCTCCAAGACAACCTAATGAAAACAAAAATGAAAGAAATTAAGGATAACACAGTATAACACCTATTTATCCAGTTTCATCAAATGTTAGAGCTACAAGGGTCCTATCAATCATTTAAAACCATTCCATCACATTTTAGAGAAGAAAAAGGAGATCCTGAGAGTTCGTGTGACTTGCTCAAAGCTCTTTAGAGGCAAAACTATTAGTAAAACATGCATCTTAACTCTTTCATCCCTCTATCATTTTTCCTATTCCATTTTCCATGTAATTAAAATTTATTGAAAATTGTTTTCATGTAATGTTTGACTCACAAGCATAATAATGAGCAAAGAATCAAAGACAAAATAATACATATGTTCACATCCATATGTTCACATCCATTTATACAGTGTGTTTTTTTTAAAAAGCAGGCAATACTAAACTACAGTGTTTAGGGATCCAAGGGTGGGTAATAAAACTATAAAGAAAAGCAAGAAACTTATTACTATTAAGAATCAGGGTAGTGGTTACATTTAAAGGAGGGAAAAAACAGTGTTTGGGAGGGGACATGAGGGGGCTTTTGAGGTACTGGTAAAGTTCTATTTCTTGACCTTGTATGTGTTTTATATTTCACAATGAGACTTTTTTCAAAAGACATAATATAGCAGATTCAGGGAAGCCCAAGTAACAGATTTACTATTTTAAACATTTTAATTAAAAATAAAGTTTTAAACCCTTAATCATTTTAGCAAATCTCAAAACATGTAAATCTTACCTAACCTGTCAGGCAGTAACTACAAAAAACTGTAAATACTCTAAAAAGTAAAAGGCACATGACGTAGGTGTCACTCAGAATCTTCCTAGTTACTAGATTTAGAACTAATAAGATTATATTAAATATGAAATATAAATATATAATATATATGAAATATATAATATATAAATATGAAATATGAATTATGAATATAAATATGAAATGTGTTCAAGATTTTACTATTACATATTATACATAGAAGTACTTATATCAATTTAGCACATGAAGTTCTCAATAATGGAAGTAGAAACTTGATAATATGTTTAAGGTATTTAAAAAGCAACTCAGTATGTACACCTAAATGCAATTACAGAAACTAGTATTTCTTTGGTGGTGGAGGGAAGAAAGAAAGGGAACTGGAGGGTGGGTCAATTCAGTTTCTTTACTTTTTAAAGCAGACAGTTTAAAAATAAGGAAAACACATGAAACCTGAAAAAATGGAAAATACTCTTAGCAGTGTTTTATTTAGTTCAACATATTTATATACTGATGGTTCAGTTTTTCTTTCTAGAAACCATTTAAATCTTTAAAAAAAAAGAAAGAAACAAACAAAGGAAGAAAATCCACTGAGAAGTACACCCTAATTTCTCTGAGACATTTTGTAAGATAGAGCAGGAAAATGCAATGGATTTTAAGATATTACAGCATCTAGAAATAAAAGGAATGCTGAGCTTTGTGGAAGAGAAGTAATGGAGCTCCCACAGCCTAAATCCCTACCCACCTGACTCCATTCCCAAATCATGGGCATGCTATGAGAACTTTCCGGTGACCAACTGCACCCACAAGCTGTACAGAATTGGTGAGAAAACTAGTTCACCAGGTCAAAAGGCTTTAGCCACAGTCCTTGTGAACTTGGATTCTATTTTGTGTTTCAGAGGTCTGTCCCTTCACACACTAAAGGTTACTAAAGAAATATCAACTCCTTATTTGGCTTTGTTGAGAACCTTTGTACTCCATCTTGATCTCACTACTATAATAGGAAAGGAGGCATTACAGATTGGCAACCAGGTTTTTCACATTTACCTTAGAGAAAATGAATCCTAGGAAGGACAGGGCAATCCTGACCCTTAAAACCTCATAAAAAATAAATCAATATTGTTAATATGACCCATTCCGTTTGTCTACATAACATGCGACTGCAGTTCTACATAAGCAACATAATGATTACATGTGAAAGGTGGTTAAATGAGTGTGATCATGAGGAAAAAGTTATGATCTGAGGAAAAAGGAGCCACAATCAATGGGATTTAGTTGCCAGATCTGCCAATAATTAGCCTCCCAGAAGGCAATTAACCTCAGGTTCTCAATTTCCTTGTTAGCAAAAATAAGGGGTATCATAAGGTAATCACTAAAGTCACTTTTAGCAGTTCCATTCAGTGATTCTAAAATAAAACTCCACAACTGACCTACAATTGTACTGAATTCCAAGCATCAAGCATATACCCAACAAGAAAACGAAAGAGATACAAAGCTCCAAAAAGACCTAAAAGTTATGCTATGCATTTCCATTTTCTGATTAACGTTACAAAATGGGAAAACATTTTAATGGAAATGATTTTTTCTTTATACTAACCAAGGCATAAACATTAATTTACACAAATTTTAAAATTAACTGACATCTCTCTAAGGAAAAAATACATCTTAGCACGAGTTCTTGATCAAGAGCAACATAAACCCTTTCCCATGATAAATAGCTGGTGTTAAGGAAATAGCAAATCTACAGCTAAAATAGCTTTAGGAAAAGTTCCATTTTAATTAATCTAACACAGTCTTTACGAGCCTAGAAAACAGAACTTCATAATAATTCAACACTCTTTAAACCAAGAAAATTTCTGTAACCTTCCCCCACCATCCTTTTCCAAATAAGTAAGTTCTAACAACAGAAATCAAATAGAATCTTGGGTCAAAATTATTTTCATTATTTTGTGACTATTTCAGAAGTAATTTTTTTCCATTCAAATGTCTGAGTTGAGCATTAATATTCATTGAGTGCTTACTATGGCAGACATTGTTCTAAATGCTTTAGATATATTAACTCATTTGGTCTTCATGCTTCTCAGGCAGGTCACATTATTATTCCCGTTAATGAAGAGTAAGCCAAGGAACAGAATGGCTATGTAATCATCCAAAGAAATAAATCTGCTAAATGGCAGAGCAAGAATGTAAACCCAATAAGTCTAACTCTGGAGTTGCTCTTGACCACTACTACATCACACCGGCTCTTTCTAGTCAAAACTACTTCCATTTATATGAAATATCCAACAGGTAAATCCATAGAGACAGAAAGTAGACAGGTGGTTGCCTATGGTTGGATGGGGGGTAGGGAGGTAGGAAGGAAACTGGAGAACAGAGTTACTTTTTGAGTGATGAATATTTTCTAAAATTGATTGTTGGTGATAGTTGCATAATTTCGTAACTACTAAAAATCACTAGGGGATCACTGCATAAATTATATAAATGTCTAACCACTACGCTATATACCTGAAACTAATATAAATAATATTGAATGTCAACTGTAACTGAAAAAAAATAATTAAAAACACAAAAATCACTGAATTATGTACGTTACCTGAGTGAACTGTATCTCAATAAAACTATTTTTTTTAATGCTACTTCACTGCCAACTGCAGAGCTCGAAAGCTTCTCTTCTTCACTCAAAAAACAAAGTCCTTCTGAAAAATGCCTCCCAGATGACAGTTCTTAAACTCACTGGTCTCTGTGCAATAGAGATCATTCAAGTAAGGAGCCGGTCCTTTCAGTCATGGCTTCTCCTATATGAATGTCCTGTGCTATGCCACGGACTCTCCTCCTACTTTAAAATTATCAAGGGCACAGAGTATTTTGCAAACTTCTTTTACATCTGCCAATTACAACAGGACTGCAAAGCTCAAGGTAAACAGAGGACACATTCCTGTACCTAAAATATCACTTAGAGATCTGAGGGAAAAAAGCTTAAATATTTTTCCTAATGGTAACAGACAACTTTAAAGATTATTTCTATATTAGCCCAAATACATCTACAAAGTAGATCAGAATGCATAAGACTAAGATAAAACATGAGACTTCAAGACCTAGCCCTATCTTTGACCTTCAGCTCTATGTAGTCACTCTCCCTGGGATTAGAGTGGTTGAGTTGCAATTGCCGAAAAGCAGGACTTTAGACCAGAGCTTCTCAAAGTGAGACCCAGACTGATGCTAGTCCACAAAATTGTTACTGATCCATGATGAAATAAATATCCAAATTGAGAATAAGCATTTAGAAACTCTTAGAGCAATTAGATATTGCCATGACAAATTTGGTCTTTTATTTTGCATTTCTTTGGGTTTTCTCCCTTCATTTTTCTAATAATTCATTTGAACTATATTTTATACAAGCAGTGATCCACAAGATGGAAATGGTTCTTCAATACAGATAGTGTGAGAAGCACCGATTTCAGCACTGGGAAGTATAAAGTACATGATGATGTCGCTGCTATTTACAGAGAAGAAATCTGTTGAGAAATATTGTATGCACATCTAATTCATCCAGAACAAGGATTAATCCTTCCCTTGGATTCATCATTACTTGAAACTCTCCCTACTAATGTTGAGTTTTCTCTCCAGACATGTTTAAAATACAGTGATTACAGTCCTTGGGTACACAGCATAGCTTAAGCCTCAGGAACACCTACATCCAGATGACATTAATGGTAATGAGGAGAAAAAAAATCTGACAAATATTTATCAAAGAGAAGGCATACTTTAAACTTGGGCTCCTAAAGATAAAAGCCATTCAAATGGAACAAGAAATTGAAACCTAAAAACAAACCAAACAAAATTTTTTTCTAAAGTCACAGGATCTAAGGTGTGGGAAGGGAGGGTGGAAGGGAGGAGGATTGACAAATCATCCCACTGGGAATCCCAAAAGCATTCTTCTTTATCTGTACAGCATACCACTGAGTTTAATGTTGTTTTACTTTTTATAAATGTGCACCATGGAAACGAAATCTAGATTATGACTCTTTCCTAAAGACTGTTCTACTGTGCCTGGATTTCCTTCTATAACAATAAAAGATATTTTTGGAAAAATTAAATTCATTTGAAAGTTGGCACAGTAATCCCAACTTCCACTGAATAAAACACATATGGATAATCAAAATTATAACTTTTATAATTTGGATAATCACAACTGAAAATACATCACAAATCTCAAATACATACAAAACTCATAGTCTCTTGCTGTCTAGATTAGTATTCACTTGTTAAGATGGCTAGGTGTCTGTTAAGATCTTTTGTCAACTTTACTTCTAAATACCAGCCATACTTCAAATAAAATGAACCACACTTCATTTGATGTGCAGCTTATACAAAAGGCATTACAAAACATCTGTAGGTCACTCAAATGCCTAAAATACTGAATAAATTCTGATTTACACAGATTTACACTTGAGTTTAACTTCCAACAAGAAAATGATAGAGAGACTAACAACTAAACTAGAAATGAACAAGGCTATCCAAACACCATATAATTAACTTCTTAGCCTTGATGCTCATGTATAGATGTGAGAAAGAAAAGAGCCATGAAAACCAGTTACGATCTGAAAGAGAAGAATGTCCAGTAGAATCACATAACGTCAGTTCATCCTACGACCCATACAACTCAGCTTACCCTGAGTCTTGGAAGTCCAACCCAACACTCACTACTTTCAAAAGCACATGTGTGGACCTTGTAAGGAAAATGTTAACTGAAATGAGGAGAGATCCTATAAGATCTTGCTATCATTATTTCATGAATAAGCAAAACATACTAAAAAAGTCCAACAATTCCAGGTCAGAACAGATGTCCTACTGGGATCTCTCAAAGGCATCGTCATCTTTTTTTTTTTTTTTTACAAGGATATCACTTCTTTTTTTACACATTTCATGAAAGCTGAGTTCCAAATGTACAGGAAAAAATTCTGGAAGCATTTATAAGGAAAGGAAAAAATGCTTTAAAATATTAAAATGTCAAACTCTTTCAATTAGATTATCTAAATTAAATTAATAGAATATTAGAAGTAACCGCAAAAGGAAAGGGAACTGGAGTGTCTTTGCTTTATAGGGTTCTAACCGTGTGTGGTCTAAAAAGTTGAATGTTCTGTCACTATAAACCTGAAAAGCTGTTTTAAAAGTGAAATACAAGATTTCAACTGAAAAATTTCAACAATTAGGACCACACAAAGAGAGAGTTTGAAAGAGATCAGTAAAGCCAAGTTTAAAATAATAGCAAATACTTATAAGGTGTATCCTATACACCAAGCACCACTCCACGTGCTTTAAATATACTATCTCACATAAATTATTGAAAATAATTAATGGCCATGCTTCATAGCCAGATTCACCTTGTTTTTTTCTTTTAAATTCACTGCTTTGACAGAGATTTGGCAAGCTCTCAAATGCTAAACTGAAAGTAAACTACTTAATATAAATCCCCAAAACATACACATGATATTGATTTTCAGTCTTTTCACTATTTCAACAGTTTATTGCTCCTTGATATTTTACTTCATTACAACAAAACAGTTAAAAGTTGAACCAACTAAAATCAGTAGGCATCAAAAAACTAGGAATCCAAATCACTAACCTGTTAGGCTGAAATTGAGTTTCATTCTAATATGCTATTTTTTTCTAATATGCTATCAATTTTAATATATTAACAGTATAATCATATTCTTAGTATAAAATTCAGCAGAAACACCACATGAAAAATAGTTACCTGAATTTGAATCTGGAAAAGACAAATAGCAAATATTGGTTTTCTGAAAAAGAAAACAAAAGCTGTATATGCTGATACACACACACCAATAAAAACAAACAGGAAAACAGCAGACTATACAGAGAAATACTTTTACTTACTTCTTTATCAGTAAGTTTGGAATGTTGAGGATAAATTACCTGGAAGAAAAAGAGTTAAATTTTGTTACACAAATACATTGAGTATATATTATAAACATTAGTAGGTACTTCTAAAATACTAGTTGGCTATGGTCAAACAGTTTTAAGAAATAGTTTACAAACCTTAACAATGAAACACTTAAGATGGGAGAATTTACATTAGGAAAAAAAAATCTTTTTGATTATCTCTAAAAGAGGTGAAATCTTGAGGTATCAAGAATAATTTACCGGGCCGGCCCGGTGGCGCAGGCGGTTAGAGCTCCGTGCTCCTAACTCCGAAGGCTGCCGGTTCGATTCCCACATGGGCCAGTGGGCTCTCAACAAAAAAAAAAAAAAAAAAAAAAAAAAAATGTAGATAAAAAAAAAAAAAAAAAAAAAAAGAAAGAACTTTCTAAAAAAAAAAAAAAAAAAAGAATAATTTACCAACTGAATTACCAGTAATTCAAAGCTTATGGAATCTTTTCTAAAACCTAAAGAAACTTCATCTATCAGCTGGTACCTACTTAAAGCAATAATGATTTTCAATTGATTCCAAGAGGTAGTAGAAACCACTAAATTATTAAAAGAAAAATGAAAAGGAAAAAATTATCTGCAGTTTAAGAACTCTCAAAAGCCATTTCCCACCATAAAACCTATTCCCGTTCCCTCTAATCCCTTTAAATAATCATTGCATTTTCCTAGACAGGTAGGTTTAGTGTCTGCAGTGATCACAGCCACCTTCTGAGGAAAATTCCTGCCCCACAGGCCCAGGGAAAGAAGGAAGACTTGGCCAGAACAGCTGCTGTGGAAACAAGCATTAGTGAACACCAGATCCAAGGGTAGCCACTCCACAAGCCAATCAACTGACTGTCTAGGTGTGGCTGGGTGTGAAAAGAGTGCCCATAAGAATACCAATGCTCAAGTGGGCCAATCCAGATTCTCTTGGGAATGTGAAGAAGAGATGGAATTAGGAGCAGATTAGCTAGTGCTGACAACAATGAGAGAAAACACAAAAAGCAGCTAAATTATGTTAACATTGGGTTGCTAATGTGGGGATCCATGACTTCCCACTTCTGGAAGAATCCACAAATTCTTCCAGTCTCTACTGCCGCCCGACAGCCTAACAATCGTCCCTTTCCAGAAATAACATACAGTAATATCACATTATAAACTGTATTAAAGTGGGTTCACATATTTATTTCATTTATTTAGTTCTCACAATAATAGACAGGCTAGCAGTGGTATCACATTTTACATACAAGAAAACTAAGGTAAGAAAAAAGATAGGGAGAATAATGAGCACCTTCTATAGTTTTTAATTTTCACAACAACTCTGTCAATTCTCCCCATCTTTACAGAAGCGTGGACAAGTTCACAGTAATTAAATAACTCTCCCAAAACTTATTCATCTGGTAAGTGCCAGAGCCAGGACTTGAATTTAGGTCTGATTCCAAAGTATACAGGCCACTATTCCTCACTCTATCGATAGTAGAGATCATTCCCCCCATAGCAAGTATGTGGCATATAATCCTTCCCAATCAGGTCTATAGGGAGGGTCTACAGACCTGGTATGTTACATAAAAACCACCCACCATTCTTTGAATACAGAATGATACCAAGGCATATTCTCTGTACTTACCCAGATTTGTATCCCGTGTTCTAACCAACCTGACTTAACCTCTGTCTCCACAATTCATAAAGGCAAGAACCTGATCTGTTTTGTTCACCACTCTATCTAGACACCTAGAACAGTCCCTGGTAAGACAACAAGTATGGACCTAGAGGGTATTAAGCTAGTGAAATAAGTCAGAGAGAGACAAATACTATATGATCTCACTTATACGTGGAATCTAAAGAACAAAACAAACAAAAAACGAAACAGAAACAGATTCGTAGATACAGAGAACAAATTGATGATTACCAGATAGGAGCGGGTTCAGGGGCTGGGTAGAAAAGGTGAAGGGATTAAGAAGTACAAATTGTAGTTACAAAATAGTTACATCATGGGGATGTAAAGTAAAGCACAGAGAATATAGTCAATGATATGGTAATAACTATGTACGGTTCCAGGTGGGTACTAGACTAGACAAGGGAATCACTTCTTAAATTATATGAATGTCTAACCACTATGCTATACACCTGAAACAATATAAAATAATACTGAATATCAACTATAATTGAAAAATAAAAATAAAACCAGTTTCTGGTGCATACTAGACACTAAAAAAATATTTCTTCAATCAGTAGATATACACTCAAATTAATTCCATTCAATAACTCTGTATTTAATATGTAATTCTTTTTTATGGTGCATATCTCTCTCTCTTGCTTCACCTTGAGACCATTTTACCTTGTTCACTTTAAAGCAGAAATGGCAAGCTTATAACCTATTCAGTCATATTTTAAGAATATCTCATTACATCTAAGTTACCCTGGAGTTTGCTGGTCTAAAACATATTGGTAAAGTTAGTGGCCTATAATAGCTTAATCTTAGACTCTAAAATCAGTAAGTGCCCCTCAGATTTTTATTTCCTGCAATTAAAATATCAACTCAAAAGCAAATATACAAAGTTTCATTTTTATTACTCAAGACAGTACAGTAGTGCCTCTGGACTTTGGTTTCCTAGGGTTTAAAATACCAGCATTACGATGCAGAAAAAAATGTCAGTCTCTTTTACCTACATATGTGAATACCTTAAACAAACACAACATGTATGTTTATATGTGTGTATATATGTGTATCTAAGTTGATGTATGCTATATATATTTAAGTAAGCTAAAAGGCTATAAGAACTACATAACCTATCAAGTAAGTCTACCTTTTAAGAACTGATTGTACTAGACTGTCAAACGGTATCCTAAAATTTCATTTTAACGTACTCTGTTAGGACTATGCGGGTGTTTTGGAATAGATATGATATTCAAAAAGAAAACAGTGCTATAGCTATCCAAATGTCCTCTCTGTATTTAAGATCAGAAAAATTTATACTTAATTTTAAATCCCCAATTAAACTCTCTGTTTAAAAAACAAAAGTAACCATCGCCAAGTATCTTGAACTGCACAAATTGCCAAAGTTACTAGAATTATTTTCTATGTACATACTTTATTTTGTGAAAAACAAAAAGTTTAAATATACGTTTGGGCAATCATTGTTAGTCAGTTAGCTCCTGACACCTATATGGGAATTAATCAACTGTGGATTGGCCCCAGTGCTGGGAGACACCTCTCACTTTAGGTTTTCTCTCTCCAGGCATCTCTGTCGCCCAGGCCAGTGGCATTCCTGAGAGACATCAAAGGGGAACAGAGAGCACCAGCTAATGTGACCCTGGTTCTGTTACCTATGTTGAGATCTCCCATGTTACAACAAATAAGGGAAAGGTGGCCAGGTAATAAGCCAAGGAAAAAAGTAAATTGTATTTTATATAATTATTAAGGCCTAAAAATGATGACATAGCATGTATATTTCACATCATAAGAAAAATTGTGCCTCAGAAAAATATTGATATATATATATATATATATATATATATATATGTGCTGAAAAACAGTATTGTTTTAAATGGGGATATTCTCTTCAAAGGTATGTCTCTCTACCACTCTCCCCTGCATACCCTAACATTCCCACCTCAGTGTGGGAATAACCATGATCCCAAGAAAAGGAAAATTAGGAATAAGTTAATTTACTGCTAGTATGACTGGGACATGGGAAAAATTCATGCCTGCCATGCACCCTCGTTTTGTGTGAATGGGTAAATGGGTGCCCATTTGACTGTTGCCATATGACTCCGTGTCTGTCTCCACTGCACAAACCCATCTAGTGTCCCAGGCCGGGAAGGGACTACATTTCCCCAGAAACATCTGCCTTTATCTTCTACATATACATTAACTCACATAAAAACATCATAACAAAGAGAGGATGAATTGTCACATGTGGGGTATTCTTCTCAATAATGTATAACCTCAGACTAATCACGAGAACACACCAGAAAACTAAAATTGAGAAACATCCTACAAAATATCTGATCAATACTGTTCCAAAGTGTCAGGGGCATGAAATACAAGAAAAGACTGAGGAACTTCCACACTGGAAAGGAATATGGAGATATTGATACCTAAAAGCAATGTAGGAACCTGGATTGGATTCTGAAACAGAAAAAGGACATTAGAAAGAAAACTGGTGAAATCCACATAAACCGTTGTTTAGTAAATAGTACCACACCGTTATATTTTGATTATTATACTATGTTTATATATATACTATTATACTATGTATACTATGTTAACTTTAGAGGATGCTGAATGAATTACTTCTGTAGTAACTCTATGTAAGTCTACAATTATCTTAAAATAAATGTAATAGTGAAAGAAATGAAGAAAACAACCACTTACACAACTGCCTTTGTCTTTCTCAGAAAAATAGAGAAACTTTGCTCAAATAAAGAAGACTGGTGGCTACTCCAGGCTCCACCCTGCTAGGAGGTAAGAGGGAATAAGGCAGTGACTCAAAAAAGCAGAAGTGGGAAAGAAGGAAGAGTCGATTTTGCTAACTGCTCTTTTAAAAAGGGCATTGTGCTTGCTTTGGAGATGCATACACTAAAACTGGAAGATAAGAGTATGACATGCAAATTCATGAAGCGTTCCATATTTCTTTTAAATTTTTTCTATTGTCTTTTTGTTCTCTATTTCATTTAGTTCTGCTCTGATTTTTGTTATTTCCTTTCTTCTGCTGACCTTGGGTTTCACTTGTTCTTCTTTTTCTAGTTCTTTGAGGTGTAACATGAGGTTATTTATTTGGGATTTTTCTTGTTTCTTGAGATAGTCCTGTAATGATATAAATTTCCCTCTTAAAACTGCTTTTGCTGCATCTCAAAAATTTTGGTAGGATGTATTTTCATTGTCATTTGTTTCTATGTATCTTTTGCTCTCTCCTCTAATTTCTTCTTTGACCCAGTCGTTCTTTAAAAGTATGTTGTTTAATCTCCATGTGTTTGTGTTTTTTCCTGCTTTCTTTTTGCAGTTGACATCCAATTTCAAAGCCTTGTGATCAGAGAATATGCTTGGTATGATTTGAATCTTCTTAAATTTGTGCGTTCCATGTTTTTAAAAAAGGTATAAAAAATTTGTCTTCACTCCAGAGCAGTTTTATCTTCAATTTGTTTTTTTAAAAATAAGGGGCACGTGGATCACTAATCCAAATGAAATCTATGACTCACACAATATTATAACGATAAGTTGTCCTGCTTTTTATAATTTAACTGGTCTGAAATTATTTTCAGAGAGGTGGAATACAAATTTGTACATATAAATAGGTGATGTCACAGATCAGCAGCAAAATGAAATCTAATAAACCTGATTCCCAGGAAGTGCTTTAAATACTTGTGATTCACAACCAAAGTTGTGTGTTTTTTCAAATCAATTTAAAGCAAGATAACAGGAGTAAGGGAATAATAGCCAAGAACAGTCCCACACTGGTTACAAGGATACTAACTATAAAAGGAACCAACATATTGGGCATGCATTAATTGACGGGCATAAACTCTTACACGTATTATCTCAGTGCCTCCAACAACATTCTCATGATATTATTTCCCCATTTTATAGCTGAGGAAAATGAAACTCAGAGAATTGAAGAAACTGGCCAAAAATCAGACGATTAACAAATGTTCAAAATCCCCAAGCTTGTGCTCTTTTCACTAGATTGAAATTCTGCCTAAAACGTTGCTAGGTCATAGCCATAGCCTTCAAGAGGAGAAAATGATGCCTCAATTCTTAAAAAACCAGGGGCCAGAAAGGTTCAGGAGGTTCAGAGAGGTCCTATGATGTCCTATGTGTTCACATGATTTAAAGGCTCTCAAAAATGCAGAACATCTGTAAGATGTGTGTACAGGCAGCAGATAAATCTACACTGTGAAGGGAAAAAAGGGAAACTACTGACTATCCAAATTAAGGCAAATGGTTAAATAAACTATGGTTTGTAAAATTGTATTTATGAAGTCTTTAATGATCTGGCAAATTGTTTCTGAGTGTTTATCAATGAAAGCAGACTGCTACAGTAGACCTGTTTGGGGGACTGCTGCCCAGCCCATGCTTTGGTAGTGTCCCCTTCCTTCTTCTGCAGGGGTGAGCCTAAGTGGCCACTATTGTGACTGCACCACAGCTAACTGAACAACAGGGAGCACCTGACCCAGGCTGAGCCAATCAGATACTCCAGTATTTGAATTACACTTCAGTCTGGTTCCAGAATACAAAAGTAGAGTTTCGCTAAAATCAGTACTACAGTAACCCAAAGTCAAGCGACATGGGGGAGCAGAAACTGAGATATTAACAGAGGAAACCACCCTCAGCATGGACAATGGAACAGACATGCAAAGTGAAGCAGAGACAAAAAGACCAAACAGCTCCAAAGAGACAAAAGGCAAAAGCCTGGGGCTTTCCAAATCTCCTGAGGTTCATTCCAGTTTCCTGCAACTGGGTTCCAAGATACTCCCTACAATCACTCTCTCTTTACTTCAATTTAAGACAGTTTCTGTTACTAATAAACTATCAAATTAACCCTTGACAGATACAAACTTTTATAAAGAAAAAAAGCACTAAGAAAAATGCTAAATAGTATTAATAGCAGTTGTTTCTTAGTATGAGTGGTGTTTTCTAGTGTTTATAATTTTCTTTCTTGCCAAGTTTTCAACAATGAGCATATTATATTACTCAATCAGGGGTAAAATTGAATAAATTAGGCAATTCTGGATTCAGATAATTAAGGTTTTACTATATAATCAGGTAATTTCAGAGCTAGAAGTAGTGACACAGGAAAATCCAGGGAATTTCAAACCTTCTTCCAGAGGACACCTGGATACTGTGATGATGCTTCTGAGCCATTTCAGGCGGAAAAAAGCTTAGCACACCTCCTGTAGTTAACACCTTTTGCAGTCTCTTTCAGCTCAAAAAACTCCCCTAACTGTCCCTTCACCTAGGACAGGGCCTCCGACAGACATTTTAGGCAACAGGGACCAATCTCCAACCATCCAAGGTCTTCAGCTGATTACATCAGAGAATTTGCCCCAAACCAGGCCAGAGTACTTTCCTCTGGTGTTTGGAATGAGAGTGACACACTCTCTTCAATGTGGCTGAAAGGAGTAAACTTCATCATAAGATGAAAAGCAGAGGAAGTCAGTTTGCAGGGAGCACGAAGCATAAACAAAATCCATAAAACAAGAGCATAAACAAGAGGCTTCTCTGGTTCTGGGCTCTAGCCATTCGCTGAAGCCCCACTAGCTTAGTACCTTGGTTAGCTTGAAAACACCTCTGTGACCTTACAGCAAGTTTCCCTTTTCTGCTTGGGTTATAGCTTAGTCTCTATTGTTTATAACCAAATATACATACATACACAGGCCCCATTTTGACCATATTAACTGATTTTTATTTACACAGGGGAAAAATGTTCCCCTACTAAAAAAAAAAAAAAAAGTACTGATTCTAGTAACTCAACTTCATTTTACTAGTAAAAAAATTAAGGTCCAAAGGCCACATCTTCACAAAGCAAGTTAGCTGTTCACCCCATTGAAAATGACAATGTTCCCTTTTGGAATATCAATGCTCCCCAAATACAAACTTAACATGTCTCACTGGGTCCCAAGTAGTTTCACCAACATTAACTTATCCTCTTACAAAGGAACATGAGGCTCAGACAAGCTAAATAATGCACCCAGTCACATAGACTCAAACCGAGGCAGTATAGCTCCGGAGTCTGAGTTTTTGATCAGTACACTCTTTAGAAGGGATTTAAGCTTAAATAAGAGATGCTGTTTATGCATTTGTCTCTCAAGTCTCTCTCAACCCTAAGATTCAACAACTACCTTTTTTGATAACACAGGTGGGTTCCAGGATATCACTGTCCAATCTTAGTTTTTACCTATTCTTATTCATTTCCCTTGAGTCACCAAGGTTGTACATTATAGTACGTAGGGCTATATGTTACTTCTCCAACACAATTCTACAGTCACCTTCTTGTCCCATTACAGCCATCCCCTCCTGTCCATTTTTGGTCTGGATATGGCCACAATACAAAAGTGAAATATATATTTCAACTATTATGCTATATTAATTACTAATTTGTGTTCCTTTTTCATTTAAAAGTGGCAAAATGCAATATTTCACATTTGTTAGGAAAACGGGATAAAATTGTATTGCATCTCAATGTGTTTATCTAGCTCTGGGTCCTTTATTGGAATCTTCCCCAACTTCATCCTATACCTTCTAAAATCAGTGATTCTTAATCTGAGGACAATAGATTGTAAGGTCCATAGTTAACCCCCAGGTAGTCCATGGAAGCAAATACATAATTTTGTATTAGTAAGCATTTTCCTAATGGAAAGAGTTCATGGAGTTCTTTTTTTTTTTAAGTTCCAGAATGCAAAAAATTAATAACTACTGACCTAAAGAAAACTCTGTACAGTAGCATATACTACAGGAAATGAAATTCAAAATAAGTCCTTTAATGATCCACATTTTTGTAGCACCTCAATTATGCTAAGTATTATTTATTTGGTCAGAAAAATATACTCATGTTATAAAGAATGTCCCAAATGATGAGAGTCCAAAAGGATCTCCTGTAGCTATGTAAAACTGCAATCAACTACAACAACCCAATCCTATGCTGTTTTAATTGTATTTTGCTATACATATAACTTCAGGTTGTGTCAATGTAAATGATTGATGGCTTGTAAGTCCCTTCTTCAAATTCTTTGGGGACTGTTGTTTCTATCTCAGTAAGAGAAAGAATCGTTCATGCATTCACTCATTCCATCAGCAAGTATTTATTGAACACCACCAAATGCCAGGAACTGCATTTAGCCCTCTCTGCTACTGTGATTAATTCTTGGTTTTCTTCAAATTGTAGTCTCAATCTACAAATATAAGTTAGAGCCTGTCATTCATATTTGTATGTCCAGCAACCACATTAATGCCTAGATATTTGTGGAAACTTAGTATGTATTGAACTCCGTAATGATAAAACAGAGAAGACAGGATGAATATAAAAGCAGTAGTAGCTTCGCATTAAGAAAAACCTCCGCTGGCCAATTTTCTGGGCCAACTCATGCCACTAAAGTCAGAATGAGATGGTTCACTAAAATGTCATCCCTACCAAAAAAAAAAAAAAAAAATTCTTCTAAACATGTATCTTTCTGATAACGTTTTTCTTGGACACATACAAACAAGCAATCTCATGCTGCAAAAAAGGACCCTACACAATGTCAAGAACAGATATGATGCAAAGGCCTTTCAATAAGGCACCATTAAGATGGGACATTTGACAGAGTCACAAGCAACCGATTTTCCCTATATTCACCCCGGTATTAGTTTCCAGAACAACTGTTTCAGAAGCAACAGCCAGAAATAACCGAAATGACGACTAAGAGGAGGAAACGGAGAAAATGCATGCTGAGCCAAGCATTTCGGCTTAGGCTGAGTGGAATGTTCTAAGAGTCACTACTGTGAATGACCGAAATAATCTGGGTCTAAAAAGTTGGTTGTGTGAGGTTCAGCTATCATATTTCACCATATGTCAGGGGCATTGTTCACTTCTCGAAAGAAAAAGTCACAAACATCCTGCCTGCAGCCTCCCCCGGGGACCGCTAAACATTTTAGTTATTCCTGTGACACCGGGTGAAAAAAAAAGGGAACACGGGCAAGTATTTAGGAGAGCCCGTGAGGGAACTCTTCACCCCTCGCCGCAGCCCAGGATCCTCCCCCGGGAACTGCCGACGGTCCGCAGCCGGGCGGAGGGGCGGCCGGCCACGCCCGGTGCACGGTGCACGGGGCCGGGGTCCAGGCCCACCGGCTCACGGGCCACGCGCTGTGCTGGGGCCACCCCGGCGAGGGGTCCCGGACAGGGCGCGGGGACCACGCTGCGGCCGGGCCTCACCTCCACGGCTTGGCCCAGCTCCAGGTCGAAGCCCACTACACACACGCAGTGCAGCCAGGCAGAGAAGCCGTCCCAGCGCAGCAGGCCCCGGCCGCGGCCGTCGTCCTCGTCCTCGGCCTCCCGCGCGGCTCCCGCCGCCACCATGGCCGGCGCCTCGCGCTCCTCAGCCGGTGCCACCGCCTCCTCTAATGGCCCGCGGGAGCTGGGCCCCGAGCCTGCCAGGCCCCGCAGAGCCATCCGCCGCCCCCTCGCTGTTCGCACCGCCTTCACCGCGGACCGAGCCGCAGAGCGCGCCCGGTTCCGCGCAGGCGCAGCCGCCGCTGCCGCAGCCGCGGGGGACGGGCTCCGCCTGGGCGGCGTCGGGGCGGTGTCTGGGCCCACGTGACCTTGGTCGCCCCGCTCGGCGCGGGGCCGCCCCTGTCACTGCGCGGACGGGGGACGTCACGTCGGCGCTCGACTAGGCTTGTGAAGCCGGCCCTGGCCTCCGAGCCTTAAAGCTCTTCGAGGCTGAAACGATCGCTCGTGAATCCTGACGCCCTCCGTCGCAGTCCGGCGACCAAAGAATAAATTATGCTTGGAATGACACGGTTCATAATTATAACGTGTGATGAATTAAAACCTAATGACTATGATGACAAACATTTATTGAACACTCTGTGCCAGTTGATGTGCCAAGCAAATCCCTTACAAATATAGCCTCACTGAATCTTCACATTATGGCTGGTAGGTAGGCATTATTTATTTATTTGTTTGTTTATTTGTTTGTTTGTTTGTTTGTTTTCACACATAAGGAAACTGAGGTTCTGAGCGGTTCCATGACTAGCCCAGTAAGTATCACAGCTCCGATGCCCGCTGAGAATTCGCTCACGGAGTCCGCTGGTTTAGCAGCTCTGTGCCTCCACGCCGCTTTTCCCTCTCCACCAAGGCCCCTCCCACCTTTTAGGCTTGGTGGCGGGTAAGCACTCACACGTGTCCAGACCTTGCTGGAACTGCAGGTTGACGTCCACAGCAACCCGTGGATCACGCTCTCTTAGCAAGGGCCCAGTCTCAGGCGGCTTTGGATTCTCAGAGAACAGTACTGGGCTGGGAACCCAGGAGACACTGACACTGTTGAACCGTTGCTTGTTATTGGTCCAGCACGATATCACCGAGTAGGATTTACTCAGCACCTACTATGCTCAGTATAAGCCACACAGTGAAAATAAACAGGAAACACACTGTAATACCCCAATAGAAAAATGGGTAAAAGACAATGGATAATAAATCACAATGAATGTATTTTTTTAAATAGCATAGTGTTCGTGCTTTTACAACATGTTATCTAATCTTCCCAAAAGCCCCAAAAGGCAAATCTATTATTATTCTCATTTTACAGATAAGGATCCTAATGCTCCAGGAGATGACGATGTCACAGCCAGTAGGTGGCAGAACAAAGATTTAAACCCAGATCTCTCTGACTGAGCCTGAGCTCCTAAACATTTTACTGCACTGCCCAGTCAAATCTACCCCATTTGATAAACATTGTTCTGTGCACATTCTTAGGATTTTCATTTGGAGTAAGTGTTGTTAACATCCCTGTTTTCAAGGAGAGGGTCAAGCATCTGGAGATATCAGTAGTGATGTTTGCTAGAAACTTTGTTTAGGACATAAGATGAACTAGGGACAGCATCAAAGTGAAAGGCCAACTCTTTGGACAAAGCAGTCTGCCTTCCTACTCCAGAGAACAACTGTAGTTAAAAAAAAAAACAAACTTATATTCTATAAGTAAGTCTTTAAACCCACTTTAGGAAAGAACAGTAGCCTTTAGCATTAAAAACAGTATTGGAAAGAACACTGGACTAGAAGTCCGAAGTTTTGGATTCTAGAGCCAGCTTGACCTATGATCACATGGTAGGTGACCTGCTCCAAGACTCAGTTTCTGCACTGGCAAAATAGGAATGATCATTCCCAGCCTACTTACCTAACCAATGGTAGGAAAGAGCCAAACTATCCCAGTGCAAACATTTTCCTGGAGGCTACCTCATTATTAATGATTAATGAGCCTTAAGTACCAGTTGTTCCACAGGGCTGGTTGTTTGACGTGTGGGCACAGACTGCTATTCCCTGAAATGCTGCTTTATAATTTTGAATTAAGAGAAATCTTATCAAAATGTAGTATCCTAAGAACAACATATTAAGAGGACCATAAGTTTGAGGAGAAAGACAGCACACCAGGGCTCTAAAGAATCTTAAAAACGAGGGAAACATGATGTACTCTGCTTTGGAAAAAACAAGCAAACCCTGCTACTCAAACAAAATCCAAAAGCATCAGGTAAAACAAAAATGTTCCTATGGCTTTTATGCCTTCCACCCTCATAACTTTGACATTTGACCTTAGCATCAATGTTAACATAATATCTGTGGTTAACACTTATATGAGATCTGAGAGGAAAAGTACTAATGCTTCCTTCCTTCATAAGGTTCTGTCATTGGAAACTTTGAATCTGAAAGGAGCTTGGATCTGGCCATCTCTCCAAATTGCCTGTCCTATTCATAAATCTTTGTCAGCCAGCCACCATCCTAACACCCTTATTAAGATAAAGTCATTAACTTGCAAAGCTGCTATTTTCTGGATTTTGTAAGGGCTAGAAAATTCTTCCTTTTAGGGAGACAAGATCAGCTGCTTTGTAACGTACACCCATTGGCCTAAGTTGTGCTTGCTGAGATTACACAGAAGAGTCCAACTCTTCTATATGAAAGCCCTGCGAATATTTGAAAGTGGTTATCCTACATTGTCATGCCTTCTAGTTTCCAGGGTAAACTACCCTAGTTTCTCCAAGTGTTCCTCAAAGGATGTAGTTTCTAGGATATTCATCATGCTGTTGCCCAACTTGGATATACTCCAACCTGTCAACATCACTCTTAAAATGCAGTGCCCAGGAGGAAACACCATCCTCCAGGTGTGATCTGACCACTGCAGAGTATACTCTGGGACTATTATTTTACTTGTCTCAGCCACCAGCCTTCTATTAATGCTGGTTCAGATCACATTTGCTTGTTTTGGCAGCCAGGTCACGTCACTGGCTCAGGTTGCATTTACTGTCAACTCAAGCCTTGGGTCTTTTTTCATGTGAGGAGCTCTTAAGTCAGGGTAAGCTGTTTTAGCCAAGAGCATGACTGAATTCATGGCTCTGCTGCTCTTCTAATATTACCAACAACATTGAGGACAGGATTAAAAACATTCCAAACTTCCCTATTTACCCCTAACCAAACTCCTGGCATTTTAGCAATTTGCATAGTTTAAAAAAAAGATGAAGAAGGAGCAGAGGGAGAGGAAGGGGAAGGGAAGGAAAAGGAGGAGAATAAGACGAAAGAATGAGAGAGAGAGAGAGGGAAAGGGAGAGGGAGAGGGAGAGGGGAAAGAAAGAAAGGAAGGAAGGAAAGAAGGAAGGAAGGAAGGAAGGAAGGAAGGAAGGAAGGAAGGAAGGAAGGAAGGAAGGAAGGAAGGAAGGAAGGAAAGAAAGAAAGAAAGAAAGAAAGAAAGAAAGAAAGAAAGAAAGAAAGAAAGAAAGAAAGAAAGAAAGAAAGAAAGAAAGAAAAAGAAAGAAAGAAAAAGAAAGAAGGCAGGCAAGCAAGCAGGAAAGCAAGAAAGCAAGAAAGCAAGAAAGAGCTTTAGATAATGATGTGAATTGGAATGCCAGGTCTCTGTACTTACTTTTACCAAAAGGACCTGAAGGGAGTCCAGATGCCCTAGATATCCACCTACTGGGGTAGTTAGAGGACTTCCCTCTTGCTCTTAAACTAAATGCTGCTGCAACTGCTGGGCCATAACTATACTTGCGCTGGCAAGAAAACGCACAGAGAAACACACAGAGGCTCAAGTACCAATGTGTTATCAACAGAGAACTGAGTTTACTGCCACAGGTCTCTGAGAGACAAAAACGCCCAAATGCAGATTTTGAAGGGAGGATCCAGACAAAAAAAGACAACCAGATACACTGTTTGATGCTTTCTAAATAGTATTTATGAAAGCTTAAAAATAATAAGGAAGATGAAGGACTTTGGTTTTTCACCTTGACATTCCTAGTATCTGTACAGTGCCTGGCATGTGGCAGGCACTCAGTAAATAGTTAATGAATGAATCAGTACACTAAAAAAAACTCTAGCTACTGTTCTATTTGTTAGAATTGTTCTTTCATGGTTAGTTGTATGAAAAGGTAACATAAAAAATGTTTCTTAAATGTAATTCACTCTTAGCTAATGAAAAGTAAAGATAACACCTCACTTATTTGAAGCTTACTTTTCCAACTGTCTGACCCTGTTACTGCCAGGAGACAGTTTCAATGTCTACTAGCCTTAGAAGTGCCAAACAAAAAAGGTAACCAGTGAAGTTCATGCTTTTTAATCAGAGAGATGTGAAGCCTTCACTTATAAATTATTTGGTCTAAACTTACACATAATTCTAACAAATATGCTTGTGTGGTTTCCCAAGCTAACCAGCAAAGAACGGTGAAGAAGGTGCTTGAGGCTGAGCACGAAAAGAGCAGAAAACAAAAGGCTACTGGTTAGTAGAATGGAGGGAAACAAAAAGAGGAGTCAGAAAATAAAAAAGTTCAGAAGGATACACAGTAAACTATTAATAGTGGTTGTTCCCTGGGGAATAGAAATGCTGGTGAACAGAAATAGGGAATTTTGCTATTTATTTTACACAGTTCTGTGTTGTTTTAGTTATTTAGAAAGGGCATGTATTGCCTTTGTATCTAAACATTAGGAGATAACAAGGTTGTAATACAGTTGCTCATAATGTGAAAAATTGGAAACCATCTAAATGTCCAACAATAGGGGATTGACTGAAAAATATTATATATCCACTCAATAGACTATTGTGCAGTCATTAAAAATGTCATAGAAGAATATTTTCCAGCAGAAAAATGTTTCAAGCAGAAAAATGTAGGTCACATACGAGAGCATGGATGTACCTAGAGGGTATTGCGCTGTGTCGAGTTAGACAGAGAAAGACAAATACCTATGATTTCACTTACATGTGGACTCTAAAGAACCAAATAAACAAACAAACAAAACACAGAGTCATAGATACGGAGAACAAACTGATGGTTGCCAGATGGGAGCCAGGTTGGGGAAATTGGATGAAAAAAGTGAATGGATTAAGAAGTACAAATTGGTAGTTACAAAATAGTCACAAGAATGTACAGTATGGGGAATATAGTCAATAATATTGTAATAACTGGGCCGGCCCGGTGGCTTAGGCGGTTGGAGCTCCGTGCTCCTAACTCCGAAGACTGCCGGTTCGATTCCCACATGGGCCAGTGGGCTCTCAACCACAAGGCTGCCAGTTTGATTCCTCGAGTCCCGCAAGGGATGGTGGGCAGCGCCCCCTGCAACTAGCAATGGCAACTGGACCTGGAGCTGAGCTGTGTCCTCCACAACTAAGACTGAAAGGACAACAACTTCACTTGGAAAAAACTCCTAGAAGTACACACTGTTCCCCAATAAAGTCCTGTTCCCCTTTCCCAATAAAACCTTTTAAAAAAAAAATAATATTGTAATAACTATGTATGGTGTCAGGTGGGTACTAGACTTGCTGGGGGGAATCACTTTGTAAATTATAAATATCTAACCACTGTTCTGTATACCTGAAACTAATATAAAATCATGTCAAATGTCAACTGTAATTGAAAAATAATTTTAAAAAATAAAGAAAAAGGTAGTCACAAAACAAAATATAATAAATTATTCTGTTTTTACAAATTATTTGCAAAATAAAAGACACTGGAGTCGATAAAAATATCTTGACATAGGAGAAATTTTTTGCTTGGAATTAAACATTTCTTTATTTCATCTGTGTAATATCTATGTAACTAATACCTATGAAACTGCTATGTCACTGTGATGGTTAATTTTATGTGTCTACTTGACTCGGCCATGGAATGCCCAGATATTATTTGGTTAAATATTATCCTGGGTGTGTCTATGAGGGTGGTTCTACATGAGATTAACATTTGAATTGGCAGACTTGAGCAAAGCAAATTGCCTTCCCCAATGTGGGTGGGCCTCATCCAATTCCTAGAGACCTGACTAGAACAGGAAAGGCTGAATAAGAGAGAATAAGCTCTCTGCCTGACTGCCTTCGAGCTAGGACATTGATCTTCTGCCTCCAGGTTTCCTGGTTCTCAGGCCTTTGCACTCAGACAGGAACTATACCATCAGCCCTCCTGGGTCTTCAGCTTGCCAATACAACCTCATTAGCCAATTCCGTGTAATAAATACTCTTGCTCTTGCTCTCTCCTTTCTCCATCCATCCTATTGTATCTGTTTCTCTGGAGATTAATACAGATTTTGGTACTGACGGTGGGATGTTACAGTAACAAATACCTAAAATGTGGAAGTGGTTTTGAAACTGGATAATGGCTTGAAGCCAGAGGAGTTTTGAGGTGCATACTAGAAATATTGCCACTAAGGGCAATGATTCTGGTGAGGACTCACAAAGAAAAGAGGAGAGCTGGAGAGAAAGGTTTCATCTTTTTAGAGAACACATAAATAATCATCAAAGGAATGTTAGTAGAAATATGGACTGTGAAGGCCATTCTGGTGAGATCTCCATGCTATTGGACAGTGGAGAAAAGGCAATTCTTGTTATAAACTGCCCAGAGAACTTGGCTGAACTATATTCTAGTGTTTTGTGGAAAATAAAACTTGCAAGCTATGAAATTAGATAGTTAGCTGAAGTGATTTCTAAGCAAAGTGTAGAAGGAGCAGTTGGGTTCCTTCTGATGGCTTACAGTAAAATGCAGGAAGACAGAAATAAATCAAAGAAGGAATTGTTAAGCAAAAATGAACCAGAACTTACAGATTTGGAATATTTTCATTCTATTCATTCTCCAAAAAATGAGAAAGATTGTTCTGAAGAGAACATTAAGGGTGTGACCCCACAGCAGCTTGATAAGGAGCTTAGAATGGGTGTGAACCGAAAACCTAGTTAGCCACCCAGCACAAGGTGAAGTAAGACTGTCAGACTTCTTACATCCTGTAGGACTGCACCTTAGAATTATGCAGCTGCAAAAGTGTGCTATTCTTCAAGACAAAGGAATGATAACCACAAAGGTGATTCAGAGATAATCAGGGCTGCCTCTTCAGTTTCAAGGTGGGGAGGAGATGGTGGGATGGGTTAGGGGGTGGCTGCTTCTCCAGATTCAGGCCAGATAGCAACCACCCACAGGCAGCCTTGTGGGGGCGGTGGAATACGGGGGCGAGGGGCAGGGAAAGAGAGAGCTTTGGGAGTGCAACTCCACCTGACAGACCACTAGTGGGTCTGGAAAGCAGAGCATGAACCAAAGAGGAATAGTCTCAAGCCCCAAGATCTAATGTTATTTGCCTTACTAGGTTTTGGAATTACTTGGGATCTGATAGCCTTTTCTTCCTTCCATTTTCTCGCTTTGGGAATGGAAATGTCTATCCTTTGGCTGTCCCGCCATTGTATTTTGGAGACATAGGTTCACAGCTAGAGAGGAATTTTGCCTCAGAATGAAGCATACCTCCATGCCTTACTCATATCTCATCCAATTATGTAGATGAGATTTGAACTTTAGACGTTAGAGTTGATGCTAGAATGAGTTAAGATTTGGGGGACTATTAAGATTGAATTAATGTATTTTGCATGCAAGAAGTACATGAATTTTGAGGGGCCAAGGATAGAATGTTGTGGACTGAATGTATGTGTCCCCCCAGATTCATATGTTGAAGCTGTAACACCTAACCTTGTGGTATTTGGAAATTTAAGATAACTAGGTTTAGATGACTTCCTGAGGGTGGAGTCCATGATGTGATTAGTTTCCTTATAAGAAGAGACCTCTCTACCATGTGAGGACACAGCAAGAAGGGGGCCATCTGCAAGCCAGGAAGGGAGCCCTCACTAAGGCACCAAATCAGCCAGCACCTTGATCTTGGACTTCCCAGCCTCCAGGACTGTGAGAAGTAAATATCCATTTTGGAAGCCACACAGTCTATGGTATTTTGTTATAGCAGCCCAAGCTGACCAAAACAGCCACCCAATATCCACTTGTTCCCCTTTTCCTTAGTAATAAAGCCTAGTTTATTTGGAGTGGCACTGAGCCCAACTAAAAGATTATATTTCTCAGCCTCCATAGAAGATATATGTGACCATGTGATGAATAAGATGTATGCAAAAATTTTGTTTGGAACTCCTGCTTATACTCTAAAAAGCACAGAGAAAAAATAAATACAGCAGCAATTCTTGCCCTTTTGTACTTCTCTGCTTCCTCCTACTGCAAACCTGGACATGAAGGCCAAAATTCAAGCAGCCATTTTGGGACCAGGAAGAAAATATCAAGAGACTCACATTCATAAGGAACCAAACCAAAACCAGCCACACCTGCCAAACTTCTTAAAAATTAACCCTTGTCTGTTTAAGCCACTGTAATTAGATCTGTCATTTGCAGCCAAATGTAATTCATAACTTACATGAGTTAGCTTTACATTAAAACTTTTGCAATGTACAAAGCTACATCAGAAAGCTCAAATGGAACATAGACGTTAGAAACAAATTTGTCTTTACAGGTGACTTCTTAGTTTATTACTTTTCTATAAAACCAGACTTAAAACAGTTTTGTTTTACAGAACTAGGACTTGTTTTTTCGTAGTGTTGTTGTGGATTCCCACTGTTCTTACTTGCCCATCATCCTTTATACCTTTTTCTGCTTAAGAGTCCCCAGTTTTCCCACAGGGAAACACCTCACCATCATTCTCAGTCCTCAGTTCAGGAGGAGGTAAACACTACCTCTGGACTCCAGTGTGAGCACATAATCTAGTCCTAGTGAGTCAGTATATTACAAATACCCAGAACCATAATGAGTGCAGGTACATCCCCGTATATGACCCAATCAAGCAATGCAGTTCAACTCTAGAGTCATTAGAACTGTCCTGAAAGAAGCACTGTCCTAATACCAGGATTGCAGAAAGGTTAGAGTGTAAGCCTGAAGCTGTTAGTAGCCTCATTACCATAAATGAAGAGCTGGCCTCAAATGGGAGCCAACAGAGAAAAAAAAACAAACAAGAAATGGAAAGAGTAAGACTAAGTTCTAATGACATCATTCAGCTCTGGATTCAGCCAAGCCTGAACTTTTCAGATGCATGAGTCAAATACATTTTCCTTTTTGGTTGAACAAGTTTGAGCTTGATCTTCTGACAGTTGCAACTATAGGAGTCCTGACTAATATAGTTACACATGGTAAATAATCCTGATTCACTATGTTAGCTTTTTACCATGACAAGTGTTAATAGGAAATCTTCCCTGAGAGTTTATTTACCAAAAAGCAGCATAATAGAAAATTAACATAATGCCTTGCTTCTGGGTTTTTATATTGTAAAATAATCCACAAATTATTTTACAATATAAAATAGGGGGAAATAATAATTACTGTAATTTAATCATTATCACTTAGCTAAAGGATATTTATCTCACCAAAAAAAAATAAAACAATGGTCATTGAAAAATAATCTTCAAAACCAAACAAAACCAAACATAGCTTAAATCAATCTCCCTTCCTTCAAATATGTATTTAATTTATGAAAGTTACAGTATTAAATTGCGAGGAATAGCAAACTGAATATGATACATTGTTTAGGACCTTACAATTTAGCAGAGCAGACAAAACATGAATGCTAATAATAGTTTTACACCATTTTCTAAGAATTAGAGATGAATAAGAAAAATATCTAGGGGAGGTAAAAAAAAATCTGTAATATTATAAGAGCTGTTAAAGTTATTAGAGATCCAACAATTCTTTCAACACATGGTTTAGGAAACTGTAGCTCAGAGAGCCAGTGACTCAGTTCCCATAGCAAATCAGTGGCAATATCCTGCTGCAAGCCAGACCTCCTCAGACATAGTTCAACATTCTTTCTCCCTACCCCACCCTACCTCTGTTAGAAGAGGAAAACACCAAGAAATTTCTCAAACTATCATTTTTCTTCCACACAACCTAAAATGGAGACTCTCAGAGACCACATTAAAATAAGCTTGATTCTCTTCTTATCATTTACAGAGGCAAAGCAGCAAGGTTATGCCTCAGTTTGAAAGTTTGCCTTCAACTTTCTGTCATGGTTTTTCTCTCATTGAATTTTGTTTTTTATTGGTCTAACCTTGAATGTGCAGCAACTCTGCCTGAAAAAAAAAAATCCCAAACAGCTTGTTTTGAACATGAACATGTTTGTTCTCTTCTTTATTCTGGGCAAGCTAATGGAGTCTGATAGCCCACACTATAAGAGTTACCTAAGTTAAATTTAATCCTGGAAGTCTTCCTTGGCTGATTTCCCATCCAGGCAGTGCCAACCTGCACATAACACTAGGTCACTGTAAATTCTAATTCTATTGTAAGAGTTTTGTCTAAGGAAAATAAAGGAAATAAAATGATTCCAAACCAGGACTGCTCTTTCTAGACACCTTCTTGGCAAGAATTTACAAAGAAGACTAGTTCTCATTAGAAACAATCACCATGAAATATGTGATTTTGCAGTGTTGCCGAGATGGCAACCTCCTATAATTTGAGAAAGTGAATTAAAATTTTGGTTTCAAAGAAGAAAGAACAAAGTCAGAGGACTCATACTTCCTGATTACAAGCCTTACTACAAAGCTGCAGTTATCAAAACAGTGAGACAGTGGCACACAGACGTATAGACCAATGGAATAGAATAGAGAGCCCAGAAATAAACCATTGTATATATGGTAAAATAATTTTTGACAAGGGTGTCAAGACCAATCAATGGGTAAAGAATAGTTTTTCCAACAAATGGTGCTGGAAAAACTGGATACCCATATGCAAAAGAATGAAGTTGGACTCAGCTTACACCAAATACAAAAACAACTCAAAATAGATCAAAAACCTAAACATAAGAGCCAAACCTACAAAGTTCTTAGAACACATAGCAAAAAAAGACATTGGATTTGGGAATGATTTCTTGGATATGACATCAAAAGCACTGGCAACAAAAGAAAAAATAGGTAAACTGGACTTTATCAAAATCAAAATCTTTGTGTATAAAAGGACACCATCATCAGAGTGGAAAGGCAACCTACAGAACAGGAGAAAATATTTGCAAATCATTTATCTGATAAAGGATAAATATCCAGAATATATAAAGAACTCCTAAAATTCAAACAACGAAAACCAATCAGCCCAATCCAAAAATGGACAAAGGACTTTGAATAAACATTTCTCCAAATAAGATATCTAGATGGCCAATGAGTCCATGAAAAGATACTCAAAATCACTAATCATTAGGGAAATGTAAATCAAACCCACAATGTGAAACCTCTTCACACCCATTAGGATACCTGGTATCAAAAACAAACATACAAATAAAAACCAGAAAATAACAAGGGTTAGTGAGGATGTAGAGAAATTGGAACCATTGTACATTGCTAGTGGGAATGTAAAATGATGCAGCCATTGTGGAAAACAGTACAGAAGTTCCCCCCAAAATTAAACATAAAATTACCACATATTCCAGCAATCCCACTTCTGGGTATATACCCAAAGGAATTGAAAGCAGGGAATCAAACAAATATTTGTACATTACTGTTCATAGCCAAAAGGTGGAAACAACCCAAATGTCTATCCACAGTAGACTAGATAAACAAAATGTGGTATACACATATATGAAATACTATTCAGCTTTAAAAAGGGATTAAAATACTGACACATGCTACACCATGGATGAACCTTGAAGACATTATCCTAAGTGAAGTAAGCTGGACACCAAATAGTCCAATATTGTATGATTCCACTTACATGAGGTGCCTGCAGACAGTTGTCAGACTCACAGAGACAGAAGGTAGAATGGAATGATGACTGGGAAGAGGAGGGAATGGGAATTGTTTGTTTTTACAAGTCATTTCTCACCAATTTCACATTTTTATTCTCTACTTTTATTTTCATCATGAATATATTGATCTCGCAACACTTGCAGCACTTTCTCTACATTTGCACTTATGATGATGGAGTATTAGAGTTGCCAGATTTAGCACATACACTATTTTTCATTTTTTGTCTCATAAATTCTTTAAAAATATTTCTATTAAAGTATAGTTGGCATACAACATTATATTAATTTCAGGTTAGGTTTTCAACTATGAATTTGGGGGTAAAGGGACACAATTTAGTCTATAACAGATGGGTGATCAGAGAAGGCTTTTCAGAGGAGTTCACATTCCCACTGAGACCTAAAGTCTATAGGGTCTTGTTATGGGTAGCCAGAGGAAGATCATTATACGAAGAAGAAACATATACAGAGGTATAATGTGTATTTGTTATCCTGTTTGGGACTATTGCGTTAAAAAAAATGGGATACATGAAACTCATAAGATATATAGATAAGTAGTTAGTAGCCAGAACACAAATATGTTAAACATAAATACAAAGGAATCAAAGGACTAAGAGTAAGATTCACGAGGTGCTAAATGTAGAGGAGGTACCTAGGCAACAAATAGTCATGATAAATTAAATATATATGAGATATTTAATGTCCATTATATAATAAATATACATGAGCACTTAATATTTATGAGGTCTTAACCTAGCCACTCATTGCTAATAACTATTCTGATCCATGTGTCCTCTGCCACAAACACGCAAACCCATAGCCCAAATAAAACCCACAGCTCTTCAGCAGGTTAATTGACAAGCTACAGCTATTGGCCAGATGTATTTGTCTCTGCATCTTTATAGTAGAGCAAATATATGTCATTGGCCCACAGCATCTTCTGTCTTTGGACTCTCTTGCTTGAATCTCAACTCTGATCCATCAGCAGAGAAGACTGATGCAGTAGAGAGAGATGTAGGACATACAAACATTATATAACCCAGTATTTAAGCAGTGTGATCCTTCCACCCTTTGCTAATAATGTGTTAACTAACCCTGTCTTTTCCCCCTTGCTTTGTTCTGTGTTTTAAGTTGATTTAATAAGCTGTGTGATTCAGGCATTTTAATTTGATCTGTGGGCCCTGCTGTCCTGTGACATTTGGAACAGCCTGACTGATAGTATAATTGATATTTACTATTGCTCAAGGTAATTTCCTATACAACAAAAGGCCTTAGCATGGGAAAAGCTCAATGTGTTCTAGAACTGCACTGCCAAATATGATAGCCACTTGACACGCTTGATTATTTAAATTTAAATTAATTAAAGTTAAACAAAATTAAAAATTCATTTCCTTAGTTGTACTAGCCATATTTCAGGTGCTCAATAGCTACACGTGGTTGGTGGACACCAATAGACAGCTGGACAGTGCAGAAGAACATTTCTATTATCAGAGAAAGTTCTGTTGGGCTGTGATAGTTTAGAAATTCAGAAGAGGCCAGAGGGTGGAGGGTGATGCTGAACAGAATGGCAAGAGATGAGTTTGGGAGAAAGGAGTTGTGAACATCATAAAAAGGACTTTCTCCCTTTTCTCTCTCCTTATCTCTTTTTGACATATTCAATCTCCAGTTTATTCACAAAGCCTTCCCTAACTGGAACTGCCCTGGCTGTACTCCTTGGTTCCTCGACCAAAACATTTAAAGTAGGAACTACATAATTTAGAATTTATGTATATATCAATTAGGACTCTTTTAGTTGCAAATAACAGAAAACCTAACGCAAGTGAATTTATTAAACAATAAAAAGAAATTTAGTGATTGATGTAACTTAAAATTTTAGGGTTCATCTTTCTTTATTGGGGTTCTATCCAAAGGTTCCAATAAAGTCATCAGGATTTGGTTGCTTTCCACTTCTGTGTTCTGCCTTCCACTGAATTGGCTTTATTCTTGAGCTCTACCTATATGATTTCTGTCCCCTACCCCAATAAAGCTACAACTTCATATCCTCTCAAGTTCAAAGCCAGTGGAAAAATTGAGAACTTCTATCTGGAAATTTTCAAGCAATACTTGGAATTCACCCACTCTATCTTGACTTGGTCATACCCGTCTCAGGACCAGCACTATGACAAGTGGGATTCTGGATGCTGGCTGGTCAGATCTGGGTCACATGCTCCACCTCCAGAACTAGGACGAGAGCCCTGTCTGAATCAAGTGGACTCAGAATGGAGTAAGGAGAGTTCCTAAAGGAAAATTGAGATAGATTTATCAGAAGAAGGGACACTGGGGGGCAAAAACAACCTATGACCATCGTAATTCATGTAATTTTATGAACTGCTTCATACTATTCAGAAATTTCACCTATCTTTGTTTTTCTAAATCTAATTAAATTTGGCACTTCACCTGCCTGGATAATGTTAATGATGAACCCTCACGTACCCCTCTCCCCCTTGAAGCATACATAAATCCTGGAAATTATGGAATCCAAGAACTTGGCCTTGGTTCATCATGATAGCTTAGAGCTATTCACGGCCTTCTTTTTCCATTTCAACACGAGCAGATCGATGTAGGACATCTACTCTCTCTAGACCACTGGGATTTTTACTGCAGATCCCAAGACTAAATTGCTTAATGTTGAGGGGCCTCCATACTCATCTTCTTCATCTTTGCATCTCCCAGGACAGAACTGTATGGGATCAAATCTCATGTCTCTATTCATTATATACTCTCTTATAGTAATTGCTACAGTTTTACATGGGTAAGACTTTTTTTCTTCCAAGTTACACTGTTTATTTGTTTCATAATTTATACTTTTGTATGCCTCACTTTGCTGAGCATAGAGAATGCAACTGATAGGTGCAAAAAGGAAATTACACAGTTTCTGCCTCAGGGAATTTACAACTGGCCAAGGAAGTACAATCAAGGAGAGAGTCAGACACAACCACAAATCAAGGAAAAGTACGAGAACCAGAAATGAGAAAAGGAAGCACTACAGGGGCTCTAAAAGGACAAGATGCGATCTTCCTGAGGTTTCTGAAAAGAATGCATAAACATAGACTCATTAAAGAATGCCCTTGAAGTCTTAAACCTCTTTGAGAGAGAAAAGAGACTTTTGTTTTTGATTACATAATTTTTTGAAAGAAAGATTTAAAAAAAAAATAATCTAAAACAACACTGTTGGGAGTGGATACACAAGTCTGGAATGCATTTTATTCTCTCTCTTGATCCCTCTTTATTCAGATTCAGGCTTTGTTTAAATTTTATTTGCAAAAGGTGTCTTTTATTAATTTAACATTTACTATCTATTAATGTAGATTGAAACTGTGTAATTTAATTTCATGATAGTTATACAACAAGGGCTGCCATTGTTTTTACCCATTCTGCTGGACTTTCAGGTCAGCGTTAGGAGCCCTTGATGCATGTAGTCTGTAGTAATAAAGAGGTAGACTGGCCACTGCTGGCATGAAGCGCCTGTTTCAGTACTGGTCACTGCCTGCTAACTCCCAGGCCCTGCCGAATGGTATAATAAAGTCATGTTCAGCTATAATAGCACAAGCTGCCATCCCCCTCTTCCTGTTCCTATATACTTTTCAAATAGTATTTCCCTGTGAAGCTAGCTGGCCTGTTATGAGATACTGGTGGAGAGGGACACACAGTGACTTCAAGAAAGCATCAGAGATAAGAAAAGCATTCTTTTTTATTACGTAAGAATACTAAGAAGCAGAGAACTAAACATTAAATTATTTGATAGAAACATTTACATTCCATGTGTGTATTAGTGACCGATAACTAATAAAAAATAAAATTGTACAATGCCATTTGCCTAGTTTTGAAAAAGAGGTACCAGAGCTGTATTGTTGTGAGATTTCTTGCAAAAACAATAGCACAACAATAGGATTATACTAAATTACTGTACTTCAAATAACCCATTGCAGTCCTGGATGAGGGAGTAGGGTCAAAGCGGGAAAGAGGATTCAATACTGAAAAGGGGGAGCTAGTAAGATCAGAAACTACCTTTGTTTCTGCAGCCAGGAGTTCTCTGATGATTGGTATGATTAGATTACAGTGGTACCTCGGTTTTCGAACCTCTCCGTTGATGAACATTTCGTTTTAAGAATGCTGTAAATTTTATTGATCTATGGTGTCATTAGACAGTAAAATTCATGCTAAATTTGCAGATTTAGGGGTTGATTTTAAAGGTCTGGAATGGATTAATCCATTTTGCATTACTTTCTATGGGGAAGCCGTGCCTCGGTTTTTGAACGTTTTAGAACGCTAACGGTCTTCCAGAACGGATTACGTTCGGAAATTGAGGTACCATTATATAGTTGCAAAAGTGGTTTGCAGTGCTCTTCCCCTAAAGAGTCACATTTAGTAGATGTAATATAGGGGCCAAGAATCTGTATTTTTAACAAAGTCTCTCGGTTATTCAGATGCAGGTGATTTGAGGATTACACCTTGAGAAATACTGCATATTCAGAGCAGTCACTGTTTCATATTTTCTTTTTTCTTTTTTTAAAGATTTTTTTTTTTTTTTTTTTTTTTTTTGGTTGAGAGCCCACTGGCCCATGTGGGAATCGAACCGGCAGCCTTCGGAGTTAGGAGCATGGAGCTCTAACCGCCTGAGCCACCGGGCCGGCCCCCTAAAGATTTTTTTTTATTGGGGAAGGGGAACAGGACTTTATTGGGGAACAGTGTTTACTTCCAGGACTTTTTTTCCAAGTCAAGTTGTTGTCCTTTCAGTCTTAGTTGTGGAGGGCACAGCTCAGCTCCAGGTCCAGTTGCCGTTGCTAGTTGCAGGGGCGCAGCCCACCATCCCTTGTGGGACTCAAGGACTCGAACTGGCAACCTTGTGGTTGAGAGCCCACTGGCCCATATGGGAATCGAACCGGCAGCCTTCGGAGTTAAGAGCATGGAGCATGGAGCTCCAACTGCCTGAGCCACCAGGCCGGTCCTCGTATTTTCGATACAGAAAGTAGAATCTGGAAAGCTCTGTAGTTGGGGAGGGTTGCTAGGGGACTCATCAAGAAATTTTGTTTAAAAAGCACACACCATGTTTATTTATTTGAGGTCACGTGGAGCTCCTGAGGGACACCGGTGCAGCTATTGCTTAAAGGATGTTTAAGAGTATTGCTTCTTAAACTTTAATCTATACACAAATCCCCAGGTAGCTTGTTAAAAATGCAGATTTTAATTCAGTGGTGCTGGGTGGGTCCTGAGAAGTCTACATTTCTAGCAAGTTCCCAGGCAATGCTAGTGCTGCTGGTCCCAGGACTGTACTTTGAATGGCAAGGTTTTAATGGAAAGTGGCGTTATGTGATGGAGTGAGTTATGGTCAGAAATTGTATGCGAAGTGGAAAACCAAACATGAAACACAGCCAACGTCAGAAGAAGACTTAATCCGAAGGTTAAGCAATTAGAATCATGTAAGGAGATATAGCTGCCCAACTAGGACTGGCTAAGAGTGAATCACCAAGGGTCTGGTTCTCAGCTTTTATTTTTGTCCCACAAGGAGCATGAAAAGAGGGGGTCCTAGATAAGGTCACAGGCCAGGTACTAGCAGCCTATGCCTGAAAAATATCCAGCAAACTTTCTTAAAGAAACTCGTTGTTTTCTCTGATGAACAAACCCACTGCCCATAAACTAGAAAATGCAACTATGCACTACAGGATAACTGATTATCACCATGGGAAACCAAGATCTTATCTTCCTCTGCTGAAAATCCTGGATGGTTTCCCACTCTACTGTTAATAGACAAACTCAGACTTCTGAGCTCTGAGTTTAATTTCTTCCACATCCTTCCCCATCCCTATATTTCCATGTCTATCTCTTATCAATACCCATTTTTTCACACATTTCTAGTGCAGGTCACACCTACCTACAGGGTATTTTTCCCTAATGTAGGCCTCTGTGCTAGTCAGTTCTTTGCTGGAATGCTCTTTTTCTAATATATTCTTCAAAGACTAATTTAAACATAACAACAATGATGATGCAACAACAACCTATATTTACATTATCCATACAAGTTGGTGGGCAACAAAATTTTCAGAATGGTAATTATCAGAATGAATTCTTACTCCATCTCTGAAAGATAATGATTATTATGAAAGTCCATTCATTCAGAAAATATTTATTGTGCCCTTAATGTGTGCCAGGCACTGAAAAACTAAATAGACAAGTCCCTTGCTTCAACAGGCTCGCATTCCAGTTTTATGAGACAAATAATAAATAAATACACAATATATTAGTGATAAGTACTGTGGGGGGGAATGAAGCAGAGTATGGGGATAGTGATAAAAGTCTGGTTTGAATAAATACCTGAATAGAGACAGCTGTTACCCTTAAGGATAGCTGGAGGCAGAGAAAAAAGCAAACGCAAAAGGCATGCTTGAGCTGTTTTAGCAAGTGGGGAGTGACTGAAGAAGAGCATTGTTGAAGTTGAGGTTGGAGAAGTGGAGGAGGTGGGGCTAAATCATATAGCAGGGCTTTATATGTTAGTCTAAGAATTTTGCCTTTGCTTCGAAGTTAGATGTAAAGCCACAGTCCTTTTTACAAGACTCATGAACTGTTGCCTTGAAAATTGATCGCAGGAAAAGAAGAGCAGAATTAGGGAAACCTGTTAGGAGTCTACTGCAAAGATCCAAGTGAGACATGATGGAAACTTAGCTCAAGGTAGAAGCAGTAGAGGTAGGGAGAAATGGTCAGATTCTGGATCTATTTACAAGGTTCAGGAGGTAGGATATAAGTGGAAGTGAGAAAATGAGACGAGCTAAAGACAACTAAGATTTTTTGCCTCTACAACTAGCAGGATGGAGTTGCTATTTGCTGCTATCTTATAGATCAAGAATTTGAGGTTAAAGGAGGTTAAGGAAATTCCTCCAAAGGCAACAGTCTAATTGTCTGTTACAGGTTTATCTGGAAAGTTTGAGTGGTAGTTCCCCTTTTTCCCACCTCCTCAAGAAAATAGCCTTGGTAATGTAAAGACAGCACTGAGGCTGGGGAAGGGTGGTGGGATTTTAAGATTTCTAAGTGTCTTTCTCTCTTGGCGCATCCAGCAAAGGACAGGACTCAGGTTGGGATGGCTGCAGGATGCCTGGGAGACAGGCCACTAAGCACTGAGACCCTGGAAACACCCGTAAGAGTGCTGGGCTGCTTTGCTGCAGAGAGTGGAGAAGACGTCTGGAGAGGGCTGTGTCTGGCCAAAGGAGTATCAATAGCATAACCCCAGTCTAGTTTCCCAGGACCACTCAAATCCTAGAGGTCTTTTATGTTTACAGTTCATTGCAATGTGGAAAAGAATTCCAGAAATAACTCTTGTCCACCTGGAAGAGTGGGGGGCTCTGAGGCATGTTTTATTTGAATGAATGAATGAATGAATGAAAAAAATAAAGAAATATGACAGGAATGTTCACCATGGCATTGCTAATTAAAGGAAAATCTTGGGAACAACCTAAATGTTCAACCTAAATGTTCAACAATGTGGGAATGGTTGATTCAATTATGGTATTTATATGCATCTGTTTATAAAGCTGGAACAGATCTATATTTATACATGTGGGAAGATGTCCACAATGTGTTGCAAAATGAAAGTATTAGTGTACAGAACAGTATGTAGAGTATGATTCTGTGTAAATCAAACCACGTGAATACATATACATTGACAAATATACGTATGAAAAGACGGTTGGAAGCAAGTTCTCCAAATGTTAACAGTGTTTATCTGTGGCTAATGAGGTTTATGTAATTTATTTCCTGCTTTTCTGGATTAACTGAATTTTTTTTAAATGAGCATGTCTCAATTATGTTATCAGAAAAAAACGTTTTCATCTTAGGAAAAAAATCTATTACCTAGAATTTTACAATTTTACCTTTAATTATGCTGTAAAACTATTTTATCTGAAGCTAAATTTAAAATATTCATTAGACATTTTGCACCTTAGAAAATTTTTATTAAAGCTCCATTTTTATCAATTAAATGTTGAAAAAATTAAGTACATTAAAGTGTGTTTCTTTATGCTAACCGCTAAGCACTGTGGTAAAAACACTCAGCTCCATTTATTCATTTGTAACATTACTTTCCTTGGACGTTCTTGCTAACAAAAATTAAGTGATTATTTTTAAAACCACAATTATTTTCACCTATAAGATGACATAAATTCCACTGATCCTAATTTTTACTGAGGGAGAAATCGTTTTGAAACAACCAAAAGAAAAAGTACTGTTCAATGTCTGGGATTTTATTACTCTTGTCACAATGATTCTTCTTCTCAACTTATTATTAAAGTATATGATCTGCAAGTTACTTTTTCTTTAATCTTTGAAAGGCTAATGCTATGGAACCTGAACTTATATGTATAATATTTTTAAGTACACAGTTCTTAGATAAGTAGATCAGGTCAAATCAGGTGAATTGGTTGAATTCCAAGTCTGAAGAGCGTTGGGTTCTAGGCCATACTTGTGTTAGAAATGAAAATCACTGTATTTGTTGAAAAACAATTTCAAAGAATTAGATGGCTATTGAAAATGAAATGAAGAAGTGTACCAAACCTGTAAAATAATAAGGAGGTCAAGTAATCTGCCACACCTGTTATATATTCAATACAGGGAGAGGTTTTATTTTCTTTTGTTCACAAAAAGCAGGAAGAGAAAAAGAAGGAAGCAGAAGATCATGAAACTGATACAAATTTACTGGAAAATAGGTAAAATAAACAGAAGCAAAATTTAATTTGAAAAAAACATTTAGAACAGTGATACAGAAATGGGGTATAGATCATAAAATATTAGAGGTGATGAAACAAGTAGATGTGAAAAGGAAACATTTTGGGGTGGGTGAGTAATTTTTAGACTCTTCCATGTCCTTCAACTTCTATATCTAATTAGTCACCAAGTTCTGCTGATGGTTGAATCCCCAGCAAAACTGGATGATGTTAAAAAAAATGGTCTTCAACTTACTCACTATCTGTACCTAGTTCTAATCCTTTCCTCCAACCCTATCCCAGGTTCTTACTGTAAATCTTGTATATAAATGGCTTTGCTATTAGGGAAAGATAAATCTAAAACTCTAAAATTTATTTAGATTTTATTCCACCCATAGAATTATTTACATTTTAATAAGGGATGCTTGCATGGAACAGCCTTCAAAATATAAATGTCCGTCTTCAGCCTGACCTTGTTCCCTCTTGCGTTCGTGCCAGACCAGTGTTTCTAGTTGCCCACTGATCATGTTTACCTGCATGTCCCACAAGCTACTCAAACTCACCCCCTCAAAGCATGCTCCTCTTCCTGGATCCCACATCTTCCCTTTTTCTCATCTCTCACATTCTAAAAATGGTATCTCCTAAACGCCCTCTGAATCCATTCCCCCTTCTCTGTTCACACTACTAGGGCTTAGTTCAGTCACTAATCATTTCTCATCTGGACTTGCTGTAGTTTCTAAATGGTCTTTCTGCCTCTAATCCATCTTCCATTTGGCCATCATTCTAAAACATACAATTGATCATGTCAGTTGCCTTCTTAAAAATTCTTCAGTGGCACCTCATTGCCTTCAGGATAAAAATACAAGTATGTGAGCATAGCATAAGGTACTTTGCAAAGCTGGTTTTTATCTACTCTGCAAATCTCTCTCTACCTCATTCTTTAAACATACTGCACCCAGTCATGCTGAACTAGTTACTGTTTTTCAAGCAAGTCATGCTCTCTTATTTCTGGCCTTGTGGTCAAGCTGTTCCTTCAGCCTAAAATGACTCCCCTTTCTCTACCTTATATCCACATGCACGCTCCTACTCATCATTGAAGGCTCAGTTCATGTCCCCTTTTTTTCTGAAGACTTTTCTGACCTATTTAGGCATTGTTTAATATAGACATTTATTCTATATAATCTATAGTATAGTGTTTTACTTATTGCTCCATAATAACTTATCCTAAAACTTAGTGACTTAAAATAGTAATAAATATTTATTATCTCACATAGTTTCTACGGGTCGGGAATTTGGGAGCCACTTGGCTTGGAAGTTTTGGCTAGGGGTTTCTCATGAGGTTCAGTGGAATATCAACTGGGGCTGCAGTCATCTAAAGGCTTGAATGGGGCTGGAAGACCCACTTCCAATGGTTTACTCACATGGCTGTCGAGGTGGTGCTGGATATTGGTGAAGGCCTGAGTCCTCCTCTTGTGAGCCTCTCCACAGAGCTGCTTAAGTCTTCATGAGATGACTGCTGGCGTCCTGCAAAACGTGCAATCCAAGAGTCAAAGCAGAGTTGCAAGTCCTTTACAATTACCCTTAGAAATCGCCCACTGTAACCTCCATCATACTCTGTTTTCACATGGACTAGCCCTGATTCATGGTAGGAGAAGACTACATAAGGATATGAATACAAAACAGCAAGGATCATTGGGAGTAATCTTGGAAGCTAACTATGGCATACAGAGTCACAAAAATGCATTGTATCTCACTAGCCATTGACTGCAAAATAAGATCGTGCTTACTTTTAATGTTCAAATTATGATGGCGTAAATCTTCATGACCCATTTCCTGGAAATGGCAACCTCTTCCTCTTCCATATTTCTGACGTTGCTCTTGTGTTCTCAGGAAGTGTCCCTCCTGTGCTTCTGCCCCAACTTTCTGGATCTGCTCCAGCCCTGCTGTCTTTCACCCTGTGAATGCGTAGCTCCAGTGGGTACTACTGTCTTGCCCAGAAAACTGCCACCATTGCTTCCACCGCTGACTTTGGGAAGCACCTGATATTGCTCCAAGAAAGTGGAACAAGCTCAAGAGCACAACAGAGACTAGGCTGTGATTGTTAAGAAATCTTTTCAGAAAGCTTGGGAAATACCAGAAAATAAGTGTAATGGACAAGGTGACGTAGACAACTGTTAGCAGTGCCTACTGTGAGAGGTCCACAGTCTAAATTTACCTTCAGAATGTCCTCTGGAAACTTTAATATGACCAGATGATGTTCTTTTGCCCTAGGTCCTACAAAAGACAAAATATAATACAACCTGTCATCAGTCCAATTCATAAGATCTGGGATTTTCAGTCTTTAAATAACACCCCAGGTGGACCTCAACAATCTGCACCATGGGGTACCAGGCCAAACACTCTCCATTGCTTGTTCACAGCCTTTCCTCCAGCCTGGGCTGAAGAAAATAAGCCTGTTCTCTCTTCCAGCATTCCTTTCCATCCCCCTTCCGTGACCCTCACAGACAATTGCCCGAAGAATAGTCCTTTCAACTCTGCAAAGATATCTAGTAATGCATAAGCACAGGACAGTCTAAATCCACACTTATGGACAAATATTTGCTTATTGAAATCATAATCTATAGAGGCACAAAACTACTAAGAGACATCTTATTAACATCTACATTTGCTTTACCTTAATTATTTCAGACCCTCCCAGGAACTATTTCCCCCCCTCCACCTAGGGAATAGACATGGGTGCTTTTGCTTTGTGTTTACATAGCTCAAGAGACCACTTCAAGGTGTTTTCCAGGACTAAGGAGGGGTTAGTACCAAAAGGAAATTGGATCCTTTGCTTTTAGATGGTAGTGTTTCAAGCTGCTTTACTCAAGGTTAAAAAATAAAATCCTGGCTTCAGCCAGCCTGATTATATCACCTGCTGTAATTACTTCTTGGAAAGCATGTCTCCTCTTCATTAGGGAGCCCAGAGGTCAAACAATAATAATAGGAGCTGAAAGAGATATTAAAGGAATACATGGTTCCTGAAGATAGAAGATAACGTCAAGCAGATTGTCATGTGGAAACAGTGGACTTCAGTGAAATGATGAGATTTTTGGAGTCAGGCTAATGTAGGTCCACTACACAGTAGGTGCTTTTCCTATTGTGTGGTAACTCAGACTTAACTTCCCTAAGCCTTAGTTTCTTCATCTGTAAAATTATGGTAAAAATCTCTACCTCACAGCACTGAGGAATAAACAAGAAAATATATAACCAAGACTCTGGCAGGCAGGCAGGTGGGCAGGCCATGCTCCAGGTATAGCACTGGATACTTGGGAATAGAGTGGTGAACAGATAAAAATGAGTCACTGTCTTCACTGAGATTCCAATCCAGAAGGGAAGGCAGCCATTAAACAAAGAACTACCTGATTACAATTGTGATGAATGCTATAAAGAAGCCTAGGGTATCACAAAAAAAGCCCTGACCTAATTTAGGGTGTCAGGAAATGTGACCTTGAGTTAGTGTTGCTGAAGTTGGGGAGTCTGGGTTACGGGAGAACATGGCAGGTTTCAGTTGGAGCATTCTATTCTCCTGCAAGGTGCTCAATAAATGGAAGCTGCTATTATTATTATTATTATTATTTATTCAATAAATATTTATTACCTACCATATGTACTGTGCCACTATGGATACTGAGGGTACAATAAATGTGTGAACTTGAGCAAACAGCTTCTTTGAGCCTCAGTATGTTTGTCTGTAAAACGGGGATATTAATTGTACCTACCTCTTCAATGCTTTTTTGAGGATTCAATGAGATAATGTACGACTTTGTAAAGTGTTTAACATAATGCTTTGCATAGGGAGAAGATAATATGTGTTTGTAATATTATCATTGTTCATTAGTCAGGACTGGCAATATAATTTGCAGGACCCAGTGCAAAATAACAATGCAGGGCCTCTTCTTAAAAAATTATTAAGAATTTCAATAGCACAACAGCAGAGTGTGGGACCCTGTATGACTGCACACTTAACACACTCATGAAGGCAGTCCTATCACCAATTATATCATAGGGCTGTCTTCATGATATATACATAATATATATCACATAATTAGTCATAGGGCTGTCTTCATAATATATATGTAATATATATGATATAATTAATGATAGGGCTGTCTTAATGAGTGTGTTATATATGTGTATATGTATGTATTTATATAGCTTACCTATCTAAAAAGATTGAATTTTTCTGGGGGGCAAATTCCAGAAAATCTGTTGAATTTAGTTCATAAGGATAAAATATAAACACATTCAATATACCAGTAGGTAATTAATTGGTGCTTATATTTTTCTCAACCTCGTATTATGAAGAAATTTTAAATAGCAAAATTATAAGAATTTTATAGTGAACACAATGTATATACCACCTAGAGTCTATAATTCACATTTTATTATATTTGCTTTATTATATATCTAGCCACCTATCCATTCCTCAAACCATCCATTGATCTATTTTGTTTTTGGTGAATTTCAGAGTAAATTCCAGACATCAATATAACTAGCCAAAGTTCAATTTGTTTAGTTTTTTTGTTTTTAGATGTAAAATTGACATACAGAATAGTGTACAAATCTTAAGCGTAAATTTACTGAGTTTTGACAAATGTATATATCTCTGTAACCCGAACGTCTAGACTATTACCGTCACCCTAAAACGTTCCTTCATACTTCTTCCCAGTGAATCTCTATCCCAACCTCCTTCAGAGACAACTACTATTCTGATGTTTGTGAGTGTGTGTGCTTAAATTTTTCAAAAGGGGCCTTTGTAAGTACTTGGCTTCAATGGTTTCTCACGTGGGTGCATAGGATGGACTGCAGACTGTAAAATGGGAAAGATAAGTCTAGGTTACTTTGGTGCAATCAACAAATACTTGTTGAGTTAAAAACTGAAACTGGGAAAATTACTTGATGACTTTTTTTGTTAATAGTTACATTTTTTATGTTTTCTAAAAATGACATAATGTGTACTCCAGAAAAAAAAATGTAAATAATATGAAAAAATACAGAGAGAAAATTTAAAATCTCCCATCATGGAGAAATAAGTATTTAAAATAATTTGATGGAATTTCTCCCAGCTATCTATTTATGTGTACATATAGTGACCTATGTATGAAATTTGATAAAAATGGCAAACACATATGCATCCTGTTTCTACCACTTAACAGTAAGTTATAGATAATATTCTCATCAATAAATATAGGGTAGAATCATTATTTTTAATGGGCACACTAGATGGACATACCATTCTTTAATTAACCAATTACCCACCCATGAACATTTAAGATTGTTTCTAAATTTTCAATATTATCAGCAATACTGCAATGAACATGCTTGTACATACATATTTTTCTGAATTGTATAATTACTTCCTTAGGATAAATTGTTAGGGTTGAGATTACTGGGTTACAATCTGAGTATATTTTACATGCTAGTATATGATACCAAAATGCTTTCCAAAAAGGAGACACCAATTTACATCCACTGACTGGCTAAGTTTTAAATTCTTAAGCATACAAAATAACTGTTTATTTTATCCTTTTTTCTTTTAGGATAGAAAAGAGGGAAAAACATGAAGGGCTAATATGCCTAGATTTAAACCAGCAAGTGTGAATGTATGTAGAAGTGCCCCTAAAAGCACTGCAAATCAATCCAGTTGAATTCGGTTCAATAAACAATTATTAAGCACCTACTATATGCACAGATAAGGTTAGCTGCTGGTAGCAGAAAGATGAGAAGCTATGGACTCAATACTCGGAATACTCACATGTTAATAGGACAATTTCATTGGCTATAGTGATTTATTTTCACTTAAACCTGCATGATGAGAATGTACCCTAAGGATTTACTCCTAATGGGGCACTGACTCCTACATTAAATTTGGTAAAACTCAAGAGATATAAATAAAAGACTTCCTCTCATCCTTTTCCCCCAGAGTTCCCCTCTCCAGAGGTTACTGCTATTAACTAATTTCCTGTATAGTTTCCCAGAAAATGTTCTGCATATATGTATGTACAAGCATGTGCTGAGTAGGCAAAAACATTAACTGTCCACTCATCGCTTACTCATTCAAATAATTTTTAAATACAATAGTAGTATACTTATACATGATTTTGCACAGTACTCTTAAAACTATTCCTTGGAGATTGTTCCATATCCATTCATAAAGAGTTGCTTCATTATTTTTAATTCGGAGATCGTTCCATATGCACTCTTAGGGAGTTGCTTCATTCTCTTTTATCATCTACACAAGTTTCCATTTCATGGATGTATTTAACTAGTTCTCTATTGATTGACCTCTAAGTCGGTCCAAATAGTTTGCTAATATCATCCTGCAATGAATATCCTTCTAGATGCTGAAATAATTTTGGAATAAGAAATAACTGTGTGAAGGTAGTAATGGTTAGCTTCAAATAAAGTTAGTAAATGCTTGTTAGAAACATTTATTGGGTTGTAGATGAATGTTAAAAGTAGAAAGCATTCGATCTATATGCTTTGTCTGAAATATGTTGCCCCAAACAACTGTTTAAACAAAAGAAAACCATAAAAGCCAACAGGAAATCTCCACCCACTTAGTCAGACTCCTCAGGAGGAATAAATAGATAGGCCTTATCCAGTATCTTCCAGGTCCACAGTGGAGCTTTGTCACATTAATAGTGAAAACTTATTGTAGAGTCCATGCCTTGGCACTAAGCACTTCCCCTACAGAGTTTGAATCTAGCAATACAGACATACAAATATTCATTTGTCACACAAATAATTCATCAAAAGGCCATTGGACACGCAAGCGGAGGAACAGATTTCCTTTTGCCCTTCCCACTGATTTTTATTTTTAACTTCATTTTGAAATAATTACACTTAGAAAAAGTTTCAAGAGTAGCACAGAGAACTCCCACACAATCTTTATTCACATGAACTGTTTTTTAACGTTTGGCCACATTTCCTCCTCTTTTTCATATTAATAAATATATATATATGTTTATATATAATATTTATATTTAGCATATAATGTGTGAGCTTTTCCCCTGAATTATTTGAGAATGGGTTGCGTACACAATGCCTCTTTACCCCTTAATTCTTCAGTGCAAATTTCCTAAAAACAAGAGTATCCCATTGATTTTGGGGGGGGAAGACTGACCCGACTACTTTCAACTGTTCTTTTAGAGAATCATGGATTTTCATAACTAGAAGGAACTTAAAGATGTCTAGTTCAACATCTTTATTTTACATGCAGGGCAACCCAGAATTAGCAAATGAGTCATCCAAGATCACATTGCCAGTCTCTGGGAAATCCTCTCTTCTGGCACTTCCCACTGTACAAGCCAAGCCGTTAGCGATCATCTGGTCCAAACTGTTCAAGACATTTTATAAATGAGGATACTATGGCTCAGGGAAGGTTTATCATTTGTCTTTACGAAGTTACTTGCCTGGATTCCACAGGCAGCTATACATACCTCTTTGCTAAGGGACTCTAGGAGAAGACTGATTTTCCTGAATGCATACTCAGTGAATAAGCTAAGTAGATATCTAATGTTTTTGCCTGCCCGTCAATCCTTCCCACTCCTTCCGGCTGGAGCTTTAGGAAACCGTCCCTCTTACATTGGATACAGAGTTAATGGGACTGTCCTTCAAAGTGTCCCACCCTTCTGGTCATGAAATGGGCATGTAACCCAACCTAGGTCAATGGTTTCTGTGGCATTTGAATCTTGATGGACTGAAGGTGTGAAAAGGAGGGAGCTGATTCCTCCTAAAGGTGGTGCCCTGAAGAGGCTGCTTATTGGCCTTTGTTGTTCATTATCTCTGCTTCCCATCCCACCTGAGATTTGCTTCTTCAGCATTTATTTTCATTCTCTCAGCTGTCCCCATGTCTTTCCAATAATTTTTACAGGCTCAGGTTGGCCAGGGTTAGATTCTGTTGCTTGCAAAAACAGGACCCTAGAAAACATTTCCAGCAGACTAAAAAAATTTTTGCTTTCAGAAACACTTGCCCAAGCAGAACTGTAACATACGCTGCACAGAAAAAAATTGGTTGTGGGTACACCCTTCCTCAAAGCTTTGTATGGAAGTGCTTTTCAGGCTCGTTGCTCTGCTGTTCAGTCTAACTCATAACACTCCACTTTCACACTCCTAGAACTGACTATTCCTGGAAAAACAGAGCAACCTTTCTGTTAGCTGTAGCTCTCAGAAATGTCTCCAGGATGGGGGCCAGTGGTTATTTTAACTCCATTGCCCCAAACTGCTCCATCTGGATGGTTAGAGTGGTGAAATACAATCTGACTGAAGCACAAAGGCCCAGGGTGGGCTCCCTGCCTGATTGACTCTAGGGCCTGCTGCCAGCAGGAAGTGAAGACACCACTCATTGTCTTTCCTGACAATCTGTTCCTGACCCCCTGAGAAGACTTTTGGAAGGAACTCACACATACGCAAGAACACATTGATGTCTCCAGAATGGCATTCAGACAGTATAGTGTGAATCTGCATCCAGGAAAAAATCTCTATACAAGCATAATCATCTGCAAAGAGGTTCCCAAGCTCATATTGAAAACAGCTTTTTCTTCTTAAAAAATATTTTAATATTATTTAAAATAACTATATATTACATATAAATATATATTATATAGAATTTAATATTTTTAAAAATATGATTACAGAGCAGGTTAGCTTCTCATTAGCCACTCAGGAGCCAGATCTTTGCATAGCCAAAGATCAGATCATATAATAAATTTTTGTGCCTGCTATGTGCCAGGCATTGTGCTAGGTGCTGGAGAAACAACAGGAAGCAAAGTTAGACAGGATCTTTACTCTTAACAATGCTTATAGTCCAGAGGGAAAACAAGCATTAATGAAGATGTTATCCTCCTACCCCATAACAAATTGTTACTAATGCTATGAATAAAAATAGTGAACTGTTTTCCTCAAAACAAATAGTTTCCATAATTCCAAGTGAATTTTTAAAAAAGGACTACAATGATCCCTCCCCCTACTTCAGTAGTCTGTAAATGTACCTACACGGCCCTGGTGAAAAACACCCCGGAAGATCTAATGCTCCTTTCAGAGGGAAACCTGGGGTTCTGCCTTTATTTTTGCATTGTGTTAATCATTAATGTTTTCAAAGCCACATAGAAGAGGAAAATTACTCAGACATAATGTCCTAAAGGACAAAAGACGAACATTTCAAAGGCAAATACAAATGGGGAGATGTATTCATTTTCTAGTGCTGCTGTAACAAATTACCACAAACTTAGTGGTGTAAAACAACACAAATGTATTATCTTAAAATTTTATAGGTCAGAAGTATGACTGGGTCTCACGAGGCTAAAATCAAGGTGTTGGCAGAACTGAATGCCTTTCTGGAGGCTCTAGGACAGTATCAGTTTCCTTGCCTTTTCCCAACTTCTAAAGGCTTCCTTCATTCCTTGGTTCTTGGCCCCCTTTTTCCACCTTCAAAGTTAGTAACAGGTTGAGTCTTCATGTCACATCTGTCTGACCTGCTCTTTGCCTACACTTCCACTTTTAAGGGCTCATGTGATTAAAAGTGGCTCCACCCAGAAAAAATCCAGGATAATTTCCCCAGCTCAGGTTCTGTACCTTTAATCACACCTGCAAAATCTCCTTTTCTATGTAACATAATATGTTCATAGGTTCTGGGGATTAGGACATGACATCTTTGAGGGGCTGTTATTCTACCTACCATAGAAGGCATGGAAAATGTTCTTGTTAAGGGTGAAAAAAAGTAGAGATACTTCATTCTGCATAGACAAAGCAATAGATACAAAAGGATGCCATTTTTCTCTATAGCACCAAACTGCTTACAGTAGTTATCTCTGGGAAGTGGAACTATGGGTAATTTTTTTTTATGCTTTTCTGTTTTCCAAGTTTTTATTCCATTAAAAATAAAACACTTTTAAAAAACTCATATATTGTGGTTATTTAAGATAATGACTATATTGTTAGGAAATGTATGCTGATGTATTTTGAAGTCAAGTGTCATGATATCTGCAACTTAATGTCAAAGAGCTCAGAAAGCACATACATAGAAGATAAGGCAAATATGATCAAATACTAATCACTTTGAGTCAAGGAGGGGTATATATGTGTGTTTATTGTAATTTTTTTCAATTTTCTTGTACATTTGAAATTTTTTATAATAAAGTTATAATAAAATGCAAATTTTTAACGGACAGAGATTCTGTATTTTCATTCATTTTCAAGAAGTCATTCTCATTTTCAAGAAGAACTTCATGTATACAAGTGGACATTTTGGTCAATGTTGCTCAAGCAGTAGTTTGCAGTAATCAAAAGTGTCTGGAGACCTATGGTAACCACTTTGAGCTCCTCTTGTAATTGCATAAGTCAAACGTGACTTGTACTCATCTTTTGTTATCAGTATATAATGAGTATTAGAATTTTAATAGTTTTTTCCTTTCTTAAAAAAATATATATGTGTGTGTATATGTACATATACATATATATATTTGGCACCTTCTGTATTATTATGAGAAAGAATTATAATTTCTATGTGAAATGACTAGGAAAAAACCTATTAAAAACTATTCAGACAGCAATACTCTTTATTTTAATAATTACCTATGTACTCATTTTTGTTGTGAAATATATAAAATATCAATATTTCATGAAAAAATGATAAAGTTTGAAAAATGTAACAGATTCTCTAGATATCGGAGTATTTAATTTTGAATTACTATTTTATATATGTGTGGTATTTAAAATCCATATGTATACATAACTAGTATAAAACCGTTAGTTATAATAAACTATCCTTTTATTCAGAAAAAAAAAGCATCTCAGCATCTAAGCTAGAGGGGATGATAAGTTACAAAATCAAGGCAAGTTTTCTTCGAGAACCATCTTTGTCACTGATACTAACTTATATAATTAGATTCCAGGAAATGGGGAGACAGACCTGTCTGGTTTCACTTAAAAAAGTCTCATTTCTATACGGATGCTTTTTCACCATCAACAGCCCATTTTCTCTGATAGCATTTCATGTGTCATTCTTGTCAACGTGCTAGACTTGTGCAGAGGAGACTGGGTTCTCGAAGTAGTATGCCCAGGGCAGGACTAGCTCCATAATTTGAATAGTCCAGTACAAAGTGAAAATGAGGGACCCTTTGATAAAAAATTATTAAGAATTCCAAGACAGTAGCATCCTTCTGACCTTACATACATCCCTGTGTAAGGTCACACACACCCACAAAATCCGCACTGCGCAAAACCCAGCAGACGCCACAAATGACTTCCTCCCACCAAGCCTTGTATGCTGGGCATATTGGTGGGATAGAGGGTGGAAGAGGAGCAGGTACTCTAGATTCATTTTACTCCGTAAGTCTCTTCACTCCATTTCAACCTGTCTTCTTAGGGAGGCTTAAGACCAAATATCCCTGAGAAATCTATCAGTTCTTCAGAGTATAGCCATTTGGTGAGAGGCCGTTGACTATTCAATGGCAGTGTTGTACAGGAGTAGCAACAATGCATTTCTCTAAAACAAAAGCTCTAATGGAACTAATTAAAAGGAAATAAATAATTATATTCAAAAAGGATGATTCAAAATGTCATAATTTTCCCAGAACAAAGAATATACTTAAAACGTTTTTTTAAATCACTAGATGAACAAAACTACACCATATAAACAGTCTCTGCTATTTTAATTGGTTACTAAGTTATTTAAATACAAACCCAGATATACCAATAAAAATTCAGAAAGAAAATGCTTTCTGTGGCTTTCTGATCCATCCCTTTTATTCTGAAGGTTTTGCTGCATTCCAAGTAAATTCTTAAATTGATTATAAAAAGCAAGAGAACATTTTCAGCAATCAAAGTGGAGTTATGCAAGAGTAACAAAAGTAAATATAATTTCTTCCCTTCTTCTCTCCCTTCTCCCCAATACAGGCTTTTTGCTATTAATATAAAGTATTTATCACTTTTAGGAATAAGGCTCCTACTGTTGATTTTCCCATTTCTAATAAACAATATGGTATTTTAAAAGGGCATGCCTCATGTTGCTTAGAAAAACATCTGGAAGGATGTAGTTAATAAACTGTTAAGAGTGGTAAGCTCTTGACTGAGGATTTGTGATGAGGCTAGAGAGGACTTTTCCTTTCCTTATTTTGCTAATTTCAATATATTCAATAAATATGTATTAGTTTTATCAATCCAAAAAAATTAGTAAAGATTTTTATTTTTTTTAAAGAAAAAAACCCACCAGCATGTACTTTAGCATGGTGATTTAGGATCAGTCACTTAATCTCTTTGGGTCTCAGTTTCCCTACTTATAAAATGGGATTAATACCACACAGAAATGTCATGAGAAAAACGCATTACCACATGGCAAATACACATTGAATAAAGGTTTCTTCTCTGAGCCTCGGGTTCTTTGCCTGCAAAACGAGGGAGCTAGATTAGTTGTCTGTGATCCTCCTGAGAGTTAATATTCTGATTTCCTCTGTTTATATTCACGGAAAAAGATTTTCTAAATGAAAGATAAATGTCTTTACTGGTCTTCAGGTAATTTTTTTTCTTTTGTTTCCTGTAGAATCAGGAAGCCAAAAACAGATGAGCAGTACCTTTGGAATGTTTGGGCCACTCCACCCTAGGCACCTGGGAAATGACAGGGTATTTCCACTCATTAGAATCTCCCTGATGAGGAGAGCCTTCCTTATTTAGAAGAGGCTCAAACTTCAGTTTTAAGAAGCCAGTGTGTGCCATTAAAAATATTATATACTCTCAATTTTATTCTTTGACTACTCCAGGTCTCCTCTTTAATTAGTGTGCTTACCTATATTTGCAATCCAGATACTCTGCTTAAGCAGTTATGCAAGTATTCTATAATTCATTATATCGTATGTCATTGGTTAAAGTCCAACTAGATCATTATCATTTAGGGAAGGTTGCATAGTAAGTGAGTTTGCAGAGTTGTCTCCTACACATCTGAAACTCTAATAATTGCCTGTCTTTCCTGGTAGCAGGATAACAATGTTACAATTATCTCTTTGGTTTTGTAAGATTGAAAAGTAGCATGGTTCATAGCAGTGGTGATTGTTATCAGTCTATTCAAAAGGTAAAAATAAAAAAAAGGGAGAGAAAGCTATAACATTGGGAAATATTACCATGCCAAATTTCCCAAAACATGTTTTTTTATTTAATTAAAATATTGAATGGATACAGAATCATAGAGAATCATCAAAATATTGAATGGATACAGAATCATGGCTTCGAATTCTACATATTGCATGTATGAGATTTCTTAACTTAAGCCTTTTCTGTGCCCACTGAATACCAGTGGGTGAAGAACACCGTCAGTGCCATTTTGGTATTTCCAGCACCCTGCATAGCTTGGTAGGGTTCTTTATCCTTCCAGGTTATAGCAATCCCAGCTTTTTTTTTTTTTTTTTTTTTTTTTTTTGCAGAAAAATAGCCTATCCTCTTTGTTTAACATTAATATTAAGAGGTATTGTAATGTAACTGAACATGAAGACATGTTTTTTGTTTCCACATTTATGAACAAGTTTTCCATATACAAACTAGGAATAATACAACTTGCTCCTTACTGTATGTGGAAGGCTAGGGGAATTCTTACTATTAGTAATAATAAAAACTAATAGTCTCTGAATTTCCTAGGCATCATGGTAGATACTTTGTCTTGCATTATCTTATTTAACCCTAATAAGACTCTGGAAGGCATTATCTCCGTTTTTTTCAAATGAGGAATATGAGGCTTAGAGAAGCTAAATAATTTATCATTTATAGTGCTGGTAAATGGTGATGCAATGTCTAATTCTGAAACCTTGATTTTCATTACTTTGACCTTCTAGGAGAAAGATGAAAATGTTCTGAAGTCCACCGGGTTGCCTCCAAGTCCTTCAGTAATTGAAGCCACACTTTTGTGCCCCTCTCCTTAACCCCCAACCCTCATTGCTCCAGTAATACAGACTTACCTGTAATTCCCTTAAAGTCCTGTTAGCTTAACTACCTGGGTCCTTGTTTATGTTTTCTTGGCCTAAATTTTGTTATCACACTACTACCAGACTAGCTGGCCTACTCTTACTCATTTTTCAAGTCTCAGTTGAAACTATTCTACCATGCTCCCATTACTCTTGATATATTTACTATGGTAAGGGTTTTATTGTGTTATCACCCAAATTGTGAGCAACTCAAGGGAGTCTTTCTTTCTTTCATGGTTGTATTTCTAGGACCTTCAAAATATCTGTTGTCCAATAGGCATTCAATTCAATATTTATAGAATGAATGAATGCATGAATGAAAGAATGTATAAATGACTTTCAAGTTGATATACAGAGCTCATTCGGGATTTGTAGAGGGACCTATATTACTTATTCCACAGAAGCCTAAAAGCTACCCGAAATGAAAATTTTTCATCCTCTTATATTAAAATTTTTCAACATATCCTTATTTTTCTCTAGAATGAAGTATGTTGAACACAGTATTAGCTCAATACATATTTGCTGAATTAGAAAAATATACCAGTTCTTTACAGTCTAGTTCATATTCTTCTCTCCAGACTCACTTTGTGGCACTCCTATTTTATCCTATAATAATGCATAACAATATGTCATTTTATTCATGTATCAAATATTGTTCCTTTTCTGGCTATTCTCTATTCCTGGAAATGTATGAAGGAGTTCAGCAACTTTCATATTTATTGTGGTTTTCCGAACTTCCTTCCTTCAGTTCAGTTACCTCTCCTAGAAGGCGATCCCTGGTCCTTTTAGCACCCAGTGCTTGCCTCTTTTAGCCCTGATTACATCAAAGTGAAATTTTTCTGCATCTGTGTTTGTCATCTCCCTACCCCCATCCCTATCCCACAACACCCAGGTGTCCAGGTTTTGTTCACCTATGTGTCCCCAGAGCTCAGCAGAATTTAGGACGGGGCCAAAACAGTATATACAGGTATTGAAATGAATAATAGGTACTCTTTAATGAGCAACACGGATTATCACCTTGAATTCTCGCAATAACAGGTGCCTTATGTTTTATTTCCATGTTATAGATAAGAAAACCAGGTTTGAAAAGGTTTAGAAACTTGCCCAAGGTCACACAGTAGTAAAGTCTGTCGTCAAAGGAATCGGATGGAGCCACCATTGATTCTAAATAAGATTCATTCCCACCATGTTTTCTTGAACTTATCTTTAAGATTTTGCAGTCTGTTCTTCCTGAGACCAATGACTCTTCATCTGCCCTGTTACTATGAGTGGAGGCAATACCCCCTTTTTCCATATTGGAAATTGTTGGACCTTTTTGTGGAAGCAAAGTGATTTTAAACTTTCTGAAGTCGCACTCTTTCCGGGATAGAATCTGCGTTGGAGCTCTGGAAGACATGATAAATACAGTGGAAAGACCGGTCATTCGAAATAGAAAGCGGGGACTAAGAAAGAGTTTTCCTCCGGGCTAGATACACAGCGAAGACTCTAGCAGAATGAGGTTGGACTCTCTCCTTTCAGATGCACAAATCCTAGGACTTGTGGGAATTTAATTGCTCACTCCTAAGGGAGCTGTGGGAAAACTATTGCCCATAGCTAAAATGGCTGCTAATAACATCGCCTTTGGATGGCGCTGTTCTCTTTGCTCGTTGTTATTTTCAACGAGGAAGGTAGTGAATAAAGTGTAATAAAAGTTCGTACCGTATTACTAAGATGATAAAGTAGGAAGTTGGCACGTTTTGTTTATAAACCTGCAACGAGTCAAAGTCCTTCTTGCCCTTAACCAAAATGACCGTAGAGGTTGTCGCGCGGTTTGAAGCGTTCGGCCCTTAACTAAAATGGCTTCCGGAGATCAGTTGAAAATTAGCTTGCCCTCTTTCCTGCCCCTGACAAGCATGGCTTCGGCGGCGTCGATCACGTGACATCCCCGGACTACGGCGCGGGAGAGGGAATAGGAGGGCCCTTGAAGGGTGCGCGTTCCCGTGGCTGTGCACCCGGTAGGCTTCAGTCAGAGTCACTATGGCGGCCGGCGCTGGCAAGGTAAGCTGAGGCGGCGGCGGCGGCGAGGGAAGCTAGACTTGTCGTGGCGTCCGGCCTTCAAATCCCCGCAGCCCGTCCGCGGCGAGGTCGGCCGAGGTTGCAGCCAGTCGTGCGGGTTTGGTGGGGGTCGGGTTGAGGAGCGCGAAAGCTGAGGCGGGCGGGCACCGGCGCCTGACGGCCGTTTGTTTTGATGTTTCCCTACCAGGTCGGAAAGTTTCCTGCCTCGTCCGGCGTAGCCTGAGCGTGTCCCGCCCGCCAGGAGTGGTGGAGGCTGCGGGCGGACGCAGCCCGGGGCCTCCAGGCCTCTCCCCCAACCTCCGGGCCAGCCTCCCTCCCCCCCTCCTCGTCCTCCGGGAGCTGCGGCTGCGGTCCCTGCGATGCGACCCTCGCGGGGGCGGCCCTGAGAGGAGGCGGCCGGTGTGTTGAGCAGCAGCCAAGGGTCCAGGCGTCCAGGGACCAACTTCCTGCCAGCGGAGACCCCCGGGGTCGCGCCTCGCTCTGCCCGCACCGGCCTGCGGAGCCGGCTCCCCGCCCTGGGCGCGGGGGACGCCCGCCAGGTGCCTGGCAGTCCCCGCTGCTCGTGCCAAGGACCATCCACCGCCCCGGCTCGTGCCGGCCGGGGTCCCCGTGCCCTCCCGGCGGCCTCCGCGCGCCAGGGCCATGCAGACCGTCCCGCCGGCGGTCTAGACCCCTCGCCGCCCCGTCGCCGTCCTCTTCCGAGGCCCTTGCGGACGGGCGGTGGCCGCCCCGGGGTGCTCGGCTGCGCCTTCCGTCGCCCCGAAAGGACCTTCCTGGCCGCGTCAAACCGACCCTTCCTCCATGCTGCAGTGCTGCACCGCTTCCGCCACCGAGGGGGAAACGCGGCCGCGATCCCAAACCAAACCCAGGAATTGGCGTGTGACTCCTCGGCTTGGATACCTCCAGTCCCCAAACTGTGTTCCAGGAGTTTTCTTGGCTGAAGCCGTCCGATGTGTGAGGCGTTTCCTCCCGAGGAAGAAGATGGACTAAAAGCTGCCGGTTGGGGGCTTTCTGTGAGCTGGCTCTTGGGAGAGGTGATGGGGCCTGCGCCGGCCTGGCTTCCTGCTCAGGAGAAGAGTTGTTGATGCTCACTGGTTATGCTTAGACGATGCGCAGTGTGTTTTAATTTAAAATTTTGGGGGGGATAGGGGCAGAGGCTCGCGAAGGGCAGTCCGGATCCGGTGGCACTCCTCTTTATCCCTCGATAGGAGAGACACCCCCCGTCTGTCCTCGATGCCGTCAGCCTTGGCCATCTTCACGTGCCGGCCGAACTCGCACCCGTTCCAGGAGCGTCATGTCTACCTGGACGAGCCCATTAAAATCGGCCGCTCGGTGGCCCGCTGTCGACCCGCGCAAAATAATGCTACCTTTGATTGCAAGGTGCTGTCCAGGAACCATGCTCTCGTCTGGTTTGATCACAAGACGGGCAAGGTAATGTCACCGCATTGTCTAACAATCCTCACTTTTCGTTTCTCTTTGCCCTTTCGCTATAATGTATGCGGGATCCCAGGGTTTGCACCCAGAGGAGACTTTCAGCCAAGGCCACAGAATCCACTTTTTGTGTTTCTGGTTCTAGTGGAAATTTAATTGAGGTGGTTGAATGGAAAACAGAGAAGGTATTGTAATTAAATGCCTAGGGAGGGCGATGGCATCTTGATAATGTGGTCATTCCCAGTGAAATCCCAAACCCTAATTCGTTTCGGAAAACTAGATAGTGAAGCTTGGCTTCTTACTTTCAGTCTTTTTAGAAAGGTGAATTTGCAGTTCGGTGCTTGGTTAAGCAAGCAGCAGTTCCCAAAGCAATGCAGGGAATCTGTGGCCATTATTACACTGGGGCTCAAGTGTCTCAGGAGTGAGGTGTAGTATACACATAGCTCTTAGTGGAGTTCAGATTAGGCCTGTCTAGTAAGGACAATAGTTTGTGTAAAGTTGGTTTTGGAAAGATTTGATACATACGTGCCCATGAAGGGAGTAATTTGCAATTAGCAAAGACAATTTAGTTAGGCATGAATAATTATAACTACATTTTTAGAGTTTTGTTTGCAAGTTGAGGGAACATGTATCTATTGCTTTTGGAAATCACTTTTTGATGTTCCCGGCAGCACTTATTTAAAAATACTGAATGCATTCTTCCAGAGGTGATATTTCAAAAGCAGTGTTCGAAATTAACTTATTTTCTGAAATTATATCCAGTTCTATCAATGATTGCATTACCTAGATGCCATAGGATGAATTTAGTGCTTTTCACTTTAAATGTGACCATTTTAACTTTTATATGTTGGCACCCTAATTTGCCATACACGCGGGTGCTTATATTTTAAGAATACAAGGGAAAAAATTAAATTAAGACCGTTTCACTTTTTAAAACTCTTTAGGTGTGTGAAGAATATACTGATCTCATCTTTGCTTAAACCTTGGGTTTTAGTTGAGCTACTGAATCAATTCCAACTTAGAGTAAGTTATGTAAGACTAATAAGAATATCTCGGATTTCACCTCCTGACTTTTTGCTCCCTCTTTTTGAGTTAAACGATTAAGTCTTTCTTAAAAGAAGAATTTAAGTCTTCAAGAGTAGTGTTTTGAAATGAAAGAAACCTGAAAGGAAGAAAGTAATACTGTGTTGTTACTGAATTAAGGAGTTATTATATACATTTTTCAAAGAAAGGAGGAAAAGATTGCCCGAGTGCTGTGTGCTTGCATAATGCCTATACCCTACTCTGTGTAGAATGAGAACTGAAAAGGATGTTAATTTTTCTGTATAACATCGGATGCTCATTTACCTGTGAAACAGACCCTTTCTTTCCTCCCTGGAAGCTAAAGTTTGGGTGCCTGAAAGACCTTATAGATTACCCATAATAACTTAAAGTGAATATCCATAAAACCCATCTTTCCAGCAATCAGATTCAAACATCATTTAACTGCTAGTGCCTTAACCAGCCTTTACATTTTTGTCTCTGTGTCCCTGGGCAAGAATTAAGGTCCAATTTAATCAGATAATAGGTTAGCTTAAAGTACATACTCTGCAAATGTACATTCTTTAGTTTGATTAAATACTGAAAGGAGACTCAGATTTTTTCTTTTACTTATTTGAAAAACAGTGATTACATTAACAGTGCTTTTCATGGCTATACTAAAACCCCCACAATAGGTTATTTTGAGATGACTAAGAATAATAGATTATTAGTGTGTATTATATAAATTTTGATGATATGTTAAAATTTTAAATGGAATTTGTTATTAGAAAAACTTATATTTAAAGAATACATAGCTTCTTCCTGCCATTTTTCCTCCCCCGCTTTATTAGCTAAAACACTCAGGATGTGAGTCCATTACTTTAGGTGTAGATATAATTATTGGTTATTGTACCACCAATCTAGTTAAAACAAATAACCTGTCAGATTTTGCCATGTGCTCAAAGTGTTTTAGGAATTAACTACTTAAAATTTAAATTTGAGCACAGATTTTTACTGAACATCTGTTATGTGCCAGATATCATTAGTTCCAAAGAAAACCTACAATTTGACCAGATGTCATTTATAGTTTTCTCTGTGAAATATCCAGTTTGAAGATTTCTGCTATAATTGTCCCAACAAAAGTCCCCCATCTATTCCCAGTAAATTTTTTTATACAGCACAAGAATCCCCTCCTATAAGCATCTCCTCGTGCAAGTTTTTTTTCCCCCCAAACATCAATAAGCCTCAGTTTTCCCTTGGGATAATAAGAATACCTACTTTTGTTTTGAGGAGTGAGATAACCATGTAAGTAATTTAGCACCCTTTTCCTGGCCCTTATTAAATAATGCTCAGTATTTAGGGAGGAGAGTGTTTGGGGTTGAGGGAGGAGGGAACTATCTAGGACGCTCTGCCATTTGCTGTAGTGCTATGGAGTCTTAGGAAGGTAATGAGAAATTTTTTTCCTCTATGTGATGGCATATGTAGAAGTAATTTTTTTAAATTGAAACATGAAGTTGAGAACTTAGCCAAAATTGGCACTTTACCTGGGAGATAGAAAGTTGGGGTAATATGCCCTTCGGTTGACTTTCAATTTGTGTTTGTTGCATTCAGCATTGTCCATTAAGAGAGACCCATTAAAATCTGGAGGAAATAATAAATACTTGAAAGTTTTTGATTATTCAAGTAATACATGTTCGTTGTAGAAAATCTGCAAAGTGTGGGCACATGGAAATCCAGGTGACACTTTTTCATGCTAAGTTCATGCAATATGTTATGGTACTTAAAACCTGTATGTTGGAGGGTGACAGGTTTGCCATTAAGTGGAATTTAACAAGCTTTCCCGAATCATCTCCTCAGGGATGTAGCACTTGGATTGCTCTGCTTGGATGCTGGCCCTGCATGTATCATCCTTTTTGGAGGTCCAGCTTTTCAAATTAGGTGGTAGATAATAGAATGGTTATTAACCCTTCTATTGATTCAAGGTGCCACTGCACAAGCAAATCTACCCATATATATATGATGCTTATTAAATAGAAGGGACAGTGAGTGGACTGCCTCATTCTGATTTGGATGGCCCTGTCTGATTGAGGCTTTGTAGACAGGTGATCGTCTAGTGGTTGACCCAGTATGTAGTCTATTCCAGTCTCACTGTAGCTTACTTCGTAGTAAGTAGTCATAGTAGTAGTTTACTTCCAGTTTCACTTTTTTACTTAAATTCAATGCATAATTTTAAACACCTGTCCTAGCATGATCTGTTTCAGTGGAGGGCATAGTGGTGAAGGTGGGGAGGAAATGACAAGAACTGGTAAGAAATTCTTATTCTTTCTAGGAGCTTATATTTTGGATGGAGAGGGTGACTATGCACTTTGAGAACAGTTGATTGAGATAAGACAGTTTATATAAGTTTAAATGGGAAGAGAGTGATAGTGTTTGATTTAGACTTTAAAATAAAGGGTGGATGGATACAAGTTGAGAGAAAGAGTTTTGGGGGTTGTTTTTGTGTGTTTTGAGAGGATGAGAGTGAACTAAAACAGACAAAAGCAGACAATTTTGAGTGACTTTGGCATCTTGCAAACACTGAGGAACTGATTTTGTTGGATTTCAGAGTTCTTTTGGAGAGTAGCTATGGGTGAATATCCATTCTGTGTGATGGTTTTGTTTGTGCCTTGTTTCTGTAATTAGTTGTCAGACCCTGGAGGAGACTCTGCCTTGTATGTCTGTTTCCTTTTATTTTGTATAAAGTGGATGTTGAGTAACTGAACCTGAGTAGATAGTGTGGTGCCAGATTGTGGAGTGCCTTGATTACCAAACTAAGGACATGAACCCATGAGCTAAATGGAAGGCGAGGGAGATTCTGTGCAGACTCTCCACCATTTAAGAGTGATACAACAGTATGTAGAGAGGCCTGGAGCAAGGCAAAAATGGGGAACAGCTTAACTAACACTTGTGCACAGGTACCATGCCCACCTGTTCTACATGCTTTACATGTTAATTTATTTAATCCTTAAATAGCTGTTTAAGATAAGTGCTTATTTTTCCCATGTTAACCTATGAGGAAATTAAGGCACAGAGAGATTAGATTAGGTTAACTTGCCTAAGTTCCCATATCTAATAAATGGTAGAGCTGGGATTTGAACTGAGGTATTCTGACTCTTTAATTGTGGAGTCTAGAACTCAAGCTCTTATCCACTCTGCTATTCCAAGGCTTTGTAACAGTTTAGATATGATGTCATTTTGTAAGAGTATAGGCTAGGTTCACAATAAGAATGAAAATGATGAAATGCTGGAAAGTGAGAAAGGACAAGTGTATTAAGAGGTTCTGCAGTCAAATGCTCTACCACTGAGCTATACCCCCAATTAAGAAGTTCTGTATGGACCGGAGACTTTAGGGAAGGTTTCATGGTTGAGATGCAACTTGAGCTAGACCTTAGGACTTTTTAAGTAGGCAGAATGTAGGTAGAGTCAGTCAGGGAAAGGAGTTCTAGGTGGGAAGAACTACTCAAATAAAGGCACAGAGGCAGGAATGGTGTGGCATGTTCCAAAAATATTACAAGGTAGTCATTGCAAAGGAAGAATCACCAGAATTCTATAACAAGACTGTTTCTTCCTTTTTCCTCCGCATGTCTAAACATGACAGCAAAGATCTGGCCTCAGCTTTTGTGAGAATGGCAGATCATACATTCATTGATTTTGTTTACTTGTTTCTGTGTTGTTTTAACAGATACCTGTTTTGTTGACAGAAGTAAAAAGGTCATTAACAGGTGCTGCTTTTTGTGAGAAAGTCGCATATTTGATACATTTATGTTTAAGGCACATTAATGTAAGCATGTTCAGAAGGCCATGTTGTATATCCAAAGCATACATTCATTTCCTTCTGTATAACTTCTCACAGTAGTGGAAAGCTAATGAAGTATTTTATCTATTTTCAATTGTAAAAAATATGGACGGTATATACACTTAAAACATTTTTTTCCTACTTGTTGATTTTCTCCTTAGGTTAAATTTACTCTTTACCTTCTCAAGCTCCTATTTGGTTTTCTCAAGTGGTATTTATGTTAGAGCTTAGTGTCTATTCTCTTTGATAAGTAGGGATGAGGGTGTCAGTCATTTAGAGTTTTAAGTGCAAAGATTGTGAGATTGGTTCTTAATGTATGTCAGTTACTTGAATCAAGAAAAATGGTGACATTTGTTAGCTGAGGAAATGTTTTAAGGACTCTTGCCCGCTCTTCTCTCACTGCCACTGCAGGTACATGAACAGTTTAGACCACTGCTCAAAGTCTTGGTTGTTGCCCCATTAATTTTTGTCATGATATATGAACCCCTTCAAAATCTGTCTCTCATTTCCTTGTTTTTGGCTCCATCTTCTATTACTCTTTTTTCTTTGCCCCCAAACACTGTGTGGTATCTATGTGACAGTGCTGCCTGTTCCGAGAACAAGTGCCTTTTTTGCTGTTTTGTCTTCCAGAATGACCTTTTCCCTTCATCCCTTGAGGCCCAGTTCCAATGTGAAAACTTCCCGGACTCCCACTAACTGAAGAATTAATTGCTTCTTCCTTTATTCTCCCATAGAAATTTGTATGTAATTTCATTATGGGACACAGACAGCAAAATAACCATGATGCAAATATCCTATTGCCCTGCCAGATGTGAGCTCTTGAGAACAAAGGAATAGGCACTACATAAATGTTTGAATGAGTGCAATGTGAACAATGGAGCAGTCTGTAATTCTGCAAACCCTGAGGAGGGTCAAAGGGCAGGTCATTGGAGTTAGCTCTCAATTGGAGATCATGGACTCAATTACCAATAGGTAGTCTTTGTGTAAATCAGTACTTATTGCTAATTTGCAGTGTGCAAGACACTTTAAGTGTTTCGGGATCTTAGATGATCTGTGGTTGGTTATACTAGTTTTGAGCTATTCCATATGTATCTATTCTCATACAAAATAATACTTTTAAGGATTTTATAATATTCAGAGTACTTTCTTATTTCACTTGATCTGTATAACACTCTTAGGAGGTAAGTAGAGCAGTTACAGGCTGACCCCTTTTATCTGAAAAGAGTTTGGTGTTTATAGGTTATTTACACAAAGCCATCTATTAGGAACTATGGGAGTTGGAACCAGAATCTAGATTCCCCCCCTGAAATAAAAGCCAACTGCTAGACATTTATTCTGAACTATCTTACGATGGACTGAACAATTACTGTAATGAAAGTCTGTCTTTTGCTCTCTTAAGAGGTAATCTAAGCTATTATTTTCTGGGTGCCTACCTAAAATGCTTGTCATATGACAGACTTTCAAAGACTGAGAGAACCTGACTTAATTATTTCTCTGGGTTAGCTAGCATTTTAAAAACATATCTCTACTACTTCTAGTGATAAATTTATTTTTTCTTAGGCTTGCATTCAGGCAACTGATTTGGATTTGGGTGTTTATACAAATGAATGAAACAGTCTTGGAAAGACTTGTTTGCCATGTACATTTTTTATCCTTCAGAGAGAATAGCTGATAGATGTAAAGTTTATATAGGTACTTGAAAACATGAAAACTTGTGGTGATTAGTACTGTATCCTGTGTCAAATACCCAATTTGGGTTAGATTTTAATTTAAAAACATAAGAAATTTGCTTCCTATTTATTTATATTAAAGCTTTGTCAATACTTTCAAGCTTATAGTTTTATCTACATTTATAACTATTGATTTGTTCTAGTTGAGCTGAGCAGAAATGAATTTCCAATACGGACTTTCAAGCTATTATTCATCTTATTTTTTACTTATACAATAACAGGAATACATTCTCATGCAAATTTAAGCAATAAGGAAGTATAATGAGTCCATATATGTCCTCCTTCACATAGGCACCTCCCGTCCTCCTCCCCTCCTCCAGAGTGATGGTTGTATGGAATTAGTTTGGTATGTAATTTTCAGAACTTTTCTGTGCATTAACCTACTTGGGTATGTAGGTAAAGAAACATAGTTTTTGTTGTTACTTTTTTCATAAGTGATTAAATCATAATTTAAAATGTACGTTTAAACTGATGATATCAAGTGAATTGTGGTAAGCTTATCTGAAATGTGTTAATATGCTCTACATATTACATCCAGAATGCTGTAATATTAATAGCTATCATTAATTGAGCACTTACTAGGTGGTGTGCTAAGAGTTCTATGTGCTTTTAAGAGTTCTATGTGCTCATTTAATTCTCACAACAAACTTTTGAAGTAGGTAGTATTATCTTTAAGCTGTTGAAGTAAGTAATTTACAGATGAGAAAGCTGAGGTTCAGAGAGGTGAAGAAATTTGTTCAGGTAACACAGTGGTGGAGTTGGGATTTGGAACATCTGATTGCAAAATGCACCCTCTATTGCTCGCTGCCTCTCAGCACTCTTAGTCATTAATCTCATCACCTATCTGTTAGTGGACAATAGATTAAAAGAAAAAAATGCATTGAAATAAATACTTATTTTCTGTTAACTCTTAGATATGTTGGTAATAAATCAGTTTAGAGTTTTAGTTTAAGATCACTTCCTCAGGCAGTATTTATAGACAGTATTTATTCATCACTTAACATTTTACAAGTTGAATAAAAACAATTTTTTACATGTAAATATAGTGGCATATCCCTGTTTAGACAGTATACTATACTAAAAAATATACTTTTTTCTTTCATTGGATAATTTCTAAGTTTAGTATGTGTGGAGTTTGTATTTTATATGAAAAATGTGTGTGTACACACACACAGACACACACACACACACACACACATCCCACCCCATAAGTAAATCTAAAAGAAGTGAGTATATTTGATTTTTAAACAGTTTAACCATAGAAATACTGGCTATATTAGATGCTAGTTAAAAGAGTCTGTCTATTTCAAAAATTCAGGGATAGGAAATAAAATCAAGCTGTATGTTATGAGCATAGATAGGTATGGTAGTTATGCTTGCAGAATAGACAAAATTTGTAGTTTTGAATTTTTTCAAAAAGTTTGCACAGTAAAACGGAATGTTATAGAGTTACCATGTAACCCAGCAATTCTATTTCTAGGTATAAACCCAAGAGAAATGAGAACATATGTCCACACAAAACCTTGTATGAATGTTCATAGCAGCATTTTTCATAATAGTAAAAAACCAAAAAAGTAGAAAGAACCCAAATGTCCATCAATTGATGAATAGGTAAATAAAATATGGTATACCATACAATGGAATATTATTCTGCAATAAAAAGGAGTGAAGTGCTGATACATGCCACAACATGGATGAACCTTGAAAACACTGTGCTAAGTGAAAGAGGCCAGACACAAAAGGCCACATATGGTATAATCCTGTTTATATGACATGTGTGAGAGGCAAATCCATAGAGACAGAAAGTAGATTAGTGGTTGCCAGTGACTGGGAGTAACAGGGAGTGATGGTTAATTTTATATGACAGTTTGGTCTGGCCATGGTGTTCAGTTTTTGGTCAAATACCAGTCTAGATGTTGCTGTGAAGGTATTTTTAAAAATGTGATTAATATTTAAATCAGTAGACTTTGAGGAAAGTAGATGACCCCCAGAATGCAGTGGGCCTCATTCAATCAGTCGAAGGCCTTTAAAGAAAAGACCGAGGTTCCCTTGAAGAAGGAATTCTGCCTCCGAGAGCCATTATACTCAACCTGCACCAGCAAGTCTACTCGGTGTGTCTAGCCTGCTGGCCTGCCCTGCAGGTTTCAGATTTGACAGCCCTCACAGTCACGCGAGCCTATTCCTTAAAATAATTCTCTCTCTCTGTACATATACACATTCTCTTAGTTCTGTTTCTCTGGAGAACCCTGACTAATACAGGGAGTGGCTGCTAAATGGGTATGTGTTTCTTTTTGGGATGATGAAAATGTTATAAAATTGATTGCAGGATGGTTGCACAACTCTGAACTGTACACTTTAAATCAGTGAATTGTGTGGTATGTAAGTTCTAGCTCAGAAAAGCTTTGATAAAAAAGAAACGTTAGCTGGAGTAATACCTTAGTGAAAGCAGATTAGTGTGTAGGAGGTGGAAGAGCGAGTGTTCACATGTAGGTAGGATTAGCAGGGCAGCTTTTGAGGTACCTTGTAGCTTAATTTTTGTCACTACTACCCTAGTGTGAATGTCTTACTCTTGTTTAGACTCTTTTAACAAATTTAGTAAATGGAGAGTGTGTTTCCAATTCTGAAGTATTTGTTCATAGCACAATTTGGTTACGACTGAGAAGACGTAGTGCCAAAGCCTTCATGTCTTTGGGAAATGCTTGGAAAAATAGTTTCAAAATCTCAGTCTGAACCTGGGATCTTAAGCTACTAATTTTACTCACCAGTGAGTCTTTGGTGTATGCAGGCACATAGAAGGTGGTAAAATATTGTTAGAATGAATGATGTGCTTGGACTAGAAGAACGTATTCATTTAAATTATAGTTGAATGTAAACTGGGACCATTATGCATTCCTAGTCTTTTAACAAATATCTGAGCGTCTCTTACTTGTTGTGTAGTATAATGTCCACTAGGTATATAGTATTGAAAAGTACAATTACAGTACAGATACGTCCAACAATAGAAGTACCTGTGAATCATTGTTTCCGAGGAGCTAAGGGAATGATGTATGCCTTCCCCTCAGGATTAGGGGTAGAAAATGTGGAAGGAATGAAGAGGGCTGTTTTTAAGCCACTTTTTGGAGAGTGAGTAGGGCTTTGCTAGCTGGATAAAAAAGAGCAGGGCATTCCAGCGGGGGGAACAATGTTATGTTTAAGGCAGAAAAGCCTGAAAGAGAATGATGCATTCTGGGAAATGCAAACCCAGAAGTTAACAGAATTGGGGAAGGGAAAATAAAGCTGCTACCAAATCTTTGGGAGGGTCTAGGGGAGGCAAGTGTGGCTAAAAGCTTAAAGGTTTTGGAGTTGGAATCCTGGCTCCACTGCTTGCCAGATGTGTGACCTTGGGGAGTCTCTGTGCCTCGATTTTTCTCATCTCTAAAAGGAGGCTGATAGTAGGATTTACCTCATAAGATTGTTGTAGAGATTTCATGAGAATTCACGTATTGCAGTTAGCAGAATGCTTGGCACAGAATAAGTACTGAATAACTTGTGGCTATTACAATTTTTCTTTCTTGTTTTCGTGGTTGTGCTTGCACAGTAAGACCTGTATGCTTATTTTCCGTAAGTGTGCTTGCTTTTTCATTATTAAAAAAGTTTTCTCCTTTAATATCTGTCTTTGGAGTTATCAAATAATTTTTTGATACCGTGGTACTTTTTAGAATGTGTTAAAGAATTAGCGTGAGATAATAAAAAATAAATATTTGGTCTTTGTCCCAGGTTCCTGGCATACAGTCTCTAAAACTCTTGGACTCTCCTGAGTGATAAGAATGTCTTTTGTATGCTAATAAGATGACTGGTGGCTGGAGTCTCCTGGATACCTCCAGGATGGGGCTGGTCACCAGAAAGACCAAGAGATTAGACTTAGAGGGTTGAGACTTTTGGCCCCAATTACCAACCTCCAGGAAGGTGGGTACTGGCAGGTTGAAGATTAAGCTCTATAAAAACTCTTAAACATTGAGATTCAATGATCTTTGGCTTTGGTGAACACATTAAGGTGCTGGGGGGTGGTTCCCCCAGAGAGGATATGGAAAGTCGAAGCCATTTCCCCCATACCTGGCCCGTGCTTGCTTCCATTTGGCTCTTCCTGAGTTGTATCCTTTATAATAAACTGGTAATAGTAAGTAAAGCAGTTTCCTGAGATCTGGGAGTCATTTTAGTGAATTATTAAACCTGAGGAGCAAATTAGGAACTCCCTGAATTTATAGATGGTTGGTTGGAAGTATCAGTGACAACCTGTTACATTTGGACTAGCATCTGAAGTGGGGCAATCTTGTGGGACTGAGCCCTTAACTAGTGGAATCTGACATTAACTATAGGTAGATAGTATCAGAATTAAATTAAATTGAATTGTGGGACACCCAGCTTGTATAGGAGAGTTGGAGAAGTGGTGTTGGAAAAGACACCATACATTTGGGGTCAGAAGTATTGAGTAAAAACAGTTCAAATAGTCTTATAATTAATGTCCGTTATCCAGTACTACCAAGTATGTATATTTTCCCTGTTAAAGGCAATAAAAATCAAAAGCATACTTGGCTTGCGTTACTTGAAGATTTGAAATTAAAGGAGTAGAGTAAGTTATATGACGAGAGTCTAGTCAATTGATCAGGAAACATGTAAAAGAGTGTATATGGTAGGTACATTAGGGGCATAATGAGGGTATTAAGATGTTACTGCAGTCTCCAAGGAACTGATAGTTCATTTGGGAAGTCAAGACTAATCCCCCTAAACACTTAGGGAAGAATTAAGTTCTAAATGGAATTAAGAACTCTATGTGATTAAGGTAAGGAAGGTTTATTTGTCTGGGAAGGGGGAATTGGATTGGACCCTGAAGATTTAGGGAAGAAAATAACGTATCCTTGGGGTGTAAGGTCTGCATAAAAAGCCATAAGCCAGAAGGCAATTGTAAGGAGCACTACTACTGGATTGATCAGATAGAGATGAAATGATAGAGGTGAACCTAGTAAGGTTCCATTTCAGGAAGGCTGTACAAGGGTTGAGGTACCTAGGTGAATGGGGCAATAGGTAGAAACCTTTAAGAAATCACAGCACAAACCTTGGGGGTAAGAATCTTGGATTTGCAACTTTGGGGAAAGCCATGCCTCCCCTTAATTTGTTTAGATAACCTTAACTCTGAACTGGTATGTTCTGTAGTGGATTATGAAACACCCATCTGCTTCAGTATGCTGACTTCCTAATAGGGTGATCTGAAAATGATGAAGATTGGATTCATAGGTATAGTGAGTAGACAAGATTTGAAGTTTCCAAAGTATAATTTTTTATTTTCAAGATTATTTTTCTTTGAGCATATTAAAAGATTGTGCTGTGAGTGTTATTTTAAGGTGTATTTTTTTTCAGTCATTTTTAATTCTGGAACAAACTCATTTAAGTACCATTTTTGATATGGCCAGAAATATAGATTTAATGTTTTTAATGAAAAATGAAAGGACAGTGATAAAGATAGTACTGCATGTGAATGTCCAAGTGAGAGGCAGGTGTTTAGTGACAGAACCTACATCAGGATTTCAGTAGAAATATATTGTAAAATACAAGAGTTACGTAGTAGTACATAACATAAATTGATATTCTAAGCTGAGGTTTTTGTTCATAATTGTTCCTTGTGTGGAGGCAGAGTTTTCAGTTAAGTTTATTAGCATTATATTTGGTTTTAATAGTCCTCCCACCCCTTGCGGGTGACCTAATTTGAGAATTGTATCAAAATTTTACCCTTTGTTTTAGCTGCAGCTATTTTGCAAGGTGATATAACAATAGGTAAACTATTTGAAAAATGTGTGAGAAAATAATTAAAAAGCACTTTCAAATATTAGGCGGTTTTATCCTAAAAATTAGTCGTTATTGTTTCTTTTACTAATATTTATTATTACTGCTTTGCCATCATAGCGATATGGAGGCTTAGGTGTGCTAGTATAGACTTTAATAGAGAATTATTTTCTGAAATGACTGCTTTGTTTTAGGCCTGCTAATTGACTGTTACCTTCTGGGTTTCATATATACAATATTCAATTCTGATGTTCAAGTCTTGCTGCCAAAATACTGCTCACCAAAACAAAACATTTGAAATGTTGTTATCTGAATGTTGAGGCTGGAGGAAAAAATTGAATGTTTTTAAGTTCAGTCACTATTAAAACGACTTGCTCAAAGAGGGTACTCTTACTCTTTTCTGGAATCAATGTCATAACCGTGTTTCCCTGAAAATAAGACCTAGCAAGACCATCAGCTCTAATGAATCTTTTGGAGCAAAAACTAATCTTATAGTAAAATAAGACCGGGTCTTATATAATGTAATGTAATATAATATAATACCGGGTCTTATGTTAATTTTTGCTCCAAAAAATGCATGAGAGCTGATGGTCCAGCTAGGTCTTATTTTCGGGAAAACACGGTAGCTCCAGTTTTATGATTATATAATATTTTAATACTAATAGTTAATTCCGTTATCCATCTCACCTAATCTGTCAACTTCCTTTTGCTTTTGAATTTCCTGGTTGTCGCAGAGTTGGGCTGGGTTTATCTGTTATGTATAGCCCTAAGCAATGCAGGCACACAAAATAGAAATTTATATGTTTATGTATACGTTGTTTTAAAATATTTTCCATTTTCTGTTGCTGTCCCATGCAAGTTTTGCATTAATTCAGACTGGTTTTGATCTGTTGGCAGGATATGGTTTTGGTAAATTCTGGATTTTGTTGTTACTCTAAATCAGAATTAAGTGGAGGTTTAATGCTTTTCTTCATGGAATTTTATTGATTGCCACAGATTTATTCCTTCTCTTAATATTTTGAACTTTGATCATGTTTATCACAAAACTTAACCCTTGGTTATATATTATTTTGGGTTAGCTCTTTAATTACCATGACCCTAATTAGTTTATAATCTCCTTAAACGCCATTGTATTAGCCTGTGCTTCCTTGTAGCCCTAAAATATAGGTGCAGTGCGTAGGATTTAGTAAGTAGTTAAAAAATTATTGCCAACACAGTACCTTTCTCCAAAGAAGTTACAGAAGTACTAACTTCAGAAATTTGTCTTTTTTTAAAAAAGCCTCTTAGAAGAGAATATAGACTGTGTTTATGACCTTGAGGTAAAAAGCACACATTGAAGTAAAAGACTAATAAATTCAGATACATTAAAATTACTTTTTATTAAAATAAATGAAAAATGAAGAATAAAGAGAACTGTGGAAAGATATTTATAATACATATCACTTGCAAAGGATTAGTATCCAGAATATAGAAAGGGCTTGTCCAAATTAACAGAAAAATACAACTTAGAAGAAAATGGTCAAAAGACACACAAATAAGAATTTCACAGAAGAAAAAGGAATGGGCAGTAAATGAACAAAATGTTCAATGTAACTAGGGAACTGTAAACTCAAACTTTGAGATATCGTTTATACTTATTTACAAAGTTGAATAATATCACATGCGAATGACATGTGAGCAATAGGAATTCTTATGTTCTGTTGTTGATATTGATTTTTTTGAATGTTACACCAACTCTGCATTCCCAGCATAAATTCCACTTGATTGAACTGTATTACTGTGTTTCCCCGACAATAAGACCTAGCCGGACCATCAGCTTTAATGTGTCTTTTGGAGCAAAAATTAATATAAGACCCGGTCTTATTTTCGGGGAAACACGGTAGTAGTTTGGACTCCTGGAATCCATCAAATCTGAATGGAGAGAGACAGATTTGGGAGTCATCAACCAGTGTAGTGAAGGCTGTAGGAAATACACTCCCTGGGACGTTTATTTAATACATCTATAGAAAAGTAGAGACAAGGGGAGAGCCCTGGGGGTAGTCCATGTTTGAACAGCTGGCAGGGAAAAAGAAACAGTCAGAAGAACAGCCAGAGAAGTAAGTGGACCAGGAAAGATTGGATCTGTGAGGTAGAAGGTAGGGAGAGTTTTTGAGAAGGTAATTGTTAGTAGCAGCACTCAAATGTCACCTGATAAGGGATGAAAGTGTGAAAGTTGTTTTTGGGTTTGGCAGGTAGGAGTCTCATTAGTGACTTGTAGGCTATTCAGTAGTGGTGGGTATGGAAGCTCTCTGGCAATGGGTGAAGAAGGCTGTGAGTGTAACAGCTCTGAAAGTGCTTTAATTAAGGGCATTTCCATATAAGAGATGTGTGTGTATACTTCAGTGATGGTAATTTTTTTCCCCCTCCAGCTTCAATTGTTGCTACTTTCGAGGAGACTGTGATGGCTCCCCACATGCATGGGTGGGGTGTGGGGGAAGTAGAATGAGAAAAGCCATATAGTTTTGGCACTCTCTATCCAGATTAATTCTCAGTACACTTAAATGTAAGTTGAAATCTTACCAAGTTGAATATAATTTGTACAAATGGGACATGAATCACAGATGTCAAAAATAGATAGGAAAGTTAAAACTTTGTAATTCCACACACATTATTAGGTTGGTGCAAAAGTAATTGCGGTTTTTGCAATAATTGTTAAACTTTTAAACCCACAATTACTTTTGCACCAACCTAATAGAAATTCAGTAGCCATAGATGATATTTTCTAGTACTTTTTTGATGTTCTGAATTTTTAAAGCTAGGAGTTTATCTTTTGCATCCCTGTTGGTAAAAAAATAAAGTACTTCTTTGTATGCAAAGTGTGTGTGTGTGTGTGTGTGTGTGTGTGTGTGTCTCCAAAGAAAGTGAAGGAGAGACTCTCTGAGGATTGCTAATCTGAGGATGATGGTTATTTTACATATGACCAAAATTAAATTTTTAGCATAAATCCTGTAATACTCAACAAAAGAATTAAATGTTTTAGTATCCATCCTGACAAACAATTATTAAAAATGGTTATAGGAACTTATAAACTATGGGTTTTTTAAAAAAATTAAAACACCATGGTAAAATTTGAATATTTTTGCAGTGAGCGATCCAGTTTGTGAATTATCAAATTCTGTCACTTAATTCTATGTTGCTAAGTGTGTTTTCTATTTATATAACTTTATAGTAGTTTTCAGGTTTGCATTTTTGTTTTTGTGGTAGGTGCTGAATATGTATGTGACTGTTAAAGTGTACTTTCAGCATTAAGTAAATATGAAGATATCAAGCAATTTCTAATTAAATATGTAAGACTAATAATTCCTCTGAATTTATACTATATAAAATGAGGACATGTATATGGAACTGTTTTACAAACTAGGTATAAATATAGGAGAAATATGTAAAATTCACTCTAAATTTAATAGAAAAACATAATTAAGTTACTTTGGAGCATAGGGGGCAAATAAAATATTTTTAATTTCAGAGAGTTATATCCAAGAGTAAAGATAATAAAGATGTACTGAAATATATATTTTAAATACATTTTATGAATTTTAGGATGGAAAAAGTCGTTTTGAACATGGAGGTAGGGGAAGAAGGAGATTTTAGAGGAATTGCTTTTTATGCGTTCTGGCCCAGGATAAGTACATATTAGTAGTCTTACTTTGAAAAAATGTACCATTTTATGTAGCATGTGTTGCAGTTCTGAACCTTAGTATTTTTTCCCTTGCACAATGTTTTCTATTGTAAAGCATGCATGTCAAAACCCAGAATCTGCATTGTCACTTCCTTATTGTAAATTGGGCTCTGCTACTAAGATAACATGCCTGAAACAGTGTAAATTTCTCAGGATCTTGAAAAACAATTTGAGAACGAAAAAAAGTTAAGGTATGATTAACTTTCTAAGGTATAAATGTAGTTCATTTCAATATTTTCTATGTAATTTTCAAAAAATTACCAAATGAACTCTTGCTTATTTTTGGCATTGCATCTAAAGTCACTCAGATTAAGTACTCAAAAATTGTAATTTTAGTGAGTAATAGAGATCTCTCATATTTGAACCAATTTACATCCTTTATTAAACCTGGAGGAGGTGAAGCTGATCCATATAGACATATTTATTTATTATTAGAAAGCAAAACATTTCATTTCAAATCCTGCTTGATAATTAAGTCCTTAATAGAGGTAAATCTAAAACAATTTTCAAATGTGAGAAGTGTAACAGGAAGTTTTAGTGGGCTATCTTTTTAGTGTATTCAAAGGGAATTGTTTGAACTTGAACTACAGCTTTAATTGCATGTCCATTGCCTGCAGGTATCTTGTTTAAACAGAAAAGTGAGGTAAAATAACCTAACTAGTAACATCTGTCTTTATCCTAACACTAGAGTACTGTGCTTTAAAGAACAAAATTTTGTATTAATTGTGTTGATTAAATATTTAAATGAAACCCTATTACTGATATTTTTATATAAAATATCTCCTGTTTTGTGTTATTGATTTCACTATTTATGTGACAGGTATAGAAACTTTTTAGACATGTATTAATGCTTTAAAATAAGATGTGTCTTTTTTTCATTCTCCTCATAACCTTACAAGTAAATTAGCTGAATCAGTCATTATTAGAAATTGTCCTTATCTTGTCTGATATCCTGAATTGAATTCCTTTAAGGTGGGGGATGTTGTCCTACTTCTGTGTTCATTGTTCTAGGTTTAGTTAATATTGACTAGATTTTAACAGTTCGGTTTTATATTTTCTTAGATCTTTTAGATACTGATTTTGTTACGTTTTACTTATGTCATATCTTTAGGGGATTTTATCTCCTATACTTTGTGTTCCTTTAACTTGTGTTCCATAATGAATTCTAAGTGTGTGTAGTTATTTTTACCATTTAAATAGTTAACCCTTTAGAAGTGTATGGATTCATTTATATATGTTTTTATACTGACAATGTGAAAAAATAAGGGAAATTTATTAATATATTTAAACATTTAACAAAAGAAAGTTACGAGGTCTGACAATTAAGTTCGTGAACTTGTTGCAACAATGTTGCTAGCCTTTTTGATATCAGAGGGATTACTCATTATGAATTTGTACCAACTAGATAAACAGTTAACCAAGTTTACTATTTGGAAGTGCTGAAAAGGCTGTGGGGAAAAGTTGGACGACCTGGGCTTTTTGCCAACAAATCGTGGCTCTTGCATCACGACAATGCACCAGCTCATGGCACTGTCTGTGAGGGAGCTTTTAGTCAGTAAACAAATAACTGTATTGGAACACCCTCCCTACTCACCTGATCTGGCCCCCAATGACTTCTTTCTTTACCAGAAAATAAAGGAAATATTGACAGGAAGACATTTTAATAGCATTCAGGACATCAAGGGTAATCTGACGATAGCTCTGATGGCCATTCCAGAAAAAGAGTTCCAAAACTGCTTTGAAGGGTGGACTAGGCACTAGCGTCGTCAGTGCATAGCTTCCCACGGGGAGTACTTTGAAGGTGACTGTAGTGATATTCAGCAATGAGGTATGTAGCACTTTTTCTAGGACGAGTTTGCAAACTTAATTGTCAGAACTCATTTGTAGGCTTATCTGCCTCTAGCCTGTGTGGTATTTGGAGGGAAACTCTTTTCTTCCCTTAAACTGTAGTTTTAGATCTCAGGTATATCTGGCTTTTCACCCATTAAAACTTCATTTCTAGATGTGTAGAATTCCCTAATTTGGATGTGAATATCAACATACGCACAGTATTCTATAGATTTCGAAGTGCTGTCGATTCATTCAGCCATTATTATTGAACATTTCCTATGTGCCAAGCACTGTTCTAGTTAAACAAAACCAAGTCTCTGCCCCCATGGAGCTGACATTCTAGGGTATAGTGTGCCACCTTTCATCACCACTTAGCCTGTTTAGGACAAGTGAGAGTGCTTCTGATTTATTGACAGAGAATCCAACATACTTTAATTTATCAAATTTGCTGTGTAAAAGCAATACCCCAACATATTCTGGTTCAATTTCAGTTTTGCCCTCAATTACTAGTGCTCTGCATTTGGTGAACTCGGACCTTATCTTCTTTAATTTTATAAATTTAGATCATATATGTATCTTCTTGACCTTGTTCTTTACTAACAGTTTAATCTTCACTTAAATTATTTTTTACGTGAACCTCTTAGATAAGTCATTGAATGATTTTGTTTTGGTGGTTATTCCTTTTGTTCTCTCCCTGCTTGGAAACTCACTTTTCCATCTTCCTCAGTATGAATTTTAATAGAACTTTTCAGACTTGTTTGCATGACACTGTACTTTCCTAGTTCTTAATTTTTGACAGTTTTGACATCTCCATCTTTGTTTCCATTGTCTATGGTTTCCGTGAAGACTTTTCTAAGCACTTTATTTCAGAATTTATGTCCTTATCATGAATTTCTTAACCATATTTTTAACTTTAAAAATGTGCACTTCAGTGGTTTTTAATATATTCACAGAATTGTACAGCTATTACCACTGTTCAATTCCAGAACATTTTGATTATCACACAAACTGTACCCATTAGGAATCATTCCCCATTTCCTCCTCTCCCAGCCCCTGGCAACCACTAATCTACTTTTTGTCTCTATAGATTTGTCTATCTGGATATTTCACATAAGTGGAATCATATAGCATGTGGCCTTTTGTATCTGGCTTTTTCATCATAGTGTTTCAAGGATTATCCATGTTATAGCTTGTATCAGTATTTCATACCTTTTATTGCCAAATAATATCCCATTGTGTGGATATACCATATTTTATTTATCTATTCATCAGTTGATGGACATTTCGGTTGTTTCTACTTTTTGCCTATTAAGAATAATGCCGCTGCGAACATACATATAAAAGTTTTTGTGTGGACATGTTTTCAATTCTCTTGGTAATATACTTAGGAGTAGAATTACTGGGTTATATCGTAACCTTATTTTTAACATTTGGAGGAATTGCCAAACCATTTTCCAAAGTTGTACTATTATATATTCCTACCAGCAGTGTATGAAGATTCAATTTCTCTGCTTCCTGGTCAACACTTCTTATTGTCTGTCTTTTTTATTGTAGCCATTTAGTGAGTATGAAGTGGTATCTCCTTTCATTTTTGATTTGTATTTCCCTAATAACTAATACTATCAAGCATCTTTTCATGTACTTATTGGCCATTTATATATATTTTTTTGAGAAATGTCTGTTCACATCTTTTCCTCATTTTAAAAATTAGTTTATCTTTTTTAGCATTGTATGTTCTGGATACAATTCCCTTACCAGATGAATGATTTGCAAATATTTTTTTCTCATTCTATAGATTGTTTTCATGGTGACTTTTTATTATTATTATGGTAAAATACACAGCATAAAATTTACTATTTTTACCATTTAAGTATACAGTTTGATGACATTAATATATTTAAATATGTTCATGATGTGGTGTAACCATTACCTTCATCCATTTCCAGAACTTTTCCATCATTCCAAACAGAAACTCTGTACCCACTAAACAATAACTTACTTTTTTCTCCTTTCCCCAACCCCTGATAACCACAATTTCTACTTTTTAGCTCTATAAATTTGCCTATTTTATAGAGCTTCATATAAGTGGAATAAAATAATATATGTTCTGATGGTGTCTTTTATAGCACAAAATTTTAAAATTTTGATGAAGCTCAATTTATTATTTTAAAAATAATTTTTAATGATCTTAAATTCATATTGTCACTTGTGCTTTTGGTGTCATATCTAAGAAGCCATTGCCTAATACAGGATCATGGAGATTCACTTGAACCGTTTTTGAGTACTCTCCTTACACTTGAAACACCAATGTAACTTATCAGCTCAAAGGTTTTATGGGTCGGGTTTATTAAGTGTTCACTTTTTACATTTTCAGATCAGGATAGTGGGTTTCACACTTTAGAATCTCCTGGGATGCTCACTGAAATGCAGGTTCCTCAGATGATTTTTATATATTTGTAGTAAATTTCTAGGGGACTTCATATGGTTGCAAAGTTTAGAATTAAGGTAGGCCAGCATGGTGATTAAGAGCAGGGCTCCTGGAGCCTGACTGCCTGGTGTGAAACTTGGCTGTGTCACTTTCTAATAGTGTGATCTTGGGCAAGTCATTATTTCTCTCTGGGCATTCCTTGCCTCTCTCATAGGGTTGTTGCAAGGATTAAATAAGCTCGTATCTGTGAAGCACTTAGAACAGGTTGGCAATAGTTAACACCACATAAGTGTTAAATATTGTTACACCCTTTAATTCAGTAATGCCATTTCTAGGGACATAATGTCAGAACATTATCAGAGATGTTGCCTAAAGATATATGTATAGTAATTTCACCACAGATTACTTTCAAGAACTCTACCATGTATAATCAATAGACCTATTTATTGTTAAATAGATTAATGAAATTTATGAAATGCCATTTAGTCATATTTTCAAAACATATTTACTGCCATGGGAAAATAATGGTATAAGTGACAAAGTCCAGTAAATGCACAACTTTACAAAGTATGTCTCTAAACTTCTTTAAAAATACCGGGCAGACAAATGGAGTGTTGGTCTTGCAATGCATGTAAAGAAATATGTTAAACTGTTGAGAGTGGTTGTCCTTGGGCTGGGTGGAGTGATTGTAACTTCTTCTATACTTTATTGTACTCTCTTGATTTCAACAATAAATATTTTGTACTCAGAAAAACAAATTATTTTTGAAAAACACTACATGGGAGGAGGAAAGCCCTCTGTGAAACAGGAAAGCTTAATGTGAATAGGAAACCTGAGTTTTAGTCTTAGTCCTGCTATTAAATAATTTTGAGCCTTGAATGAATTTTATCTCTTCCTCAGGGGACATACTTTCCTCATCTGTAAAATGAATTGGACTAAAATGTAGAAGGCAGTGTGTAGAGTGGTTAAAAGCTGGGAGGTCAGAATTTGAGAGTTAGGAACTACAGCTGAGGCAATCACTGCTTGGGTTCATAACCTGGCTGTTCTTTGCTTGGTGACTTCTGGCAAGTAATTTATTGTCTCTATGCCTCAGTTTTCTTGTTTATAAAGTGGGAATAATATTACCTCACAGAGGGGTTGTGAGAAGTAAATGAGTTAAGATGTATAAAGAACTTAATAAAAAAAGGCACACAGTGAAGACAAAAATCCTTTCAAATACAGTCATTAATTGCCAATGATATTTTTATTTAAGTGAGTGATTCTTAAATGTGTCTGTCATTCGAAACTTTAGCTAATTTTTTATTTGCATATTTTTGAGATTGTGGAGGCTATTAGTAATTTGTGAAATAGAATATTTTGGAGTCCCTCGCCCCCTATCCCAGCTTTGTTATTTTTTGTCGTGTTCTTATGCAGGCAGCTTCTTTGGGGCCCTAAGTTATCTCATTGATGAGGGTATTTTGTTAAACCTTTCAGCACTAAAAATCTCATACTTGATTTTTTTAGAGTTTTTGTGACTCTTTTTGTACTGAAGCTAATGGGTACAGCTTAATCTGTAATTAAGTTGCATAGACTGTTAGGTTGTACCTATATTCATCTGATGTTTCAATTTTAAACTTAGGTTGTACCTATATTCAACTGATGTTTCAATTTTAAACCTAGGAAATGGCATAAAGCCCAAGGGAATGCTATACCTCAATTAACTGGCCCATTCTAGGAAAGCTAACATTGTAACAGAAACTTAGTTAGAAGTCGGTAGAGCATGACCAAGTGCTTTAAGAGGTGAATCTAGTGTGTGAATACTTTCAGTCAGTATCCATGCTGAAATTCATTTTGGAGTCCCGAGCAAAGACTATAGAAATAGATGACTTTCATAATACATCATTTTCTCACTGACTGTATGGGATAATGAAGTCTTCAGTGAATAAGTGACTCAGCTATTGCATTGTTTTGGAAATTTTTGCCTAAGAGCATGTCACTCTATGATACCTCCATTTATAATTGCAGTCATTCTCATTAGGGGCAAGAATGAAAGTATTTTTATATATTTATTCCTAGATCTTTAGAAGCTCTCCCCTTTTCTGCATAGTGTAGTTGCAGTAGGCAGCCCACTCCGGGGGACTTTATTTCTGAGTAGAAAATAAATTTAATGGAGTAACATTGCCAGGAAAGAAAAGGTAGGGGTTTGATGGCCACAGTGAGGGATATAATTTATTACAGTGAGGGATATAACTTATTACTTATATTGAATTGTAGAGGATAATTTGCTCTAATCATAATAACTTTTGTTTATAAAACATACGTAGCTAATCTTAACAGGAGCGAGAGAGGTGGTGTGTCTTCTGGCTTGATGTGCAAACTCACCCCAAGAAAGCTTTGTGACTCAATGACAGAAGAGGGGAGAGCTCTGCTTACCTTAGGGATTGGATTTTATTTTAGGATGAGTTATTTGTGTAAGTATAGACATGAGAGAATTCCTACCCTACATGTCTTCCTTGTCAAATATGTTATTCTATCTTCCCAGAGACTAACTCAATGCCTCCAAATTCCCCAAGTATATACTTTTTGTGTCTTCTACTACTTGGGTCATGTCAATTACATAGTGTTTATATTTCTCCGTGTTTTTCTTTCTGAATATAAGAATTTATGAGTTTTTCCTTTAAACATTTTAAGCAGTCTTTTTGTGTTTGTTGGTTTGTTTCAGTTTTTAAATATTCCATATTGTTTTAAAATATAGAAGAGACTGGTAACATGTTTGCTTCTGTGGAAGGAAATTGGGAAACTGTAAGACATAGGAAAGCAGATGTACTTTTCACTGCCCCACTGGACCTTTGGAACCCATTACATTTTTTCCCAACTTTTTAAACTTAATTTTATAGCACAGTTTTATAGCATAGTTTATAGCATAAACACATTAATAATTATTTTGGTTTTTTTTTTTATGGGTTTTATCCCTTTTAAAGTTGAGACCACAGTTTCTTAAAGTTGACCGTGAATGTCCCAGTGAAGGCATAATAATAAATTTACAGTCTTCCTTTAAATGATCTGCTTAAACTTGATTCACTGATTGGCACCATCAACTCTAAAAGGTGGGTTGCTGCTGTAGATGGAATGGCTTCTTTTTTCTAAAGATGGTTTGGAATCAACTGTTTGGAATCCAACTAAACCCTCTTCTCAATTTCTTTCCGCCCTTCAACATCAGCTTCCTTTCATTCTTTAACACTGGCAATGCTGTGTGCTAGTCTGTTTTAGAGAAGCATAGTAAGTTCACTCTTCCTTGAATTTCTTGTCGTGTGTGGTAACTGGCTCTGGGCTCACTCCACGTGCCCTTGATGATGGTAAGTCTGCAGCTCCGTCAGCACGCTCTCCTTTGGATCTGTCGTAAGCAGCTGGAATCTTTGTTGCCTCCTGGACACATAGAACATCCATTCCATCTGCCCTCCGCTTAGGAATAAAATTACCTCTCTTGTTAATAATCAGCGGTGGCTGCTGCTCTCTCAGCAGATGTTCCCATTGCATTGTGGTTATTCTTGCAAATGAAAATAAACAGTGATTGTCACAAAGCTGCCATATTGTAAGCTTCAAATATAGAGTCAAGCAGACCTCATCTTTTTCATCATATGTACAGGCCAGAGCAGTACCAGCTCCCAGGGGGACCTGAGCTCTGACAATGCGGTTGTCCCAGTACACGCTTGTGGCACACACATGCATCGATCCTACTTTTCCTTCAGTGCAACCTTTCTTTCTCCTGTAAAATCTGCACATTTCTGACACAGAAGGTCTATAAGTATTAATATAAAGCTAAAGCCATGGGCTGTGATGAGATGATCCATGATATTTATCCTGACCACAAGTCCCCCTGAAGCTTTTTGACATTACACGATGACAGAAACCACGGATAATTTTCTGTTTGACTCCACTGGCGAACAGTCTGTATCAACTTGTATTGAGTCCCTTTTTCTGCTGAGCACTGTTGTGATGGGAGGACCCTCTTCCAACCCATGAAGGTCACATTTCTTCATTTTGAATGTAGTATCATTTGCAGAGTTACAGGATGTAACACCAGCACTCGCTAGCCGTGACATGCAGGAAACGGTGTCTTTCTCTTAGAGCATCTTCCATCTGAGTGCAGGTGCCCTGACCTGGCTGGTGGGCCCACAAATAGTTGTTAAGGCTGTGTAATATTTGTTCATGGGTGGGCTGTAATATCCTTAACCATTCTTCCATTGTTGAATATTTACATAGTTCCTATTTTTAAAAACTATTATAAATTTTGCTTTGCTGAATACCTTTATACCTAGATCTTTATTCATGATTTTTATTACTTAATATGTGTGTATATACTTATATATTCTTTTGCTCCTTCCTCTGTTCATTGGCTTTTCAAAAAAAGCTTTATTGAGGTACAATTTATGTTCTATAAAATTCCCCCATTGTAAATATAAGTTGAGCTTAATTGAAGTTAATGATTTTTAGTAAATCTGTGGTTTTGTAACCATCACCACAATCCAGCTGTAAAACATTCCCATCACCCCCCAAAATTTCCTTGTGGATCATTTGTGTTCAGTCTTTGATCCCACACCTAGCCTTAGGCAACCACTGATGTGCTTTCTGTCACTGTAGGTTTATGTGTTCTAGAAATATCAAGTAAACAAAGTCATACTATATGCAGTCATTTGTGAGTGGCTTTCAATTAGCATTATGTTTTTGAGGTTCATCTATGTTGTAGAATATATCAATAATTAATTTATTTTTATTGCTAATATATCTTATTTATTCAGTGATTAATGGACATTTGGATTGCTTCCAACTTTTGGTTATTATGAAAAATGCTGCTAGGAACATTTGCGTACAGTTCTTTGTATCTTTCATTTATCTTGGGTAAATACTTAAGAGTAAAATTGTTTGGAACCCATTAAATTTCCTATCATTACTTAGCCACAAAAAACGTTTCTTTTAAAGAATGGATGATAGCATTATACTTGAGAAAAAAACAACTAAATGATATAAAAGAGTTAAAGTGGAATGATTAGACCAGGCAAATGAAAAGTTCTGAGATATGTACTATAACTATAGTAATGGAAACCATTTCAAGATTTGTTGGTAGATGAGTAACTACTACAGCCTAAAACCAAGTGAAGGCAAATAAAATCAATGAACATCTAAATAAACATTTAAAACTTTTGTTCCAAGAAAAATGAGAAAAATGGAAATGGGGCATCATGTGCATTCATTATGACAAAAATGAATATACAAGCTGTGACAATTAAGTTCACAAACTCATCCTAGAAAAGTGCTGCGTGCCTCATTGCTGAATATCACTATGGTCACCTTCGAAGTACTCCCCTTGGGAAGCTATGTACTGATGCCAGTGCCTAATCCACCCTTCAAAGCAATTTTGAAACTTTTCCTGGAATGGCCATCAGAGCTGTCATTGTATTACCCTTGATGTCCTGAATGTCATCAAAATGTCTTCCTTTCAATATTTCCTTTATCTTCGTGTAAAGAAAGAAGTCATTGGGGGCCAGGTCAGGTGAGTACGGAGGGTGTTCCAATACAGTGATTTGTTTACTGACTAAAAACTCCCTCACAGACAGTGCCCTGTGAGCTGGTGCATTGTCGTGATGCAAGAGCCACGAATTGTTGGCGAAAAGTTCGGGTTGTTCAACTTTTCCCCACAGCCTTTTCAGCACTTCCAAATAGTAAACTTGGTTAACTGTTTGTCCAGTTGCTACAAATTCATAATGAATGATCCATCTTGTATCAAACAAAGGTTAGCAACATTGTTGCAACAAGTTACGTATCAGACCTTGTATATAACAAAATGCCCTTTCCAAAATAAAAGAAGGCCATCAAAATTACTGTAGATAAACATATGGCCAAAGAAACAAGCAGTTAGTTTGTTCAAGATGAATATATGTAGTAAGTAACCATTCAGCCAACTAGTAACCATAGAAATAAATATTTTACAAATTGGTTGTTATGTTAACAGAATCAAAATAGTGCTAGAAAATAGTGCTAGTGCTGATAGCTTTGTGTGGTCGTCTAGTTTGTATGCAGAGCAATGGGGCAGAGCCTGTCCAGATCCTTGGAAAAGTCAGATTCTGAGGTAACTTTCATTTTAGTTTCCTTAGATGTAATTAAAATGTTTTAATAGTAAATTAATAAGGGAGGGAATAAACCAAAAGGTAAGAAGACAACGGCACATTTTTCCCATGTGCTGAGGTTGAATCTGGTCGAGCTTTCTTCTCCGTTCTGTCTCTGACTCACCCAAACTCTAGAGGCACTAACCCAACACTGCTTTTTTTCTTTCTGGCCTAAAAAGCTGCATGTTTGCTCTGCTGAGGTAAGAATCCTGCTTTTCCAGCTTTGGCTAAATCCTGGACCCAGTTGTTCTTTAATCCGATGACGCACACCTTGGGAGTTTCCCCCAACCCCACTCCAAGAAAATGCTATTACCTTTCCCATTCTGAGTAAATAATTCTGTTACGTTCTTTCTATGTTTTACTGATTTTTCTTTAGGTGCTCATCTGAAAATATGCTTCCTGTTGATTTTTTAAAAATTTCCTTGTGGAGTTCTTCTGTGTGGGTGGGATTGAACACTTGGGAGTCTCTCCCAGTTAGTACACACAGTACATTATGGCTGTCCAAGAGGGATTTTTTAGTTTGACAAATGGTCTACGAAAAAGGGATAAAGTAGATAAAGTAGACCTTACGTCAAGAAATGGAATTAACCCGTGCTGTATTTTTCCCTTATATCTATCAAGTTATCTTTTCTCTTTCAGTATCAAAAATTCTTTCCATTTCTGATAAATTTTTATTGTATTGGTAATATTTTTCCCTAATTACTAGCATTACATGTTTCTACATCATTCATGCTTAAATACTTTTCCTTGTTATAAAAGGCTGTAAGATTTTTATATTGTTATTGGGTTTATGTGAAGTCATAGGTGAGGAAATGTGTAACAATCAAGAAGTAGGAAAGATAAAAAGTAAACATTTTCCTATTCATTTTATTATGCTTGACAATTTTCGGTTTATTAAGAAATATATTACCGATTTTCTTTGTATAGAGCAACCATACTCTTCTATAAACCGTAAATTATCTTCCACTATAGATAGTGTACAATTGTGTTTAATCCCTTTAGTTTTTTCTATTCAGATTGGCTTCACTACTTATAAGAACCTCAGGAAGAGATGGCCCTGATTGTTGAAAAACTTATACAGCAGACTTGGAAAGTTCAGACTGTTGTGTGATTTGACTTTTCTTGATCTCCTCCTATCTCTGCCAGGTTATTTAGGTCACTACAGCATCGTCTGTTTTACACTGTCTGGTGGACATATTAGCCCTTGGCTGTTTCCCTAGTCTTTTGGATGTTTCTTCTCCTGATTTTTCTTGTACCTTTCTGACTGTTCTATCTGAAATTCCTTCAAGCATTTTCTCTACTAATTTCTCCTTAAATGTTAGTGTTTCGGGCCGGCCCGGTGGCTCAGGTGGTTAGAGCTCCATGCTCCTAACTCCGAAGGCTGCTGGTTCGATTCCCACATGGGCCAGTGGGCTCTCAACCACAATGTTGCCAGTTCAATTCCTCAAGTCCCACAAGGGATGGTGGGCAGCACCCCCTGCAACTAAGATTGAACAAGGCACCTTGAGCTGAGCCACCGCTGAGCTCCCAGATGGCTCAGTTGGTTGGAGCACATCCTCTCAACCACAAGGTTGCTGGTTCGACTCCCGCAAGGGATGCTGGGCTGCGCCCCCTGCAACTAGCAATGGCAGCTGGACCTGGAGCTGAGCTGCGCCCTCCACAACTCAGACTGAAAGGACAACAACTTGAAGCTGAACGTCACTCTCCACAACTAGGATTGAATGGACAACGACTGGACTTGGAGAAAAGGCTGTTCCCCAATAAAGTCCTGTTCCCCTTCCCCAAAAAAACTCTTTAAAAAAAAAATGTTAGTGTTTCTAAAGTTCAGGCATTGTTTTCCTGTACGTGTTATTTTTGGATCATCTCATGTATTACAATAACTTTGATAACCACCCAAATACTGATGCCTTTCAGATGTCTCAAGCCCTGAGGTCTGAATTTTCTACCAACTGCCTTCTTACATTTACTCACATGGGTGTTCTATAGAGACTCCAAGAGCAATATACTCAAAACTGAACTGAATCATTCACTACCCCCCATTAATGTTTCCAAATACAGGTGATGGCATTCTCATCCGCCCAGTAGCCCACATCCGAAACTGTTGCCTTCAACACTGAGCATATGATTTGTCACTAAGCCCCTCTCACTACTTTAAAACTGTCCTGGTTCAGGACCTTATTTCCTTATTTCACTAGCCTCATAACTGGTCGCCCTGCCTTGTGATAGCCCTCAAGTCGTTCCCTCCCTCCCTCAGTGACACGTCTGTTTGATCTCAGTACTTCCCTGCCGAAACACCCTAGAGTGGCAAGTCCCCTACCCACCTATGTGATAACAGTCATACTGCTTGGTTCTTCTAAAAAGACGTGGTGACTGTTTGCCTCGCCCTCACCTCCTGTCGTTACCGGTTTTATACTTCACATGTCCCCCCCCCCCACACACACACTCTGTCGTTTCTTACCCCGATTGCTCATGCTGTCTTAGTGTCCTCCCCACTCATCGTGACTAAGTCTCGCACTTCATGACTCAGCGTGGGACTGTTCCTGCAGGAAGCCTTTCCTGAGTCTTCAGCGTTGGGCCACGTGCCCCTCCTCTTTACTGGATCATTCTTGTGTATGAAAGAGTGTGATTTTTTTTCTTTTATTAAAAAAAGATGTATATTTTGATCCCTTTCCCTTCTAGCTATTGCTCATTTCTTTCTTTTTTGGGGGGGAGATTAAAAATTTTTTGTTGAGGTATAATTGATATACAACATTAGTTTCAGGTTTACAATATAATGATTTGATATTTATATATATTGCAATACGATCCCCACGATGTTAATATGCCTCACCATACATACATAGTTATAGAACTTTTTTCTTGTGATGAGGACTTTGAAGATCTACTTTCAGCAACTTTCAGATATGCAGTACAGTATTATTAATTATAGTCAGTATTCTGTATGTTACATCCTCATGACTTATTTTGTTTATAACTGGAGCTTGGACCTTTTGACTTCCTTCACCCATTCAGCCCACCCCCACGCCCTCCTCTAGCAACCACCAGTCTGTTCTTTGTGTGGATGGGGTTTTTTGTTTGTTTAAGATTCCACATATGAGTGAGGTCCTATGGTGCTTATCTTTCTCTCACTTATTTCACTTAGCATAATGCCCTCAAGGTCCATCCATGTTGTCGCAAAGAGAAAGATTTCATTCTTTTTAATAGCAAATAACATTCCATTGTGTATCTGTCCAGTCGATAGACATTTTCTTTATCCATTTGTCTAGTCAATAGACATTTAGGTTGTTTCTGTACCTTGACTATTGTAAATATGCTGCAATGAACATGGGAATGCATATATCTTTTTGAGTTAGTGTTTTCTTCGATTAAATACTCCAAAGTGGAGTTGATGTATCCTAAGATAGTTCTATCTTCAGTTTTTCGGGGAACCTCCATACTGTTTGCCATAGTGTCTGTATCTATTTACAGTCCTACCAACAGTGCACAAAAATAGTCTTTTTTCCCCATCCTAGCCAACAGTTATTTCTTGTTTTTTTTGACAGTAACCATTCTAATAGGTGTCAGGTGATACCTCATTGTGGTTTTGATTTGCATTTTCCTGATGATTAGTGATATTGAGCGTCTTTTCATGTACCTGTTAGCCATTTTCTTTAGAAAAATGGCTATTCAGATCCTCTGCCCACTTTTTAATCTGATTTCCCCCCCGTTGAGTTGTGTGAGTTCTTTACATATTTTGGATATTAACCGCCTTAGATAAATGATTTGCAAATATTTTCTCTCATTCACTAGGTTTCCTTTTCATTTTGTTGATAGTTTCTTTTGCTGTGTATGCTTATTTCTTTGCTTCCCTTTAGAGCAAAACTCCTTAAAAGTTTGTCTGTAGGTTTGATATCTGTTCATTTTCTCTCGAATTATTCCAGTCAGGCTTTAATTCTCTGCTACATCCACACAATTCAGGTCAAGATCATCAGTTTTCCAGGTTGCTTTTCCAGTGGTCAGTTCTTGTTCCTTACCTTACTTGATCTTTCAGCATCAGATGACACAGTTGATCTCTGCTACCCACTTGGAAAACACTCACATGCCTTCCAGGACACAACACTTTTCCTCGGTTCTCCTCATACTTCACTGGCCATCTTTTAAATTTCCTTTGTTTAGTTATTTCCCTGACCTGTAAACTTTAGACTGCTCCAAATCTCTGTCCTCGGTTCTCTTTTCTATCTGTACTTGCTCCCTTGGTCTATAGATTGTACACATATGTTGATGTATACCCTTTTGTCTTTAGATTGTACATATATGCTGATGACAACCAAATTTCTGTGCCAAGTCCAGACTTCTTTCCTGAACTCTAGGCTCATATCCAACTGCCTTTTTGACATCTCCACCTGATATCTAACGGATGCCTCAAAGTTCATATGTCCAAAGCTAAATTCCCAATACCTCCCCGAACCTCAATAAAAATGCTTCCAACCTTCAGCCCTCCCAGCTCACATAGAGGCAGCTACATCCTTCTAAGTGTCTTGGGTCAAAAACTTTTGTATCCTTCTTGACACCTTTCTTTTATTTTTGTACATTCAATCCGTCAGGAAATCTTGTGCTGTGCAAATAATTACCATTTTCTCTGTGTGCTATGTTGTACATATGGTTAATACCATGCTTTTTCAGTTTTACAACGTTGTTTTATTGTAAGGGCAGAGATCCTAAAGACCATAGTTAAACCAGGTCCTTAGGTTTGAATTACCAGCCCCCCTCCCTCCAAGTAGAGAACTCTGGTGGGTTGCTGTAGCTATTCCATTTAGAATGAAGTCCTGTCATCTGAAAGAACGAAGAGGAAGGGAGCTGTGAAAACTCTTAAGTACATTTCAAAAGTCAGTGATTTTACTTCTGGAGTCTGTTCACATGTGCAAGGTGATGACTATTTTATTAAGCCTTTTGAATTCATTGGATCTCTTTCCTCTTTGCTCCCTTGATGTTTACCTCTTTTCTTTCTGGAAAATTCTGTTTTTGATGTTTTTCTCTCCTGTAGTCTCCCCGTAGTCTCGTGTAGTCTCTCGTGTAGACATTTGTCTCCCTGTGTTTTTTTCTTTTTTAAAAGATTTTATTGGGGAAGGGGAACAGGACTTTATTGGGGAACAGTGTGTACTTCCAGGACTTTTTTCCAAGTCAAGTTGTCCTTTCAATCTTAGTTGTGGAGGGTGCTGTTCAGCTACAAGTCGTTGTCCTTTCAGTCTTAGTTGTGGAGGGCGCAGCTCAGCTCCAGGTCCAGTTGCTGTTGCCAGTTGCAGGGGGCACAGCCCACCATCCCTTGCGGGAGTCGAGGAGTTGAACAGGCAACCTTGTGGTTGAGAGCCCACTGGCCCATGTGGGAATCAAACCGGCAGCCATCGGAGTTAGGAGCACGGAGCTCCAACCGCCTGAGCCACCGGGCTGGCCCATCTCCCTGTTTTTGTTGTTTTTGTTCCTTCTACTCAATTGTAGAAGGAACAATACAGGAACATGAATACAGTTTACATCTACTCAGATGTAAACTGTATTACATCTAAATAATACGCTGTATGTAACAGAGCGCACATTGAAGGTTTGAATTCCAGCCCTGTCACCTTCTAATTTACCGTGTGACCTTGAGCATGTTTCTTAATTTCTCTGAGCATGCCCCTAGTCATAAAGAGATATTTATAAACCCCTACGTATAAATTGAGGATAATATCAGTACCTACCTCAGAGTGTTTGTAATAAAGGTTAAATTATGTTAAGCGTTTAGCACAGTATATGTACATAGTAACTGTTAAACAAATAGCAGCTATTATTAAATTCATAGAATATGCATAAAAATGTAATCACTTTGACTTTCTTCAGTCAGGGAACTAATGTAAGACTTTCCTTTATTGGTCAAGGTTCTTAAAAATAAAGTTCTTTGCCAATTATTTACTTAAATAGCCAATTATTTACTTTCATGTTACTTCTACTCAATTCCATTAAACAACCATAATATAGAATTGAAGATTTGTTAGGCTTATTGAATAAAGTTTATAGTTTTCCTAATTTTAAAGTTTAACTCTTTCATATTCTTTTTGTGTGAATATAAGCACTGTGAACAGTTTGTATACATTCAGATTTTTGTTTTCTAATGGTGATACATTCTAAAGAATGTATCATTCTTTTTTTAAAGGGATCACTGTATATTTTAATTTCAGTGACGGTAACTCTGTTTCATTATTTTTGATGATTGTGATATTGTGATTGTGATGTCTGATATTTCATCAGATGAGCATAGTACAGTTTGGGTGGACAGTAATTATTTCCAGTTTTTAATTTCTATTAACCTTGCTTCAGTGAACATGCTTATGCATTTGCCATTGTACATGTGTATGAGTATTTCAGTGTTTCTATAGATTAGATTCCTGGATGTGGAATTACTCAGTCAAGAGTATAAGCATTTAAAATTTTAATAGGTATTGCTGAATCATTTTCCAAAAAGATGTTAGCAGTTTACACTCTCATGCCTAGAGTATGGGAGTGCTGTTTCTCCAATTCTTGCCAGAGCCAAATATCACTAGTCTTCATCTTTGCCAAACTGATATTGACCACTTTGTTAATTGCTCATTTTCCTGAGTCTTTAGGTCTCTTGAGAGTATTAGAGTTAGGTGCTTATTTGCCCCTTCCCATATATATCTCTGTCTCTCTTAAAACTAAAATTCAAATAGGACAGGAAGGTATAATTGGAAAATTTGATTTAACTTTGATAGGGTATCCCAAGTAAGCATTATGAGTGTTGAACTGAGTGAGTTATGGTCTTCTGTTTGCATTATTCCATGAGTTGACTGGGTTTCCAGCCCTGTCACGCAGGCCCAGGAGTACATTAGGGTTTCGGTTTAGAAATGGAATTATGAGATCTGCTAAGTATCAGTTGGCTTAATTTATTCATAAGCTGCTTCACACTATAATTGAGCTGTAGGTTGCTAATCTGTGTAATACATACTAACTATTTATATGTACCTAAGAGTAGTAATTTTCTTTTGATTTAACTTTGATTAGAGAATTCCCTGGTCCATATTGTGATATGTGTTTCACGTTTTTCATAGAAGGTTTCGGTCTATGCTATGAGACAAAAGCTTAGCTGCTTTCCTGCTGTGTGCAGGTTGTGGTTACTTGTGATATTCCCGTGTTACGGGGACAATGGCATACTACTATGAGTATTTTTAATACCTCAACATGTTAGAGCTCAGCTGTTACTGATATATTTATATCTGCATCAACTGCTTACTCTTTAAGTAAATAATTGGCAAAGAACTTTATTTTTAAGAACCTTGACCAATAAAGGAAAGTCTTACATTAGTTCCCTGACTGAAGAAAGTCAAAGTGATTACATTTTTATGCATATTCTATGAATTTAATAATAGCTGCTATTTGTTTAACAGTTACTATGTACATATACTGTGCTAAACGCTTAACATAATTTAACCTTTATTACAAACACTCTGAGGTAGGTACTGATATTATCCTCAATTTATACGTAGGGGTTTATAAATATCTCTTTATGACTAGGGGCATGCTCAGAGAAATTAAGAAACATGCTCAAGGTCACACGGTAAATTAGAAGGTGATAGGGCTGGAATTCAAACCTTCAATGTGCGCTCTGTTACATACAGCGTATTATTTAGATGTAATACAGTTTGGCCTATCCTGTGGTAAATCAAAACTCTATAGCTTCCATTCTAGAGTATGAATTCTTTCATTTATTCATTCTACATTAAAAAAAATCATTTGCGACTTGTGCCTATCAGAACTTTCTGACAGGGAATGAATGTTATAGATTAGAAAAGATGGGATTGTAAGTGCTGCTCCAAGTGTGATTTGGATGTAGAGGTTTGAGAGTTAGCTGCTTAACTTGGAATAAAGCCTTGAGTCTCGGTTTTAGGTGTTTGTTTAGTGAGAAATGTTATCTGAGAGAGAAATCTTACTAAGATGTTTAAACTGGGCTTCAGAAAGAAAAGAAGGCTTTTAACAAGTAAAGAGTGTGCGTGGATGGAAGCAAGGGCTTTTCACGTCCCAGAACAGCATAAGCAAACAGAGGCCTGGGGCTTGTGCACAGAATTGCCAGTAATTAAGCAGGGATGGAATGGCTGGTCCGCGCTTTCAGGAAGAGTGGAAGATCAGGTTAGGTAGGGTGACAGGGTCATTTTGAAAGATTTTAAAAGTTACCACAGCTCTCAGATTTGATTTTGAAGGCAGCAGAGGGTCGATAGACCTTTTATAAAGAGAAACAAAGGGATCAGTATTTCAGGGAATAACTAGCATCAGTGTGGAGGGTGCAGCGTGTGGAATCATAGTCATCACCTTGGCAACGGTTATGGGCCTGGCTTAGAGGAACAGTAAGGGGAAGGGAAGTGCAGTGTGCATGGAGAGACTGTTCTGAATCAGAATTTGTGGGAATTGGTGGCATACATTAGATACCTAGGGGGGTTCTATAATATTACTATGACTGCTAGGATTTGTTACTACTGTTTTGCATTTGTTCTAAGTGGCTTCTGGTACTCACCTATTCATTCTATTAGTAGAATGTGGCTGATGGCTGAATTCCTGTCCAGGGGTGCGCAGGAAATGGTGGGTAAATGATGGAATGAGTCAGGGCTGTAAATATTATATTCATGAAATATTTATTTGAAATACTTACTTGGTACCTATTCATAGCAGGCATTTTCTTAAGGTCTAGGGACATCACTGATCCTGATCTTCACGGACTTGCCATAGTCACGAGGCGTCCAGCGGGCCTTCTTTGCTGTTCTTGCTTTCTGTGTAATCTTTGGGTATGTGCTTTAACTGCCGACCCTGTCTGTTCGTGTGGGATACTGCTTCTTTCATAGTGTTCCGAAGCTCAGATGCAGTAAGGTATGTAGTGTGCCTAGCATAGTTCCTGGCATCAGCAAAGGCATGTTCCCTTTAAATCTGCCATGAACACAGAAACTGGGAAACCCAAATTTATTAGGATTGTGTGTCAAGGAGGTGGCAGCAAGTAGTGAAGGCATTTTTGAATGAAATTTAAAAAGTTTACCTTTCCTGGTGGTTTGGCATCATAAAGCAGGATTGTTGTTTTGTTTTCTCCATCGTGACACTAGGTAGGCTGCTTGGTGGTGGGTCAGCCTCAATTTTCTGATCCTCAGAATCATTCCTATCTCACAGGGTGGTTGGGAGAAACGTTAGAGATAGTGGATATGAAATTGCCAGATAAATGTAAGGAGCACAGCAGAATGATTGAGATCAGAAAGATTAAAATGTCTATCTATCTCCATTACTAGCTTGGGAGGCCCTTTGGCAAGTTATTTAACCTCTTTTAGTCCTAATTTCTTTATCTGTGGTACAGGGATAATGAAACATCTTCCCTCATAGGATAGTTGTAAAGATTAAGTGAAAGAGTGAATGGAAAGGTGTTTAGCCAAGCACATAGTAAGCACTCAAAAACTTGTGATGATTGTCAATTATGTGGTACCCGTTTGGCACTGTTGAACACTGAATGAACTTGTCTTTATTTGGCCTTGCTCTGTTGTTAAAATTTCTGTGTAGCTGAATTCTGGAAATAAGTGATGTTACCTTTCATGGTAGAGAAAGAAATCAGTGATCATTTTAAAAGAAAACTTCACTTTGGCCCTAAAAGTTTTCTGGGGAAAAATGTTCAAGGCCTTGTGTTTAAGCCATAAATGGAGGTGGAATTTGAAATGTGATACATTTTTTCCTAGCTTATCTAAGCCAGTTTCCATGCCTATAAATAAGGATTGAAATATTCTATTTAGTCAACCATATAGGATCTTTATAATAATTAAATGAGAGTAAAGTATATGAAAATGGCTTTGTAATTGCAAAGCACTCTATAACTCTATAGGATGATTTATACAGCATTATATAAGAAGGAAACTAGCCAGTTTATTGTTTTTCACCCCATCCCCCCACCTCCACGAATGTGATACTTCCCTGTTATTAAATTTCAGTTCAAAATAAGAAAAAGAATTAGTGACTCTTAACTCTTACCCACCCATCCTGAGAAGCAGTAGATGTCATGGGGATATTGGAAGTAGACTGTGTTTAACATTCTAAATCATGCGGCAGCAGAAAAATGGGGGGTCCTGTACTATACTCAACCCTGTAAGGGCTTTATTTTCTTTAGTCCCAATAGTCATTTCCCATCTCAGTCGAAATTATTGTTTCGTAAATTGCATTGTTATTATTTCTATTTATTCACATATAGTCCCGAGTTAGTGACTTTGTTTCCTTTTCTTATTCAAAGTAGAATTATAATTTTAAAAAACTCAACTATGGATGTGTGAATTGTCAAAGTCTTGAGGAGATAGATCTCTTGAAGAATTAATTATCACTAAAAGGAGAGACATGAGTAAACACCAAGTTGTTTTAAACATTAAAATTACGTGCTAACCTGAGTGGTTGTGCCTGAAGAACGGGAAAAGCCATCATGATTATTTTCATGATCTTATTAAGCAAGCATCTTACAAATCTATGAATGTTCTTTTTTGGGGCAGATGTATATTTGCATCTTTTAACATTTACATTGAATTTGTTTGTCAAATGAATTGTTTCATGTATGGGCAGTTTCCCCCCCTAAATAAGATCTGGATTCCTATGTTTTGCCGATTTTGCCTATGTTTAATGGAAAATGTTTTTAAAAGTTTCTCCCTCTTCCCTGCCTCTTAATGGCTGTATAATCACTATCAACTGCCCTTAGATCAAGCCCATTGTGTGCATTATTAAACAATATGTAAGACTACATCTTTTTTTTTTTATTAAAGATTTTATTGGGGAAGGGGAACAGGGCTTTATTGGGGAACAGTGTGTACTTCCAGGACTTTTTTCCAAGTCAGGTTGTTGTCCTTTCAATCTTAGTTGTGGAGGGTGCAGCTCAGCTCCAGGTCCAGTTGCCATTGCTAGTTGCAGGGGGCACTGCCCACGATCCCTTGCGGGACTCGAGGAATCAAACTGGCAACCTTGTAGTTGAGAGACCGCTGGCCCTTGTGGGAATCGAACCGGCAGCACGAGCTCTAACTGCCTGAGCCACCGGGCCAGCCCCAAGGCTACATCTTTTAAACATAGTGACCTTGTTCTATATTTCCCACAAATGTGATCACAATGATTTCCTTTTGTGGCAAATAAGGCTATTATTCTATGGGTGAGGTTTTTACTTTTTTCTAACTATCAGAGATAGAGTGGTGGTGCAGTTATTTTGTTGTTGTTTCAGCTGATCTCAGGATGGTTTAAGCTAACATTTGGTGAGGAAAATAATGACCTATAAAATATGGTCAGAGTATTGTATATTTAAAATATCACAGTACCCCTTGTTCTATCCTTAATATGCTAAAATACGACATTTTAACAAGTACATACGTATTTTAAATATTGGAATTACATTTTTGACATTCTTTGAAGTAATTAGAGACTTCTTGGGCTCTAAAAGATTGAGTTTGGAATCGATACCTGTTCTTTGATTCTAGTTAACTACCAAAGTAGGAGGCTTTGGTAAGACAAAGGTGAATGCATCGTGCTGTGATGAACGCATCATTAGAGGAGAAAATGATCAGGGTCTGCTTGTCAGCCCATCTGTTTTGGCGTGTGGGTATTTAGGTTAATCTCCTCCAAATTAGAAGTTGGTGTCGGCTTTCAATAGTCTCACCTCTCAGAACTGTAATGTTCTGTTGCTGTTTACTTTGTATCTTGCTGAGCTTCAGAAATCTAATTTGTTTTGTCCCAAATTTCAGTGAAGGATTGTCACAATTTGATTACACATTTTTAAAAGACGTAATCATTCGAGCTGTGGTTTGTATATTTTGTAATGTTCTCGTTAATTTTTTTAAAAATTTCTCCTTTCTACCTTCTCTTCTTCTGTCCTTCATAATCTTATCTCTGTTCCTATGTAGAGAGAAATACTTTTTCTCTTGTGAGCTAACTCCACACACACAAAAATTACTGCACATTGAACGTGTCTGGAATGTCACTTGGAGATGGAAAATATCTTGGCAAATTCATAACATTTGCAAGTCCTTTGGTACCTTCTAGTTTAGTAGAAGGTAGTTTAGTAGTAGTTTAGTAGTAGTTTAGTAGAAGGTAGGTACCTTCTAGTTTACATGTGACATTTCATTTTGGCAAGAACATTTTACCACTTTTCTATGTGTTTTCCTATAGCATATGAATAAAACTTGGTATTTCCCTCGTCAGTGGCACAACTTAAGAATTCCAACCCCTGAAACGTGGTGCTTTGCTAGTCAGGAATCTTGGAAGGTTATATAAACAATTAATTTGCATATAACATGCATATGAGGACTTTTGTGTACTCTAAGAAATAACTCAATTATTGGTGGCAAAAATGTACAAATCATGGATTTCCCTATTTCTGGTGACTCACTGCCGTTCATCCTACACACAGCTGCTCACTTATCAGAGCTGTTAGAATAATCCCCCTAAAACAATCTTTTCTTCAAATCCTTCGGTAGTAGCTTCTCTCTTAAATCTCAAGTCCAAAGCCCTCTCTCACAGCTTCAGTCTATCACTTCTTCCTTTGTTTGTTTTTGTTACCCTCTGGCCGGGCTGTAAGTATATATATATATAAATGTTTGGCAGTAACCTGTCCCTCTCCTCCTCTTCCTCACCTTTCGTTCAAATCACCACCCTTACTCCTAAGTGCATCCTTAGCAACTGGCTGTGCCTAACTATATTTCTCACCAGCCTCTCAAGATTTGGGTGTTTAGTTCAGACTCTCTTAATTTATTGTCAGTGTAGAGTTACTCTGTATTTGATTTTATAGACGTGCAATTTCTTTGAGACAGGCAACAAGTGATGTTAGCCACGGAATGATTTGCCTAAAGGTGGATGGAGTCAGAGTGGAAACCGGCTCTTCCTATTTGAAGAGCTTTAGGAAAACTTTAGGAAACTTTTGCTTTAGGAAAACTTCATAAGCCAAGTGGTATTTCTTAAGTTTGGATTCAAATTGCAGAGAGTGTTTAGTTGAAGTCGGATAGGAGGAAAGCAACGTGGAGTTTTTGAAGGAATAACCAGTGTCAACTCTGCAGTAGCTGTGAGACAAAGGCAATCTACTTAATATACCTGAGCCTCAGTTTCTTAACCTATAAAATGGGGATGGTAATATCTACTTGGTAGGATTGTTTTGAGGATCAGAAGTGCCTGCACATAGCAGGCAGTCAATGAATGGTAGCTATTATTATAGATTAGGTACCAGTTTGGCCCAAGGAAAGATTTATAGGTTGGGATATGGCTCATGGGAGTGATGTCATAGAAAATGGCAGAGAGGGAAGCTTCAAAAATTGGTTCCTTCACCAAGACTGGTAAGCTAGCATGAATTGTCTGAAGCAATTAATTTGGAACTCTGGAGTCTTGCGGTATACAGCGAGTGCTTAAAGAGGAAAAGCTGGTAAATTTCCAAGAATTTTGGTGTTTTGCATAGTGGCCACCATCTTCCATCCTCCATCCCTGCGGCAGGCAGCTGTGAGTCTGGTGGCCCATGGTGCCTGGTGTGACTTTGCTTGTCTTTCAGAAATCGGTGTTGTGTATTTTGATTGGTGCTTCTTATGGCTGAGGAGGCAGCACAGAGGTTGGCCATTGTTTTAAACCCCATAGACCTAGTGGCTTCTCTGGCATCTGCCAAGGGATTTTAAAAAGACAACCCCTTGCCCCTTTTTTTCCCCTCATTGGATCCTGGCATTTAAGGAAATCTCTTTTGGGTCACTGGCTGACCATGGAGATAACAGAATAGAGACTTCAGTGACAACACACAACAAGGAATATAGTTTTTGTGGGGGAAAGGAAAAAGTTTGGAAAAATCACTAAAGAGACAACTGTAGCCTTCATCAAGAAACAAAAGCAAATCCCTGGAGAATGGAGAGAGCCTAATTTCTAGAGTTATCATAGAACAATATTCAAAATGTCCAATTCTCAACAAAAAATTACAAAACGTTCAAAGAATTAGCAAATTATGGCCCATTCACGGGAAAAAAAGAAATGGGTAGAAATCATTCCTGAGGAAGCACAGACATTGGATTTATTAGACAAAGACTTTATGCTCAGAATGCTGAAGGCAACCATGGACAAAGAACTAAAGGAAATCAGAACAATGTGTGAACACGTGGGGAATTTCAATAGAGAGAGAAATTGTAAAAAGTACAATAGGTGAAATAAAAATTCAGTGGAAGTTGAAGTAGCAGATTTGAGCAGACAGGAGTCAGAAAACCCTATCAGGACCAGAAAGCAAAAAGATGAAAAAAAATGAATAACCTAAGGGATCTATGGGACAACGTCAAATGTACCAATATACACATTATGGAAATCCCAAAAGAGTGAAAGAGGCAGGAAAAAATATTTGAAGAAATAACCACTGAAAAGAATTTTATATTTTTAGATCTTATATTTAGGTCTTAGATCCATTTTAAGTTAACTTTTGTATTTGGAGTGAGGTTAAGGGTCCAGTTTCATTATTTTTTTATTTTTTATGTTTTAAAAAGATTTTATTGGGGAAGGGGAACAGGACTTTATTGGGGAACAGTGTGTACTTCCAGGACTTTTTCCTACTCAAGTTGTTGTCTTTCAATCTTAGTTGTGGAAGGCGCCGTTCAGCTGCAGGTCCAGCGTCCAGTTGCCGTTGTTAGTTTCGGGGCAGAGCCCACCATTCCTTGTGGGAGTCGTACCCACAGCCTTTTAGTTGAGAGGACACACTCCAACCAACTGAGTCATCTGGGAGCTCAGCAGCAGCTCAGCTCAAGGTGCCTTGTTCAATCTTAGTTGCAGGGGGCAGAGCCCACCATCCCTTGTGGGAGTCGAGGAGTCGAGCTGGCAAACTTGTGGTTGAGAGCCCACTGGCCCATGTGGGAATCGAACCGGCAGCCTTCCGCATTAGGAGCACGGAGCTCCAACCACCTGAGCCACCGGGCCAGCCCCAGTTTCATTCTTTTGCATGTGTTTAACCAGTTGTCCAGCACCATTTGTTGGAGAAACTATTCTTATCTCATTGGATGGATTTGGCACATTTGTTGAAGTTCAGTTGGCTGTAGATGTCCAGGTTTATTTCTGGACTCTTCTTCTATCCCTTAAAACAATACCACACTGTTTTGACTACTGTAATTTTGTAATTTTGTAGTAAGTTTTTAGTTCAGGAAGTATGCATCTTCCAATTTTGTTCTTTTTCAAGATTGTTTTGCCTATTCACAGTTCCTTGCAATTCCATGTGAATTTGAGGATCAACTTTTCCATTTCTGCAAAAAGAAAGGTTGTTCGAATTTTGATAGGGGTTGTGTTGAATCTATTGATCACTTTGGTTACTGTTGACACCTTAACAATATTAAGCCTTCCAATCCATGTACGTGAGACGCTTTTCTATTTAAATCTTCTTTAGTTTCTTTCAGCAGTATTTTGTAGTTTTCAGTGTACAAGTCTTTTACCTCTTTGGTTAAATTTATTTCTAGATATTTAAATTAGATGCTATTATAAATGCGATTGCTTTCTTAATTTCCTTTTTGGATTGTTTGTTGCTGATGTATAAAAACACAACTGAGGCCGGCCCGGTGGCTCAAGGGATTGGAACTCCGTGCTCCTAACTCCGAAGGCTGCCGGTTCGATTCCCACATGGGCCAGTGGGCTCCCAACTACACGGTTGCCAGTTCAATTCCTCGACTCCCACAAGGGATGAGGGGCAGTGCCCCCTGCAAGATTGAACATGGCACCTTGAGCTGAGCTGCCGCTCAGCTCCCGGCTGGCTCATTTGGTTGTTGGCTGGCTCAGTTGGTTGTTGGCTGGCTAAGTTGGTTGGAGCGCGTCCTCTCAACCACAAGGTTGCCGGTTCGACTCCCGCAAGGGATGGTGGGCTGCGCCTCCTGCAACTAGAAACGGCAACTGGACCTGGAGCTGAGCTGCGCCCTCCACAACTAAGACTGAAAAGACAACTTGAAGCTGAACGGCACCCTCCACAACTATGATTGAAAGGATAACAACTTGACTAGGAAAAAGTCCTGGAAGTTCACACTGTTCCTCAATCAAGTCCTGTTCCCCTTCCCCAATAAAATCTTTAAAAAAACCCAAAAAAACACAACTGATTTTTGTGTTTGTCTTGTATGCTGCAACATTGCTAAATTTGTTTATTAGCTCTAATCACTTTCTTTTGGGTTCTATGGGATTTCCATATACAGAATCATGTCATCTGTGAATAGATATAATTGACTTGTTCCTTTCCAGTTTGTTTTTTTTTCCTTTTCAACTTTTATTTCTAGCAGTTCCTTACACAGTCTTTTAAAAATTTTTTGTTTTCAATTACAGTTGACATTTAATATTATATTAATTTCAGGTGTACAGCATAGTGGTTAGACATTTATGTAACTTATGAAGTGATCCCCCTGGTAAATCTAGTACCCATCTGGCACCATACATAGTTATTACAATATTATTGACTGTATTCCCTATGCTGTACTGTACAACCCCGTGACTGTTTTGTAAATGCCAATTTTCTTAATCCCCTCACCTTTTTTCATTCAGCTCCAGCCCCCTTCCAAACCATCAGTTTGTTCTCTATATCTATGAGTTTGTTTCTCTTTTATTTGTTCATTTTGTTTTTTAAATTCCACATATAAATGAAATCATATGGTATTTGTCTCTCTCAGTCTGACTTATTTCACTTAACATAATATTCTCTAGGTCCATCCATGTTGTCACAAATAGTAAGATTTCATTCTTTTTTATGGCTGAGTAATATTCCTGTGTATATATGTATCCCATCTTCTTTATCTAATAGTCCACTGACAGACACTTAGGCTGCTTCCATATCTTGGCTATTGTAAATAATGCTGCAGTGATCAAAGGGGTGCATAGATCTTTTCGAATTAGTGTTTTGGATTTCTTCTATTTTTTTCCAATTTGGATGCCTTTTCTTTCTGTTTCTTTTGCCTGGCTAGAACTTCCAGTACAGTATTACGCAACCGTTGTGAAGTGGGCTTCCTTGTCATGTTCCTGATCTTAGGAAGAAAACTTTCAGTCTTTCACCATTGAGTGTTACGTTACCTGTGGCCTTTTTGTCAATGTTCTTTATCACGTTGAGGAAGTTTCCTTCTAATCCTAGCTTTCTGATTGTTTTTTATCATGAAAGGATGTTGGATTTTGTCAGATGCCTTTTCTGCATCAACTGAGATACTCGTGTGGGTTTTTCATTCTCTTTTTTCTATTAATGTACAGTGGTCGACTTTCTTATGTTGAACCAGTTGGGATAAATCCCACTTTTTTAGCCAGTTGCTGTTTTGTTTTGTTTTGTTTTTTTTTTTTTTTTTTTTTTTTTTTTTTTTTATTATTATTATTTTTTTTTAATTAATTTTATTGGGGTGACAATTGTTAGTAAATTTACATAGATTTCAGGTGTACAATTCTGTATTACATCGTCTATAAATCCCATTGTGTGTTCACCACCCAGAGTCAGTTCTCCTTGTTTTGTTTTTTTAGCTTGCGTGAGTTCGAAGGTAGGCTAAACAGAGATAAGAGCCTTGCATCAGTCCGTTGGGTAGCCCCCAAATAGGTTAGAACAGATAGTCAGGATCATTTGGAATTTAGGCCTGCTCTACTTGCTGTGGGACCAGGTACCAGGATCCCACGCTGGGAATGCATGCTCACGTCGTCAAGACCTCCGTTGTACTGGAGAAGGGGGGGGACGTGGGTAAGTAATGCTGCAGAGGTTTCCTACCATTTTTAAGTGTCCTTTTTCTTGATTCAGAGTTCACTTGGCTGCTATAAAAGTTTTCCAGAGTTCCAACAAAGTTTGTTCTCAGGGTTTCTGCTTGTTTTTCAATGTTTCTGAAGGGGGCTGGGAGCTTAGAGCTGCCTACTCCACCATTTTGCTGATGTCACTTTCTTAATTTCTTTTTGATTTTTAAAACTTTCCTCCTTTTTGTCTTTTATTTCTCTTAGTGCGTTATTATATTTATCCACTCGTGTCCTTCTAATTTTGTGTTCGTTTCTGAAATGATTTTTTCCTTTTATTTCTATTCCGTTTTTAGTTCTTTTACCTTTTCTAGAGTTTTGTAATTGTGAGTTATATTTGTCCTTCATGTCTTGAATTAGTTTCTCAATGCCTTTTAGCTTGTTTTGAAATAGTATAATTTTGATCTGTGCCCAAGATCTGCCTTTCATTATCTGTAGAGCTGTTATTCTACTCTTAAGTCTCTTTTTTCTTAAAATAACTGTATGGGATGGGAATGGGACCTTGACATTTTTCTTAGTCATTTTTATGTGAAATTTGTTTTCCTGAACTTTTTAGAAGGGGTCATGATTCAGGATAACTTTTCTAATGGCACAGAGCTCCCTCTTCTGGTTTTTAATGTTTTTGGAAAATTAAAAAAAAAAAATATGTTGACTTTCTTTCCCCTTCTCTACTTTTATCTGGACCTTTTCTTTCCTTATCTCTGTTGTTCCTGCTTTGCTCAATTTTGATTCCACACTGAGGAGCTTCCCTCAGGGTGGAGCCCTGTTCTGGAAAGCAACTTTGGTTGTCAGATTGATTTTAAGAATTTATCTGACTCAAGACTGCTCCAGCCTTTTCCAGAACTTACTTGGCACTCACTTGTTATTGGATTGGGCTAAACCTTTCCAGTTTTCTGCTTTTCTTCTCAAAAACTGACCATCACACTGTCCAGTAAATACCGAGGAACTATTTTGATGTTCTCTCAAGTCCCCCAAACGCCCCATCGCCTCCCTGTGCACCCTCTGCACAGATGCTGGTTTCATGCAGGTTCTGGAGTTGTTGATACTTTTCCCTTCTCACTTATATTTTGAGGTTCATGTAGATACCTTTCACCTACTTTTGTTAAAATGTTGTATATGGGATTTTGATTTTGCTATCTTAGTCACTGTTTAATTTTAGATTAAAAACATACGATACAGCATCTGGCATCTAGAATCCATAATCCACTTTGCGTTCACATAAACTTCCCTGTATGGATTTAGAGTTTCTGATCTCTGGCCTATGACGTGTCTGCTATGTCTGCTTTGTTTTGAAGCTTCAGTTCAAATGTCATTAATTTATTGGTGTTTGGATATTTCAAAACCAATCAATGTAGAAAGGACTAGAAAAAAGCAGTTTATCACTATAGGGGAAATGAAAATATTTACTGTTTGTAACAAAGTTGAAAGTGATTCAAAATGTATTTGTTTATGGAATGAACAGCAAAAAGTTGCTGTCCATTCGGAACTTCTGTTCTGAAGGCCAAAGAACAAATTATGCAACCCGACAAGTGCTGTCCCTAAGTCATTTGAGGTCACTGTGATCAGCAAGAGACAAGGAAAGGTGACTGATGGGGCAGGGATAGCCCTTCAGTTCAAGGATCATCGTCACTTCCTGAATTCTGGGAGCTTAACATTCATTCATGGGAAAGAAAGCAAAGGGTTAATTCAAGATAAAGCCCAAACAGAGTGAAAGTTGAACTTGTGGCCACCAGCTACAGAAGGTTTTATCAGAGTAAATGGCCAGTGGCTCTTGCAAGCCCTGGAGCTGCTTGGGCATTCCTTAGGCTATTAGGAAATAAAGATAGTTAAAGCTCTAACAGGACTTGGTTTTCTTTAGACTTGCCCAGACTGATTCATTTTACAGGTGGGGAGGCGTAAACCTGATGGAGGTTTATCAGCAGAGAGGAGAAAGATATTTCTGGTTTGAAAGTGACAAAGAGCCAACTAACATACCTACTTACAGGAAATACATCCAGGGATTGTACGCACAGTCCTTTCTCACTCCCTTGCAAACGAGTTGATTTCTCTATACGGACTTTGAGGATTCTAACTCGATTTTAAATAGAATAGCTTCTGTTCAGTGTAGGCTGAATAACGACAGATTGTTTCACAGGAGGTGCAGAAACATTTTTTATCGATCTTTCAAAACAGCCTTGGGCAGAAGATTAAATCATATCAATGAAAATATTTCTGCGGGGAAGTAAACAAATGTCTAGCTATACAGAAGCGCAGAGACATGAGTGGAGGTTAGTGTGGCTGAGAGAATAGTGGAAGTCAGTGAGTTTGGAGAGCGAACCAGGAGCCAGATCATGTAAGACTTTATAGGCTGTAATGTTGAGAAGTTCGGATTTTATTCAAAGGTGTGTGAAAGCCAGTAGTTTGAGAGCCAAGGAAGAATAAGCAACTAATGTAAATGATAAAGCTAAGTGGATGCCCAAAGTACCATGGAATACTTTGGACAGTAATATAGATATGTCAGAATAAAAAGGACCTGGGTTAACATTGATTATTTTTAATTTGAAATATTTTTAATATGAAGTATTTTAATTTGAACATTTCTGGGTTTAGAGTATGTAAGAGTTACGAACCTGAGGTGTTGAGAGACACACACACACACACACACACACACACACACTGACCTTTTGTTTTCTAAACAAAGTTTGCTAAACAGTAGCAAACTTTATTTCATAATATTCTTATTTCTGTTCTGTTCTCTTTAATGTTTAAAACGAAATGCTGGTTGCAGCCCACTACGTTGACATAGTACCACTAATGGATCAGAACTTGAAATTTGAAAACCACTATAAATCTAGTATAGTCCCTTTATTTGGTTTGCCAAGGCAGACATTACCGAAAATGACCAAACCAGAATCCAGATATTGCCACATTTCCCAAGAATATATTTAAAAATGAAAACCAAGCTCTCTTATACAGTGTGACAGCAGGTTGCAGCGTAGAAGACATTTTGAGGATAAATGTTCCTACTTGAGTGTATTGCCTGTGCTCTTCTCCCTGGTATGAAATGTTAAGGCCTGTAAATTTCAAATGGACTTGTAAAATAACACAATTTTCTTTATTATGGTCTGTAATTAAATATACAAACTGCTAGCCAAAGTAACAGTTCGTCTGTTTTGAAGTATAAACAGAGAATAAGCCATTTATAGACAGCCTGGTGACCTTTAAGTTGTCACCTAGGAATTTATGAAAAGAAATGTCATTTTCATATTTTCTGCAAATTTCTTATTCTTTTGTTGTGTTTCATTTTGGAAGAGAGCTTGTGGGAGGAGTGAAGGATAAATGAAACATAAATGTCAGTGTGAAATAATGGGGAAAATGGTCCTTTTAATTCTATTATTTGAATCCTTGCTCCCATGTTCCATAGCTCTGTGACCTTTGGAAAGAAACTTGCCTGTGCCTCACTTTTTTCACTTATAAATGGAAGTAATATCTGTATCACAGCTTTAATGTTAAGGTTAAATGAGGGCCGGTGATGTTACATGTATTTTAATAAATATTAGTTTTTTTCTTCTTTCTTCTTTAGGGAGGAATTCAGTGAAAATATGTTGCTAGAATAAGCAGGGCTGGAGAGTGTAGAAAAATTCAAAAAGAAAGGTACATCTTTTTTTATTGGTTGTTCCCTTCCTAGTAAGTCTGTTGTGTGTGATCCCAGTTGTTAGTAATCTTTTTTAGGATAGGTAGGTGATAAACAGGTAGGCTTCCTGGACTTCCTCCTATCCCTTCCCTTTTTAAAGAGGGAGGATTACCTAAGTGATGAAAAGCAAGTTTGGGAGGCCAGGAAGCAGTAATTTCATAGTTGATTCTAGTATTTCAGTTTCTAGCGTCTCCAATCTGCTGTATCACAAAGAATTTACTGATGATGTGTTGCTCCTAATACTGAGTATGTTAGCTAACTGATAACTATGAATTGTGTTACCTAAAATCAATTGTCCTTGCCTGTAGAATAAAAAATACTTCCTTTGATGTAACCTAGACAGCTTAGGAAAATTACAAAATCAGAGTGAGATGGAAAGATAGAATTTTGTCTAGCTGGCTTTAAAAAACAATATTAACTTTATTGAAATATAATTCATATACCATAAAATTCGCCCTTTTAAAGTATATAATTTAGAGGTTTTTAGTATATTCATAGAGTTATGAACCCCCGTCACCACTCTGTAATTTTAGAACATTTTAATCTCTGCGAAAAGAAACCTTATACCCATTAGCAGTCATTTTCACCCCCCACCCCCTGCTCCCTGGCACCTCAACCCCTTGCAATAATTAATGTACTTTTTGTTTCTATGGATTTACTTATTCTGGATATTTCATATAAATGGAATTGCATAATGTGACTGACTTTTGTGACTAACTTCATTTACTTAGTGTAATATTTTGAAGTTTCATCCATGTGGTAGCATGAATCAATACTTCATTCTTTTTTATTGCCAAATAATATAACATCATATGGATATACTACATTTTGCTTATCCATTCACTAGTTGATGGACACTTGGGTTTCCACTTTTTGGCTATTATGGATAATGCTGCCGTGAACATTTGTGTACGAGTTTTGTGAGGACATATATTTTCAGTTCTCTTGAGTGTATACCTTGGAGTGGAATTTCTGGGTCATATGCTAACTTTATGTTTAACATTTTGAGGACCTTATAAACTGTTTTCCAAAATAATTGTACTATTTTTGTCTCGCTGGATTTTAAATCACCCAGTTTTAAGTTTCTAATTTTATACATATTGAAGGAGAACCTTAGCTGAAACAAGTGTTTTGAATTGATAGGGGGAAAAATCCACCTGCAGTAGTTTGCAAAGTTGGAAGTACTTTTTTTAAAGACGATTTGGAATTATTACTGTTAATCTTTGACTTTTTTTTTCCAATTTTATTTTTGCAGTTTTATCTCCAAGACACTAAAAGTAGTAACGGTACCTTTATAAATAGCCAGAGATTGAGTCGAGGCTCTGAAGAAAGTCCACCATGTGAAATTCTTTCTGGTGACATTATCCAGTTTGGGGTAGATGTGACAGAGAACACACGGAAAGGTACGGGTATGGATCCATTTTTCCTATTACTTGTCTTTTTAAGTTTGTTTATTTTTAAATTCTATCATTAAACGTTACAGAACATTTCATGCTAATAAAAGCAATTTAAATATGGCATTGTATGAAGTGAAGGTTAAAAATCTCTCGTATCCCCTATTTCTCTTAGAAAATTTTAAATTCTGAAATGTTAATAAGTAATTTATACTCTTCATCACAGTATGAAACATAGGACACTACTGTGTCAGTTAAGAAGCAATTGGATGCAATGACTCCATACCCAGTAGGAGCTTAAACCATAAGGATATTTATTGTTAACTTAACAAGAAATCTGGAGACAGGTAGGTCCAGACTTTGTTCCCTTGAATTAACGATGTTATCAGGAATCGGGGTCTTACTCTCCTCCCATTCTATTTTCCTTGACATTGTTGGTTTCTTAGGCTTTTGCTTGTGTCGCATGGTCAAAGGGTGATGGCTGCAGCCCCAGGCATTATTTTCCTCACACCAGTGTTGTAGGCAAAAAAGGTTGAGGTAGGGACAAAATGCCTTCCTGTGGCTCTTTTTATGTTGAAAGAGCAATCTTTCATAGAACCTTCCCAGCAGATTTCTCCTTTTGTCTCACTGGCCACGTGGGTAAGTCACGTACATAGCTACATGTAGCTACAAATGGGAAGCTACTTACCTAGCATTGGTGAGAAGGAGATCCATGATTGGCATAGATTAGTTAGGATGTATCCCTCCCAGTTGTGTGTGCATTGTTGCCCCAAACAAAATCAGAGTTCTGAAGGCAGCTAATGGTACCTATCACAGATATAAAATTTCACGTCTCAGTTTTTGAAAGTGGGAGTTCTCTAGCCAAATAAATGGACATTGTCCATATTTTTACAATTCTGAAGCTTCCTTGCTCTACCTCGTCACTGTCTACTTTATGACCATTAAATTATATGGCCAAATCATAAGACTAAATGAACAGGAACCGAAAGCATGCAGTTCTACTCTCTTAGTTTAATATGGACAGTGGAAACAATTTCCACTGTTTCTTTTTTCTTGTTTCTTTCCAATTTCTGGCAAGTTTCTTTTTTCATTTTTCTGAACATACTCTGGTCTAGTGATACCCTAAGTCATCAGTCTCTGACGGTTTATACAGTATACATGGCGATGGGTGGTGGTGTGTGTGCGTGTGTATGTGCTTTTCATACTCCATTGGTGTTGCAACTGCAGTATTATTTTTCCGGGCTTTGTTGGCCTCCTCAGGATGTTAGGTTTTGATATTTGAATTTGGATAGGGACAAAGTTTTATGAATTTCCATTTACAATTGTAAAACAGAAAAGAAAGTGTATATTTTGATGCAAAATATTTAGTGTTCCTTAGTAAGAGAACAGAATTTCTGTATGAGCATATTGAGCACAGCTGCAGTGGACTCTCTAACATCTGCTGTTGCCACATCATACCTCCTCTGGTACCAAGTCATTCAGCAAACATTTACTGAGCCCCAGGTGTGAGTAACCCACAAAGGAGACAAAGAATTTGATTCCACTGTCTCTCTCTCCAAGGAATGTCTATCTTCTTGGCTTGCATTTCCCAAAGAGTTAATAGACATTAATTGATAAGAGAATAAGGTAATCAAATACATTTAGGAAATCTTAGTTAACCAAAGGTAAGCAGGACTTCTCAGATTTTTTAATATGCTAACACATGCAGATCTCCAAGGTGGTGACTGTATAGAATGCAGCTCTTTCCTAACTGCTTCCCATACTTCTTCCCTATCTAGCTGTGAGGGTCACTCTAGAAAATGCTGTAAAAAGCTAAGAGAACAATACTGAGATAGTGTTACTAATGTGTTAGTACAGTATTATTTCAGCAACAGAGATTCTTATAGGTTTCTTTGAAAATTTAACTATCGTTAAGTCAACTTGAAGGAAATTAAGTAAAGACAAATTTCTTCATCATTTAAAGTGTTGTTTCTTTCGGTATTTGTTGACTTCAGCAAGTTGACTTATGTTAAGCTTGGGCTCTTGGGATACAGCTGTGTCACAAGTCGAGTACTACTTCTTTAAGCATATGCCAGAAAAAATAGACTTTGTCCTATGCTAAAAAGTACTAATATAAACTTTATATCACTTGGAAAATCCTACTGAAATTATACAACACTGCTGGATAACCCCTGAATCAAAGAAATCAAAAGGGGAATTTCAAACTATGAAGAAATACAGTAAATCCTTAACGCAGATAAAAATTTTTAATCTCACATTCCTTCAGTAGTAAAGGAAGAAGAAACTTGGCATTTAGAAGAAATTAGAAAAAGAACAAGAAAAAAGAAGTAAAAAGTAGAAATTAATGAAACAAACAAAAAACTCAAGAAGGGATAAACAAACCCAAATGCTGCTTCTTTAAAAAACAAACAATAAAATAGGTAATTTGTAAGCCTTGATTGTTTTATTAGGTTAAAAAAATACTAGCAAAAATATACAAGATAAGGAATGAGAAAGGAGACATAACTACAGATACTGGATATACCAAGAGAATTCTGAGTATTACATGCTAACTTATGGCAAAAAAATACTTGAGTAATTTAATGTTTTTCTAGCAAAACTATCCCAACATGTGGAGAACTTGAATAAGTCAATTTCCTTAAAAGAGATTAAAAAGTTATTAAAAAATCACCAGAATCAGAGGCATTTACAGCTGAATTTGATCTTATTCTTAAAAAAAACAGATAAATATAATTTAAATGCTCTAAACATAGATAAAAGTAGAAAGCTCTCAAAATCCTTTAAAAAGGCAAGCAACATATCTTTAATGCCAAATTCGGATAAGGATATTAAAAAAAGCCCCATAATTTCTCTTGACAATAGATGAAAATTTCTGATTAAGATATTAGTAAATTAAAATCTGAAATAAAGCTAGAAAGAACAACAAAGCAGGATTTATTCTAGCATTGCAAAGGTGATTCAATTTGGGGGAAATCTATCAACATCATCCACAAACTAAAGCTGAAAAACATGTAACTCTATAACCTGTAGAAAAGGCATTTGACCAAGGTCAGCAGTTATTCCTTATAAAAATTATACATAAATAGGATGAAAAAAAAATTAAGTAAAATAAAATTTATAATTAAAATAGAATAAAAATGGCAAAAACATTATACAGTTGTTAAAACGAATGAACTGAATTTGCATGTATCAATAAGGATAAATCTCAAATAAGCAAATCACAGAAGGATGTGTATGGTGTAATACATTTACATAAAGCATGAATTCATGCAAAACAATACTATATAGTGCTTTTGAATATATTTATAAAAAGGATATAAAATTAGACACTTGAAATGATAAAAAGCAGTTTATGTGAGAATCTATGAAAGGATTTTTTTGCATCTGTGCACAGTATAAAAAACAATGGAAGCATAATTTTAAAATTGCTCAGTATGCAGCTTGAAAAAGAATAAATTAGGATTATATGGATTGCAGGGATTTCCATAAGCTGTATTGTTGAGTGAGGAAAAAAATTAGTAATTTTATTTTTTAAAAGTCTCACCGATCTGTATATATGTACATATATATGTATGTGTTTGTGTATGATTATATGAACATGGAGGGGAAACCTGGAAGTGCGTACTAAGTCATTAATAGGAGTCGTCCTGGAGTGTGGGCCTGGTGGGGGAGGAGTAAAGGAGAAGAGGGAACCAAATTAAAAGGGGCGGGGCTAATAAAACTGTAATAAAAACTCGAGTGTATGACATTTATGTAATATAGTGTATAAAAATGTGTGTGTGTGTGTGTGCAATCGGGATTTTGTTAAAAGATGATACGAGCCTGAAGCCTGATGTTATTGAACATATCAGTTCATGTTAGTGTCTCTTCCATTCCCAGCTCGAAAACAAGCTGATTTTGATATTTGGCTTTCCATATAGTGTGGCCCCAGAGAGAAAAGTCACCAGTTAGCACTGTACTAATAATTTCTGTAGATAAAAATAATCATTGTAAACAAATAGGATGATGCTCTGATAGATTTCTTTTTTTAAAGGAAGGGAGGGAGAGAGAAAGCCAACCTATCAGATCCTCCTGGAATGGGAGCCTTAACAAACCAGCTGCTGTTCACTACTTTGTTCCGAAACCCACAACTTCTCAGACAGTTTTCTGGGTTGCACAGCATTACAGTAACCCTCTGGTTGCAAAGTTTGGGACCAGTTAGTTCTATAAACTTCACATGTAACTCCAATCAGCTCATCAGCTCAGGTCCACTTCACCAATATCTGTTCCTAGGTTAAGCCCCTAGGAACAAAGGGTCTATTACGAGCAAGGTCTTCCTTTTGCTTTATGCTCCAGCTGCACTGAATGACTTGTACTCCCCACACTAGACCTTGCCTTTTCTGAAGGCCTGAAGGCCATCGCACATGCTTTTTCCTTCCTTCGCCTAGAAACCTTCCTAAGCTGGACAAGGTGCCCCCCACACCCTCACGTCCCTGTTGTACGTGGCACTCATCTGCTTTGTGTGTTTGTCTACCTCACTAACCTGGAAGCTGGGCGAGAGCAGGCAATGTGTGTCTCCATTGTAGAAACTCCACACTCAGCCTGGCACTAATATTGGTTGAATAAATTTTAAAATGTGCTATGACTCTTCACTCACCATTTTACAGAAGTTCTTTCTACCATCTTAACTAAGACTTTGACACCCTTCCTCCTAAAATGAGAATTGGGAATTGGCAACCTTCTTGTTACCCACTGCCCTTTTTATTCTGCTGTGACTCAATTACGTGACCTTAACTGGCCTAAGCTTTTATTTCCTCATCTTATGAAATGGGACTCATGCTATTACATCACAAGGTTTTTGGTTCAGTGTTCAGTGTTCACAATGTGGCACAATGTTCAGTGCGTACACTGGAAGAGTATAAAGTGCTCAGCTCAGAGCCAGGTGCTTTCATTGTTACTAAAATCCTTGTCAGTTGTTTCTGTCATCTTTTTTTCTGCCATTAAGTTTGCCCTTCTTTCTCAGTAGCCTTCAGTCTCAGCCTCCTTTACCTGTCTGTCATTCTCCCAAACATCATTCTCCCAAACACTCTAGCTCAGAATCTTGGCATCTTTTCTGAATGCTGTCTCTTTCTTACCTCTAGCAGTTATGTCATCTAAACCATTTGCCCTTTTTCTCTACTACTGCTAGTTTTTCCTGTTGCCAACCTAGAGTGTTACAGCAGCTCTCCACTTCTGACCACCATACTCTGTCAGCTCACTGCCCCCGGAATATTCTGTTACAGACCTGTTTATGTCATTCTTTTGCTTTCAGAAGCCTTAGTGACTGTGCATATTGCAGAATTAAGTCTGAAATATTTCATGGTACACTTGAGGACCTCAAAAATGGCACTCAATTCAACCTTTTGATTTTATTTCCCATTACTTCCTTAATATATGTTAAGCTATTAAACTAGATTATTTAGAGGTAAGATGGTATATGGAAAAGATTCTTTTGAATCCTAGCACTGTCACTTGCCAAATCAATCTCCTCCAGCCGCCCTCCTTTGATGTGCACCCTCATTCTTCTTTTTCTCTTTCTGTGCTCATGCCATTTTCGGTGCCTTTCCTTCTATTTTCAGCTTTTGAAATCCTATTCCTTTTTCTTTACACTTTTCATAAATCCTTCTCCTGCCCTTGTTCATTCCAAATTCCCACAGTGTTTTGTATCTCTTGTAGCATTTGTGAAAATTTCCCCCTTTTGTTGTATTAGATATTTTTAGTTCTCTCTACAAACTAAATTGAAATCTCAAGAACAAGGACCTAGTCATAATCATTTTGTTTTTCCCCATCATTCCCAGCATACTGCTTAGTTGCCAGCAGGTTCTCAATGAATATTAAGCGAACAGGAAAAGCCAAAGAACTATTAAGTCCTCATGATGAGTCAAAAAATTAGCCAAGAATCAATATCACTCCACAGTATGCTAGAGAAAGTGGTAAATGAATCCACATACCTAGAGAAAGGACACCTCACACCATATAAATAGATAGAAACAGGATTCCTGGGAGAGATAGTAACTGATTCTGGATCTATGGTAGAAAATGTACAAATTGAGCCTAGATTTTGTCATACCAGAAAGCAGTGAAGCTGTCTAAGGCTGCTGGGGTTCTGTCAGAAGGACTCAGGAATTAACATGGAGTTCTGGCTGATAAAGGTGGGACAATTTGAACATCAAATAATAACAGCAGTGGATTGAAATATATCCAATTTGTTTAAATCCACAAACTTACAAGGATTCTAAAAAGAAAATAAAAAGATTCGATCATTTTTGGAAGAACTTAGGAAACCTGTTTATCATTCTGAAAACAGGTAAATAAAGAGAAAGAATAAAGCATTTATGTTACTTTTCCCGTAAAGTTTTGAGATAAAGTTTTTTATTACTGAACTCCAGTTCACAAATGAAGACAGAATGATACAATATCAATTCAACAATATTTTTTAGAATTAAAAGAGTACTTATCTTTTCAGCTAATTGTCCCTGCCTCTTTTCTAACATTAAAAATATATATATATATATATATCTTTGAACCAGAAGCTTTATGAAGCAAAAATTCAGGAATAAAAGTTCAGTAACTCTTTTATCTTAGATTGCAGTCAAAAGGCAATTAAGCAAATAATTCCCCAGTTTGGAGAATTATTAACACCTCTAAGGGAAATGTTAACACCCCTCATTTAGGTTTTGGCTTTTTAAATGTTTCTTGAGCTTTTATGGTCTTACTCATTGTACTTCCTGTTACTGCCAGTCATTTCAAGAGATCCTTCAAACTCCTCAAGTATGGATTGTATTGACCTTCCTACGCAATGCGGGAATGGAGATAGACTACAACATGCTTCAGAGGTTTTAGTCTCCAGTCTAGGGCCTTAAACAGCTTTTAAATATATCACAGTGAACATGGGTCCTTTAGGTGGTGTTTGTGTGAAGAGGCAATAGGCAAGGCGAACTGCGTATCATAAAGCAAACGTATAACTCAAAAGCAAAATAAATAATCTGTGTAAGATAACAGAGAAAAACCCCACACAGCTTGTGTAGTCCTAATTCTGATTTTTAGTAATCTCATCACTACAGCAGGTAATTGCGGATTTTTCTTCCACAGATACCTTGTTGCCCTGATTCAGACATACATGTTTTTCATGTTTTAACAGTTCGGAAATTTGCATGTAGCCTATGTTTTACAATCAATTTGTCTTTGAATCTTGGAAATGCAGTAATAATGTTTCTGGGTGAATTATGAGAGTATTTTTCAAAGTATCTTCTTCATAATACTATATATACCATATATATATAATACCATAATTACATAGTTCCCATTTAAGTGTTAACTAAAAAGGGGTCAGGGATGCTCAGTGATCAGATAAGTTTGAAAAATGCATCATGATGGACAGAAAGTCCATTAAGCTCAGAGAAAACCTTTGGATTAAGAAACTTAAAACTCTTCCAACCTCTTTTTTTTTTAATATCTTTTGTGTTTTTGCTTTTTTCCCCATTTTTTCCCCCTTTCAACCTCTTTTAACCAAGTATTTTCTAAACTCATCTGATCCCCAAATTCTTTTTTGTTAACACCTGCTAGGAATCCATTTTGGGAAGTGCTGCTATATAGAATTGATTTATACAACTTTTAAAACAAAACGTTTTCATCATGGTTGCTTTAAATACTTGCCTGTTGCTCATTGAAGAGTTAACTGACATCTCTGTGCATCTAGTTGTCCCAAGACCCTTTAGAAGGTAGGGTTGGTTAGCCTAGACTGTCAGCGTCATCAGTCAGACGTGGCCTTTAACTGCCTTCAGTAATGTAGGAACCCTGAATTGCCCAGTCACTATTAGTTCTGGGTCCATCTCACAGGCTGCACGTGAGTCCAGTTGCTGGGCTTCCAGATGATATATATATCTGAGCAACAGAAATGCCGATGTAACATCACAGGTTATCAGCTTGGCACTGTAAGTCGCTATACCCATTTCTTTAAAAAACAACTTTATTATCAATTTAAATATATTGGTAAAGTGTCAGTATTGCTGGATCTTCTTGCATTGTGCTCCTGTATATATTGTAGCCTGTTTATAGTAAATCTCTGGGGGAACTGTAAAGAGGGGAGTTAGGTGGTTCTTGTAAGTGGAGATGAACCCCATCATTCTCAAAGTAAGAGACATCTTCACCCCTGAGTAATGGAAGCTATAAAATATTTGTCAGAGAGGTTCTTTGACATGTTCGATAAACATTTTTAAATGCCTGCTTTGTATCAGAAGCAACCAATCCTTGCTGCCCTCAAAGACTTGAATCTAATTGGTGAGAGAATGGTTGTATAAATGATAAATATTCAAAACACAGTATGCTTAGTGTTATAATAAGTAGACATGGGAGGCTCTGTGGACACCTACCTCAGATACTGAGCTTTGGTGAAGGAAGCGGGAAGTCTGAGCCTAGAGGATAAGGTCATGCAGGCCAGGGGATAAAGGACATCACTGATGGAGAGGACAGCTTGTAGAAAAGGCGTGGGGTTGTGAAAAGTAAGATATTTGGCGATGCAGGTAGGTTTTGGTTTTGTAAGGGTATTTATGGTAGCAGGATGGAGGATGAGGCCTGAAAGGAAGGAAGGAACCCAGTGGTTCATGGCCGTAATTGCTATGTTAGGGAGAGAGTTTAGAAGACTGTCCCATGGATGGTTCTTGATCGGTGTTAGCACTTTTCATGTACTAAATTAGTTAATGAAAATTAATATTGAGTAAACTGTGCTAAATCACTTAAATTTCATGTGCATTTCCAGAAGACAGAGTAATGATATTACTTCATATTTATAATACCATCTGATTCATGGGCCTGAGTACTTAGTACTTACCCTCCTATAAGTGCATTAGCTCTATTCTTTAAAATCATTTTTTTTGGAGATACAATTTACACACAGCTTTACATGTATAATTCAGTGAGTTTTGACAAATATAGAGTCACATAACCACCACTGTTAATCATGATATAGTATCCTTTTATCACCCTGCACTAACTTTTAATTAGAGTCTGGTAACCTAAATAAATTAACTCTTTGAACCCTGGAAGATATAATATCTGAAGAACAGAGAAATAAAAAACTGTCAACCTTTAAACCAGCCCCCGCACCAAATTTTTTTTCTATGAAGCTCTCTGTACAGGTGTTCCTTTTGGGGGGGTTTGTCCCTTGAAATCTTCAGAAGTTCAAGGAGGAAGTAAGAAGCAACAACAGTAAGACGTTGTCTACATAGCGACTGGTGTAATTTTACATCAAGATGTTTCATGTTGGAAGGAGAAACAACCACCAAGAAAACAAAACCAAGATTTTAAAATGGAAACCTCAAACTTGAATTCTAGCAAACAGCGCTGATACTTAACAGCAGAGAGTTGTAGAAGCAATTTCACTTGTCGGAAGTCTCATTTTCTCACTCTGGGAATTGAATGGCATAGTCCATGCAGTATTATGCAGAACTTCAGAGTTTTGAGAGGTGTGGGTAGGAGTTACAGGTTGGGGATTTTAGGTATAAAGGGCTAATTTTTAAACTGGGAAATAGCTGGGCTTAGGTTTGATACAGGCAGATAGGGGAGAAAGTGCTTTTTCTCCTCTCAGTTGTATTTCCATATATTCAGTTGACCTTTTTTAATTGTTATATAGCATTAGAGGTTAGGACACTTTGAAACAATTCTGTCTGTAATTTGACCTTGTAATTGTGATTCATTATGGATAAGGATGAGTTTCTCCAGGGGAATGAATATTGTCATTAAACCACCAGATTTATTTTCTTTCTCAGAAGTCATTACATATAAGAATAAAATACATGTTTAGATGTGAGAGGTATGAAGGTATATATTTTTAAACAATTATTTTATCCATCTTATTTGTTTGTTTTAACCAGTTACCCATGGGTGTATTGTTTCCACAATAAAACTTTTTCTACCAGATGGTATGGAAGCCCGGCTCCGCTCAGAGTGAGTATAATGTAGTGCTGTGAAGTTTTTGTATTAATTACGTTGGTTAATAATATTCTAGATGATGGTGTACTGTTAATACTTCAAGATTATTCGAATAATGTTCGAAAATTCAGGTAGTACTTTGGAATATAATACACTTCAGTTTAATTGCTTTTCATTTTAGTTATAATTCTAGTAAATAATAATGGAGGCACAGGTTATTTTGTTTCCAAATTTAACTTTACAGTTTATATTTTGATGGGTAATTGTTCTCCAAACTATTTGGGGTATATATTTTATTGGTGAGTGATAACTATTCATTTTGATCTGCATTTAATGTAGGACTTCTTAGACTATGATTGCCTCTGAGGTTCATGCCAGTGTCACCGTCTTACGGGCCCTTGAGGATGTTGATGTAATTGGTAGCATATTTTGGTGGGAGTTTGTGAAGGGATTTTTTCCAATGCTGTAAATTTTTTTATGAAGCAGTAGAAAGACCACTTTGGGAAGGCAAACTTGAAAGGGAAAAATTAGTCAAAATGTAAATGTTAAAATGTCAACATAAATACATTTTCATTTGTGCTTTTCACAGATTATTATTATGAAGTGTTGAAGGGAGCTAAACAGTCTTTAAACTTCAGTATTTTTTTATTTGGGGGGAAACCTTGATTATGCAAGAAGCTTGTTTCTGTACCAACTTTAATATTTTCTTTTTTTAAATTTATTGGGGTGACAATTTTTAGTGAAATATATTTTCTAATTTTCAAAAGCAGGGAAAAAAGTCTGACAGTGGTTGGTTGAGAGAAGCAATAAGTTGAAGGCAAATAGAGTACTGAGTAGGAAAGACAGAAGGAAAAAAAGCAAAGGGAGGTCCTCCAATTACTATGATTATGCTTTCATTGGAATTATTGTATATTATGCTTCAGTAAGAAGCTACCGTTTTTTTTTTTAGCTTCAAGGATAGCTGAAGTGAAGTAGACATTTTAAAACATTCTAAATTTGAAACGTTAATGTTTCCCATTCTAAATTATTGTTTAGTTATTAAAAATAAAATTAACTTTGGGAACTTTAATGTGTTTCAGCTTTGATGAGTCAAGAGTTAAGATTTAAAAAGTAAGAGTAACTATCAATCAACTAATGAAGTATGGCTTCTTAAAGACCTTGGTGTTTGCATTTAATAATGAAATTTTTCTTTCATGGAGTCAAAAGCTTTGAGCAATTACATAAAGGGTCATCTGTGTTCTCAGGTTTCACCGAGGAGGGATGTGAATTTTTTCCAAGTCTTGTATCAGTGAATTGTGTCTCTATCCCTCTTGTTTCCCTAATGTTTTTCATCTTTGCCCGTTTCCTTCTCATTGTTTGGTTTTCCTTATGTGTTTAAATATTAGTTGGCATTATTTAGAATTTACTGCCAATTTCTTTGTACATAATCTGGCTCACTTTCTGGGCAAAATGAATTTTGAACAGGCAAGTCTCTAGAGCTGGAGGAAGATCAGAATGGTTTTAGAAGTGGATAGTCCAGTTCAAAGCCTGACTCCACCTGTATCGTGACTCGATCAGGCCTCCCTTTTCTCATTTGAAAATAAAGATAGTAATAGTACCTGTTGTGCAGGAATTTTATGAGGAGGATTAAGTAAGATTGTGCACTTAAAGAGCTTGGTGTAATACCTGGCATATAATAATAAGCACATGATGTTTCTGTATTATAATCTAATTTTTTTAGCAATCAAGATGCATTTAGGTATGCCAGAATGCTTAAAATTTAAGGTACATTATATACATAACATTTAGTATGTTTAAGATCTTCAGTAATTCTCAAAAAGTTGATTTTTTTCTTTCTTTACTTTTATTATATTGTACAAATCATTCTAAAATGATAAGAAACAAACCCCACCACCGTAACACTAAATAACAATTTTCCTTTTCTATGTTCCTTGTTACATATGAACTTTTTCCATAATTAAAATAAAATATACTTATATCCAAGACAGTTTTTGTAAAATACAGTTATACATCACTTATGGAATGTTTTGCTGGATTTTTATAGCCTTTTGTTTGTTAACCAGATTTTCCTAAGAACAGAAAATTTTGTACTTGGGTCAGTAAGAAAACTGGATTTGAAAAAAAAACTTCATTAATACCATTTGATTCTATTTAGACTTTAAATTCATTTCCCTATATATGCATATCTGCAGATAAAAGCATATGTACGCAAAATGGTTTTCTCTGGGTGCTGGCATTGGGTAATTTTTATTTATTTCCCCATGCTTTACTTCACACATTTTCCATAATCAATATGTATTAACTTGTATAGTCAAGAAAAAGAAACTTATGTTTAAAATGCCTGTTCCATTTCTATTGGGTAGACAAGAAAAACTGAAGTTGTACATAATTTTGTAAACTTTCGTTAGGCAAGCACCAGCTTTGTTATGGCCTTGTGATAGGTTCTGGGGATGCAGAGGTGAATTGGTCTGTGCTGGGGAACACAGGCATGAAATCAAAGAAGTAAAGGATTATATGGTCTCAGTGGAAGTCTCTACAGGATATCAGGGGTGCTCAGAAGGGAGGTAGGTGCTGCTACTTAATATTCTGTTTTACTCAGCATTCTGGTGTATTTGTGATTAATTGAATTGGAACAGGTCTTAGTATGTTTGCAGTTACTACAGTGGGATCAGAACTGTCATTCTAAATATTAAGTCCTGCAAGATGAGTTTCTTAGCAGCTTACGCATGCTTAACCAGTTGAATCTGGGAACTATACCCAGTCAACCTTCAAGCTGACCATCGCCAGAGTGACCTTTAGGATATGGTGTGATTAGCAACTGGTAGGGCACATGGGTGACATCTTTGACTTTCACTCCGTCTATTCACCCCCAGCCCACATACAGTATCTTACAGGGAATTGTCAGGTAGGAACCCTAGCTTTCTTAGCTGCTGTGTTCTCATGGGAGTGGTACTAGCGATCAGGTACTACTATGGCCTAGGTACTGTTTTAAACTCTTTATTTATATTACCACATTTAATACTCACGATAACCCTATGGAATTGGTTTTATGATTATTCCCATTTTGTGGATGAGGAAGCTGAGACCTGTGATTAGGTAACTTGCCCAAAATTACACAACTGGTAAGTAGAACCAGAATTTAGACCCAGTCAGTATAGCTTCTGAGTCTGCATTGCTTAGCTGTTGTACTATCCTCTCTGGCAGAAGTGCTTCATAAGACCAAAAGACAGTACCAGTTAGTACTATCTGTTTACTGTTTGGTTTTAAAGTGATACACTGAGTTTAGTTTCATACCTACATCTAAGCTTTCAATTGTTAGTTGTGAAGTGGCTGAGTGGAGAAGAGTCGTACTACTGTTTTGATCAGCTAAAGTTGTTCTCCACAAGAACAAGTTTCCAAATCAGACGTTCTTTTCAGTAGAACTTTGCTTTTTAAGACTTTCTGTATAGGAATATTTAATTTTAAAAGAACTTAATTAACATATTCTGAAATTGAAAATGGATAATTTAAGGAGTGTTTCTTTTCCATGTAGAAGTTCTTACAACTAAGTAATTCACTATAGCCCGCACTACGTAATGGATCCTTAAAAGGGCATTTAATACATTTTGGATTTTGAATTTTTGTTTAGAAATATGTGTAAAAGGTAGATTTATGTATCTATTACCTTGTTTTCTAAGAATTCTATATAGTTATGAAGGATTGGAAAGTAATTCACATTGTTTTAATTATGTGAAGGCAATTATATATCAACTCTGGGGTTTAAGCTATTCTGGTACCGACATACCATTTCCTCTATTGTCAGGAAATGAGATAAAAATTCTAAATTTTATTTTTCAGTGTCATCCATGCTCCATTACCAAGTCCTGTTGACAAAGTAAGTTGTTAATGGTTATTTTTTTCAAACTAACTGAGCTATGTGGCTTTGGAAAATGTTTGTTTATTTTTAATATGCTTTATCTTGAAAATTATTTCTCTTTTGTAACAAAATCTGTGGAGTTCATATAGCTGTATAGTTACTGTGGTCTTCTGATCTTCAGTATCTGGAGAATTTAAGATGGATGTTTCTTAGGAAAAAGCCTTTGTTACCACAAGTAAATGGCTGACTGTGTAGACTAGGAGTACTTGTTTTGTGCCCAACCAGAGGTAAGAAGTCTTTAGTTACTACTGTTTATTCTGGATTACAGTTCTGTCTCGAAATGTTTATTAAATCTTTCTGCCCAGATAGTTCATTCAACATATACCGACACATGGAAATATCCTAGAAATACGGGCTTATACAAATTGTTCTTTTATCGTCCTTACAGATCAGTTTTAGCCAGATTTGGTCAGAAACTTTGCAATAATTACTTGTTAGAAAATATTTTTTCTTTTGTTCAAAAATAATGGTGTATTAAACCCCAGATATCATTGCTAAATAGCAAACAAGCAAACAAACAAAAACCAAACAACTTTTGTATCTTTTGACATTAATGTGGATGTTGAGTTTTCTTAGCACAGTAACTGAAGTATTGGGGAAAATATTTTACCTTTTTTCCTTCCATTTGCAAAAAGAATGAAAGCCTGCTTAAAACTGAAGTTTTCTGTTTTTAGAAGTAAAAGTGGTTAATCATCAACTTCAGCAATACCAAGAATTATTTCAGAAGTGAATGATGGCCTTGCTGATTGAGGACTAACTAAAAAATAATGCCACCTCTCTGTCTTCTAGTTAGCATATTAATAAAGATATGCTTTCTGAACTTGATCAAGAATGATGCTATTAATGACCGTTAGTAACTAACAGTAATGATGTGATCACGAATAAGTTACGTTGCAAGGCTTGATAGTGTTGAGGATGTGGGTAAATGTACAGCACCCTATTAGTGCCCTTCTTTTCGTTGTTGTTGGTTTTTGTTTGTTTTTGTTTTTTTCTTTTTGAATACCATGGTTTTATATTCCACCCCATATAAAAGGTACTTGTTCTATACTCTTGAGGTCTAAGCATTTGACTGTGATTTGTAATGTTTAAACACCATTATTTCCCATCTTTTTCGTCTTAAAACCTACCTGTAGTTGAAAGGGGGGGAAAAAAGGACAAAACTATTTTCATTGCCCCTGACCGTTGGACACAGTGTTATATTTCATGTCCTGCCTCTCCCCACTCCCCCACATACAAATACCATTTGAAGATGGCTACTTCTAAATGAATTGTGACTTGTTGACATATTGAAGAACTCTTTAAATATAAATATGAAAGGGGGACAGTGTAGATCTGTTGATTTAGGAGGTATTATTTCTGGATTAAGAAAAGGTTGTATAGCCTTTGTGTTGTCAGTTTGTGTTTTGGTTTATTAAGGAATATTTTCATGAGTAGCACTTGTTGCATCACTCTGCTTATAAATCTCAAACTGGTCACATAATATACCATTTACAAATTCTAGACATGGGACAGAAATATTTTTACAACTGAAGGGATTGGTTAATTTGAAAACTAATTTTTCTTTTGCATATTTCAGTAAATAGGCATTTCAAGGACTTGGTTTGGCTTTAATGTCTTCTATAAATATTTTGATGACTATTGACATGTCATTTTGTTTCTAGGTTGCTGCTAACACTCCAAGTATGTACTCTCAGGAATTATTCCAGCTTTCTCAATATCTACAGGTAAAAGTAAATCTTAAAAATTCTTAGTCTTTAAAAGCAAAATTAAACAACTTAGATTTTTGGTTTTGCTAGTTCACAAATACAGACTATTACTAACAATTGTCACCCCAATAAACTTTAATTTAAAGAAAAAAAAATCTATCATAGGGAAGTAATCACACACACACACTGTTTATTGTAGCACTGTTTATAATAGTATATAAAATAAAATGACTTAGTATCTGTCCATTGGGATGAGTTAAATAATTTATGACACATCCCTGCAATGTGATACTATGTAGCTATTAAAAAGAATTTATTCATTCAATTATCCATTCATCAAATATTTATTAAATGGCAGGCATATTACTAGTTACTTGGGGTTAGATTAGTGTACAAGACTGACTATATATTTAGTCTCATACAGCTATTATCTATATAGAAAGTAAATTAAATAGAAAACAGACAAAGTAACTGTAATGTGTAATAAGAACTTCGTGAAACAAACAAGAAGTTGAGGGTTAATAGGACCTAGATCCATACTAATTTATATAATTTATATGCAGGCCTTAACTCGCCCCCTCACCCCCATCCCCAAGTAGACACGAGTCAAGGATTCAACTACATGGCATATTCAAATTTGTTTCAAGCCATGTTTAGTGTGTGCTAAAATCAATCGAACTTTTTATGGCCTTTCTTAGAGTCTAGAGAGCAGAGCATACATACCAGTCAAAAAGGGTCTTTCCGAAAGGGTAGAGAATTCAGACTTTGTCCGGTAATCAATAGAGGTATCACCACCACTCTGTTGAATATTCGGACCATGTGAGTTCTGCTCTAGTACAGCTCCCTCTGGATTATGACATGGACCACCCGCTCAGGCTCTTCACCTTGTCTCTCCCTCTATATTGATCTCTGATTACTTGCAGGGAATCCCCTTCTAGTATATTGAAACATATGAAATTGCTGATAACCAAACATTTTTGATTGACTAAAATGACAATTTCACATGTTCAACTTACTATAAAAGAAATTCTTCCATACCTATATCATGAACTACTTTTTTAAATTTTAAAAATTATTTTTTAATAATGACAGTTGACATAAAATGTTTTATTACTCTCAGGTGTTCAACATAATGATTAGACATTTGTATAATTTACGAAGTGATCACCCTGATAAATCTAGTACCCATGTGACACCGTACATAGTTATTACAATATATTGACTGTATTGCTAATGCTATACTTTACATCCCCATGACTCTTTTGTAACTACCAATTTGTACTTAATCCCTTCTCCTTTTTCACCCACCTCAAAGCCCCTCCCAGCTGGCAACCATCAAAATGTTTTCTGTATCTATGAGTTTGTTTCTGTTTTGTTTGTTTATTTATTTTGTTCTTTAGATTCTACATATAAGTGAAATCATAAAAAAACAAAAAACAAATATAAGCTAAAGAAATATTGGTTGGATACAAGTACAAAATAGCTTTTCAAAATAATAAAAGGATTAAAAATAGGTCTTATGAAGAAAAGATAAAAAGAATCAGGATTGTTAAGTCTAGAGAAAACAAGATTCTATACAAGAAAAGTTTTTTTCCTTCATATGTGAGGAAGTTCAAAAATACTTGTTTATCTGACTTTTAAATAAAATTAAATCTGGAGAAATTTTGGTTGCTTACTGATAGGATTAGCAAATAATTAAATAGCACTTGTTATATGCCCAGTTTCTAGCCTAGTACTTTACCTATATTAATTCATTTAATCCTCACAACAGTTCTATAAGGTATGTTTTTTATTCTCATTTTTACAGATGGAGTAACTGAGGGACAGGAAGGTTAAATGATTTGTACAATATCACACATAGTATGTGGTAGAGCTGGAATCTGAAGCCAGTTAGACTGCAGAGTCTCTGACTGACTATGCTGTACTGTTGGATCTATGAAAAGATTTCTTGATAGGATGGATCCTTGGACTGGAAGTTAATACCATGCTTAAAGGGCCGTACAGATCTCTAATACGGAAACAAATGTTTTTGTTTTTGTTTTTCTGATTTTGATAGATTTGAATTGGATCATGATTAGTATTCTGGTGAGGGAGCATGGTTAAGGAAACCCTGAATCAGGAATTTAAAAGTTGAGGTTTTTATCTTGGCTTTGCTGCTCAATGAGTTTTGTGACCTTGGGTGAGTCATTTTATACGTGTAGGTCTTCAGTTGCCTTTTATTTAAAACGATAGGGCCAAACCAGTGATCCTGGGTCCCTACATTCTTTCATAGAAATCAGTCAGTAAAAGCAGTTCTACCTCAGTTAAGAATGCACACATCTGTGAAAATAAACAAAAAATTATCAGTGTATTAATTAGATCTTAATCTTCCATGGGGCATAATGTAATGGTGCATAAGAAAGCAGCTTTATACACTTGCAGTTTAGTAGAATGTTTAAAAACAAAGACTCGAGCCAGAATTCTCTAGACTTGATCTGTGGCTTTAACTTCTGACCCTTTTGTGCCTCATTTTCCTCATCTATAATATGGATACAGTAATAATACCTCACAGAACTGTGAAGTATAAATGAATTAATATGTGTCAAACACTTACAACAATGCTTGGTCCGTGGAATGTATGCCATAAATGTTAGTAGTTCTTTACCATTCACTAGGAAGGCACATTAATTGACCTAGATCTCATATATTTAGAGGTGGAGATAAACTTTGAGATTAATTTAATCTAACCTTCATTTTTCATAAGAGAATATGGGGCTCATTTCCCAAGGCTGTACACTGTAGTTACTAGAGTGTATGGACTGTGAATCTATCACCCGTCTGACTTACTCCAGTGTGCTTTCTGACTTTCTTGTCAGTTCTTTGAATATTCATAGTAGGCATAATCTTTCACTGTTCTTTTTCATTCTTTGAGAGAAAATTATACTGCATTGTCTTTTCTGTATACATCTTTTTGAATTGATATAAAGTTCTAACTTAAATTGTAAATCTTCTGAATAAAAACTGTAATAGATGCATTTCATGCCTTAGAACTAAAAGCCCATTCCTGGAAGTATTAGATTTCTATTAGGATGTGGTTCATGGAGTTATGAAACCCTAAATGGAATTGAGTAAAAAAAGTGAAATTACACCATCTAGTGGAAGTAGTGGTTATTGCATGGTTTGTTTTTAAAACTTTGCAGCATGAGTGTAATTTTCTAAATATTAGGAATATTCTAGAAGTTTAAAATAAACTTGGCAACTAGTCTCTTGTAAGTGTAAGCTGTATTTTAATGTGGGTTCTGAGGCAGTATGGCTTTTATTAGATTCCTAATCTATACTTTTAGAGTTATATTAAAAAACAGTACCTCCAACTCTAATTAGAACAGATTTTCCCTAATCATTATTTATCAAGGATGTGGAGAGCAATAAGTGCATGCTTTAAATCTCAAGTACTGTGTTTGAGGCATATACTTCTTTGTTGAAGTGGCTCATAGGTATTAGGGTAGTAAGTGTTCTTCTTTAGATAATGACAGAAGTAGAAGAAAGAAATGTAAAGAAGTGCCAAAACCACAACTGAAGGCCTTGTGAGCATTTTCACCTTGACTTCCAGTGAAGGAGAGCCTCTTGACAGCTATCAAATATTAATAAGTGACCTAGAGAGATAAGGCTTTACTTGCCAAAGTTTTTCTCTGTAAAAATATTCCTTGGCAGCTGCCAAGTAGTTACATAACTCTGACCCCTTAATTACCCTGAACCAGCAGTTGGTGAACTCTTATTTACTTTTGGCATATTTAATTCCTGCTAAGTAGTATACACTCCCAGAGCGAATCAGAACACTTGAAAATGCAATAGGCTTTGTGAGTGAAGCAGTCTCTCTTTTTAAAAATAGTGTGTATACATTTATATATATATAATATTTTTAAAAGGAAAAATCAAATGATTTTTTTATTTTAGCTTTCATACCCATGAAGCTAAGCCATCAAGATGTATTTGCTACTGACCAGATTGTTTTGGCTCGATTTGGAATGAATTTGTTCTGAGATTGATTGATTGATTTCTATAAAATGCAGGGTTAAAAAACATTTGTTGGATTCTTCTACTGTAGGGTTTGGTTTTTTTTCTTAACTCTTGTGAATTATGCGTAAAAAGAAAACAAGGTGACTTGTTTTCTGTTATAGGGGACGTTGCAGCTAGAACACCCCTAACGGAATTACTTACAGCCCAAGAAATGAGGTTGAAATGACGTGGCCTATATATATTTTTACAAAGTAGATTTATCAAGTTTGAAAGTAAGATACAAAGTGGGATGTAATATGAGAATATTTTCAGAATGTGCTAAAAATTGATTACTCTTCAAAGGAATCATGCTGAATTTATTAGAATCTCTTCTGTGATTTATAATATTAGGAGGCCTTACATCGGGAACAGATGTTGGAACAGAAGTTAGCCACGCTTCAGCGGCTACTAGCCATCACCCAAGAGGCTTCCGATACCAGTTGGCAGGTATTCCAGTTACCTTTATATTCAAGAAGCATTTAAGTATAGTTTAATATCGCTTACATGTTGATTCAACTAAAACTAAAATTTTGTAGCAAACAGGCAAAGTTATTTCCTAATGAACAAATATTGAAAATTTAGCATTTTATACTAGATGTTGGTCAGTTTTATGATTTTCTATCTTTTTTTTTTAGCAGTAACAACCTTTTTGATATATGTTATTTACTCTAAGATTTTTATTTATGTTTAATTTTTCTTCAACAGGCTTTAATAGATGAAGATAGACTCTTATCACGGTTAGAAGTTATGGGAAACCAATTACAAGCATGCTCCAAAGTAGGTATTAATCTCAAGTACATGAAGGAAAATGTAGTTATTTTATGTAGCTTCATTTCTTTGACTGTCATTTTGAGTACATGCAAAAACATTTATACATTTTTACCATTCTTTTAAATGTTTTGTCATAATGGGAAATTTCAGTCATTAGTAGAAAGAATTGTATAGTGAATACCCATGTGCAACTCTTTGTCTCTCAAATGTGGATTGTTATTTAAACATTCTTCTAGCTCTCCGTCCCATACCATAAATTGGTAGTTTGATCTAGAGATTTGATCTGATTTAGGTTCAATTTTTTTTTTGCTAACACACTTCATGGGTGGTATTGTGTACTTTCACCAGGAGGCACCATGATGTCTGGTTTTCTTTCTTTTGAGATATTAGTAATTGTTGATGATTTTTGCCTAGATCCATTATTTTATTAAGGGTTGCAAAAATGGTGATGTTGTAATTCTATCATTCCTTAATTAATTAGCTGGATTACTTCTATAAAGAGAAAATTCTCATAAGCTATTTGGTTACTTTGAGGTACATTTTCTTTAGGAAAATTAGGATTAGTGATTTTCTCCCTTTATTCACTAGATTTCAAAATAATGAATTGGTTCTTTCTCATCCACCAAAGAACGGCCATAAACTGTTTTTTCCCCAACTTACAATTAAATATTTTTGATGTATTTTGACCTATTACACTTGTTTTTCTTATTGATACTTAGATTACCCCATCTTTGATCCATGGGAACTTCTTCCAGTTTGACACCTGACCCCTTTTAATAGAACCCTAGCTGACTTTGATAGCTTCCTGCTGTCTTATCAGACAAGATGTTCCAGGCTTATCTTGTACATTTCCTGCCTCAGACTTGGAATCAACTTTTTCCCCATGGTGTTCTTACTCTTTTTGGTTTAACCGTTGTTTTAAAATGGTTAGGTCCTTTGAAGGTAATAGATTATTTTTGTCCACAAATGTTCAGTATTGTGGCTTACAGAGCATATGAAAAATAGAAGAGTTAATTCATTTTGTATATCTGAGAGAAATTCTCAATTTCCTTTGATTTTTTTTTTTTTTTCCCTATTGGAAGTATGAATTGTGAAGGCATAATTTACTAATGCACCTTTTAAATACAGCTTCAATTAATACAGGGCCAACATCATTTGTGTTTGGAGTTACCTTAATATAGAATTCAAAGAGTTCATAATGTGTTATTTTTTTCAAATGGTAAGTACATTTTTAAAAATAACTTGGCTATAATTATAAATATTTAATCCTAGAATCAAACAGAAGATAGTTTACGGAAGGAGCTCATAGCATTACAGGAAGATAAACATAACTATGAGACGACAGCCAAAGAGTCCCTGAGGCGGGTTCTTCAGGAGAAAATTGAAGTGGTCAGAAAACTTTCAGAAGTTGAGGTATTTCAGTCTAATAAATATTATATATAGTATGATTTAAAAATTTTAGCCTGAAATTGCTAACATTTTAGGACATTTTTAACTTGGATATTATTGCATAGAAAATATAGGAAATGTTTCCTGTCTATCAGGTGGGAAGGAGCAGTATGCTTTTTCATTGTCAGAAATTCTCAGCATAGCCATGTGAGTTCTAGTACTTAGGGTCCCTAGTCAGTGATTGAAGAAATAAAAGCCTAATAATCAGAGAATCTTAATATTTGTACTCTGCTTGGGATTCTCCTCCACAGAGTGGATTGTAATATGCGCCAGGGAATTGATCTGTCAATTTTGCTTTTCTTCCAGTTGAGGATAGTTAGTGTAAGGCAGAGAATTTACACCAATTGTTCATACTTTACCCATCCTCCAATGCAAAATTACAGAAGTTATCTGTTCCTAGATTTAGTTAAAATCTTCATTGTAAACTAAGTAGTAAACATAAAAAGGATAGTTTTTATAATGGCCCCATCCCATAGTGACTGATTCACTGTCATGTCATTAATTTGACATGCAAGGAAAGAAAATTGCTAGCTTATAATTTTCGTATTAAATTGATTGCTGCATATTATTAAACTTACTTTCAAGAATGAATAGGCTTAAAATATTTTCAAGACTAAATAAAAGTCGTACTCAACGGACTTTTAAAAGTGTAATTATATAAAGGTAGCATCCTCTCCTTCGTGTCACTGTTTTTCTTTGTTTTGTTTTGAATTCTTAGTTGTATTTTCTCTTTTAGCATATACCTGAAGTAAATTGAAATATTTTTGATATTTAACTCAGACTTATATAAAGTCCAGGGCAGATGTTGATTTAGAACAGCCCATAAAGTTACACTTTTTATAAATTGAATTTAGAATGTGTATTTATTCTTGATCAATTGCCTGTAAACTTGAATTGCAGCGAAGTCTGAGTAATACAGAAGATGAATGTACCCACCTGAAAGAAATGAATGAACGGACTCAGGAAGAATTAAGAGAATTAGCCAATAAATATAATGGAGCAGTTAATGAGATTAAGGATTTATCTGATAAATTAAAGGTATGTATTTACTCAACCTGAAAGTATATTAAATTAATCATCCCTAACATACTGGATAGCTTATGAGTTTATGTATTACCAAATAGTTGTTGATGTAAAATTTGGAAATGGTTGAAATTTATAGTAAAAATAAGGTGCTTGTATTCCATTTAGCCCAAACCCCATTGCCATGATAGTTGAGAGTCTATAAAAGCTGACATATTTCCTCTGGGTGGAAATAGTCAGTACCTGACAATAGGCATCTTTTGATATATAATAGGAAGTAGATGAAAATCAACAAAACCCAAGATATTCATACTTTTATAAAATGTGAATCTGCTTATCTTTAGGCAGTCCCCAAATCAGGGCCCAGCTATGTTAGTGCGGGAACAAGCCCCCAAGGAAGGAATGCTGGAGTGGTCTGCTGGAGCCCTGTAGCCTCCAGGGGTGCTGTTGATTCTGCTTCAGCTGCAGCTCCCTGTAGCTACAGGACGTTTAGGATAAGGACAGACCAGACCATAGGTAATGGCAAGTTGGTCCTTTCAAATGTTATAACTGAGTTTGTGAAGACTCATTTTTATATAATTCAAATCATAGGTTGAGTGGCTAGAAGATACACATTTGTTAGAAAAGACGAGAGCATACTTCCCCTGTTTGGTTGGTTAACCTATAGTAGTTTTAAAGGTCTTGTTAAAATGAAGTCGTTTTGAAAAGTTCTTATAAACCATCATTCCTTTAGCTAAATGTAATTTTTTAAAAAAAATTTAGAATAAGTTACATTTTAAAACTTAAAAAATGAATTGAAACAATAGTAATTTCAGAGGGAAGCCTTATTTCCCTTTTTGAAAATGTGGCATCTTTCATTATGACCACTTTATCTCGGTGTGTATTGAGCCTGTTTGCTTGTTCCAAGTTCTTCTCTCCGAGGTGATTTGGAGGCATGACCCAGTGCAGATCACTTTTGACATCATTTTGATATTTACAAATATGTTCTATAATATTACATCTCCCTCTTAGAAGTTTCATGAATAAAAGCAGTCCTGCTTTAGGCCTCTTAAAACAAGGTCAGGTTTTATTAAATAACTGAATTTTCTATTTCTTTCTCAACAGGTTGCAGAGGGAAAACAAGAGGAAATCCAACAGAAAGGACAAGCTGAGAAAAAAGAATTACAACATAAAATAGAAGAAATGGAAGAAAAAGAACAGGAGCTCCAGGCAAAAATAGAAGCTTTGCAAGCTGATAATGACTTCACCAATGAAAGGCTAACAGCTTTACAAGGTAAATTATCTAATCCAAAAATTGATTTGATTTGATTTTTTTTCTTTTTATCTGTGAAATACCTTTCTCTTGGACTTTTATTTACAGTACGGTTAGAACATCTTCAGGAGAAAACTCTTAAAGAATGCAGCAGCTTAGGTAGGTGTCATCAAATTTCTTATTTAAAGCTGAACTTTATCATTAAACTTATGATGTTTACTACCTCATATTGGGTACTTATTTTCTTTAAGAGTAATGTTTTACATGTTAGGTAGAAAGTATCTACACTCTTTCAGAAAATTCCCTTTGAAAATATGTTTGATTACCACCAGTGGGCACCATTGTTTAGTCCTTGAGATGAATGAAATTTCTGCATCTGAGACATTTTACAGAGATATTTAAATTAGAAAAATACATGAACAGCAGGATACTTTTTTTTTGAGGTTCATTGGAAGGCTACTGTTGTAGCAGCTGTAGCCTTTTCTCTGAGTTGACTGACTATGACAAGTTGAAGCCTTGTAAAAATAAATTTAAAGTGTTGTATACAGTCAATGTTAAGTAGGAATACAAAATGCCATCGTTACACTTGAGACCAGTTTTAAAGTAATACTTTCTTTGATCAGGCAATGATACACTGTCTTAATCCTAGGAATACAAGTTGATGACTTCTTACCTAAAATAAATGGGAACACAGAAAAAGGTAGCGTAAAAAACTTAAATATTTTTCTTTCATGATATCCTTTTACTATTTAAGCAGAATAGAGAGGTCAGGGTTTTAAGTTTTTAAGTGTTTTGAATGAAAAGCATGCTGTTCATAGACCATTGGATCCCTTTGTTTTGTAATTCTCAATGCTATAATCTATGGTTAGATATCCTTGGTTAGATGGAAATTCCAATTATGCAAATAATAAGAAAATAATATAGCTTTTCCCCCACTATATTTTTCAAAGAACTATACTATAATTTTCTTCTCTCAAGTAATATTTCCTGGGAATAATTGGCCCCAGTTTTTAATATTTGTTCCCTGGCCATGAGTTTACTTAACAGCCCATTGAGCCCTTGAACTTGTCAGAAACTGCTTTTTTATCCATCTGTTTCATAGATCAGAGAAAACAGGGTCAGTGATTTCTGCCATCTGAAAAATCAGTTATTAGTTCTTGGTACTATAACCCTTCCTTCTGGATAGCTGAGGTTATCTCTTGCCAAAAATTTATATATAGCCACTATTGGTTTTCCTACTACTGCATGGCGTACTTTTTACCCAATGGCTTCTAAATGCCTTCAATCATGAAGATCCCTACATACCTCTCCCCTCCCCATCCATCCAACATTAATTGAGCACTAGCTATGTGCCAGATTCTGCATTAAATGCTTAAAGTACAGAATGAATAAAACTATTTTCCTTGTTTGCAAATCTATGTGCCTCTCATCTCAGTTTTTATACGGAAGTTAGTGGAAGATATCAAGGTCAATACCCAGAACTTCTTATTAAATATTTTTTCCATGTATCACTGGATATCTTTATGGTTCTTGAGCAGCAACCAAACTCTGATACAGTTAGGAGGTACTTTTTTTGTTTTGTTTGTTTTTGTTTGGTTGGTTTGTTTTTAATCAAGTGCTAGCAAAATAGGCTCAGGTAGTCATACATATATGTAAGCTACAAGGTCAAGACCTAATACTGAATGTACAATAAAATTTGAAACTAAATTTTTTAAAAGTTTCATTAACCATTGTTATTTGACTAGTCTATATATGTATAGTAAAATATATTGACATTTTAAATTCCAGTTTGAGTTTCAATTTCAGAATTTTTAAAGGTGTGGTTTATATTCATTGTACCAATATTACTAATTTCTGTTTATTAAATATACGTAGCATACATATATAAAATGTCTTAATCCTTATCTTCTAAAAGCTGGTCATCCTTAAATGAATTTAAGTTTTCTGTTGTTATATTTTGCCTTTTTTGTCTTTTTGGCATGTACACTTTTTATTCAAATCTATCACCCTTTTGATTTGAGCATTTATTTATTAACGTTAGTGTTAACTCAAGCTGGAAATACGCAATTGCTTCAGTTAAGAGAATCTTTTTATATATACTGAACCATCTTTATCCTATTTAGAGTTGTCAAATTACTGCTTAAAATATTTTGCCAGTTCTAATAGATATGTATGAGAATAGTTGTAGACACTGCTTGATTTAAGACTAAATAAGATATTTTGGGTACATTAAGGCACTCCTTGCTATAATTATTTTTCCTTTGCTGGTCTGTTTATTTTTTTTGTGGTGATAAATTGAGTATTGTGAGAGTGACTAATAGAATATCTTTAAAGAAACTGAGTGGTAAATATCTGCATAGGCACAAAAGCTTCTTTATACTAGATTTAGTTACAGAGTGGATTTTGGAATAAGATGGATCTATTCTGAATCATTTGTTATTGTGGCATAATAACAAACCAATTATCAATTGTTCTACTATTACCAAAGGCCATAGCCGTAATGGGTTTTCAGATATGATTCTAGCTAAAATTATTATTTAATTAGTAGAAAGAGAACCAAGTATAGTTGTAAGAGAATATTTCAAAAATGTCTGGAGATGTTAAGATTAAACTTCTCCAATAAACCCCATTTTTGAGATTATTTAAATCTAACATAGCTGCTATAAGCACAGGTTTGACTAATTTTTTTTGTATCTCATCTAATAAGTGTAATTTGAATATATCTCATAGGATATAGGAAAGTGTCCTCTAATAGAAATATTATGAGAACAACATACATAATTTAAAATTTTTTGGTCATTACATTAGAAATATAAAAAGAAATAGGTAAAATTTTAATAATTTATTTTAATCATTTAATCCACTATATCCAAAATATTGTTTTAACATGTAGTCAATATTAAATGATTATAAATGAAGTATTTCACATTCTTTTTTCCTCAGCAAGTCTTTGAAATCCATGTATATTTGTTTTACACTTAGCACATCTCACTTTTTAAGAGCTCGGTAGCCATATGTGGTTCATGCTTACTGTATTGGACAACACAGGTATAGAAAATCAAAATTCATAGGAAACTCATATGCATAAATAGAACAAATTTTAATTGTTGTGGCTCTTTGTTATGTTTCTGTATCTGTCTTTTTCCTCCCATTTCCTACAATCCTATTGAGTATCATAGGCACACTATTCCCCCACGTAAGTATCAGATTCCTTTCGCAGTGACATCTTTTATAGTTTTGCCAAAGTGAGTTCCCAAGGGCCAGAATTCAAGTAATGGAATATTAAAAGTGTCATGATCCAAATTCTTTACATATATTATCTGAAAGACTTTTCTGTCATGTCTTAGATGCCTTTGTGGGAGGCATCTTTTATAGTAACCTTGCATTGTATCTAAACTAGTATAGTAGATATTTTAATGTAGTGTCCAGATATTAAAATCAGGGTAGATAAAAGGGTGATTTTGGCCTTGTTGAGTGATGTTGGCATGTCCCACATTAATAAATGTCATCTAAAGTCCTGTGAAGTCTGAAGTTTGGTTTCAAATGAGTTTTCATATTTAACAGTGATATTTGTATAGTTTGAGTTATGAAAATGTTATAGCTTAGATGGGATTTATGTTAAACAACTTTTTACCTTGGTAATTACCATTTAACTGAGGGCTCCTGTCTTGGGTTTTGGGTTCCAATTGGCAAATGCTATATATTAGATTTTTTTAATTCATATTTTTATTGCAGGTAGCCTTTTTTTTTTTTCTATTTGGGGCTATATTGTATCTATTCTAAGTATGTAATGCACTGGTCTCTAAAACATGAGTTTTTATCCACCTTTTTCCCCATGTTTTTGTCTTTACTGATGGTGACTGTAGACTGCAGGCTCTGTACACATGTAACTAGATAAAGGATAATGACAGATTTGAGTATGAAGGTAAAGAAGTCTGTCAGTAAGGACGCCAAGAGAGGTTGAGGAACGGTCAGAGGAGGAGATGCCTGCCTTTCAAGCAAAGTTCAGATGAAGAGGGGTGAAGTGGGTTGAAATGGAGAAGAGAAAAAAAGGCTTTTACAGTCAGAGTGGTACTAACTCATCATCCTCTTTGACAGGTTTAAGTGCTTCCAGATAGTCATCATGGAGTATTTTTTTAACACTTGAACTTCCAAAGTCTATTTCGTGGTTTTGAAAGATACAAATATGTAACTGAAGGATGTTATCCAGAGTTAGAAGTTAACTCTTTGAATCAGGGTAAAAATTATAGTAAGACAAGGGCTGAAACTTTTATTAAACTACTATATTCGATTCTGATTCTCTACACCCATTAAAAAAACAAAAACAAATTTTGTTTGACCTGAGCAAAACCATTTACCAAACTTTTATTTAAAAATGTGTAAGCATTGATTTGGGCAGAGATAAACAATATCATGTTTTGATAGTATATGAAGTACAGATTGAGTGACTCAAAGGGGAAGACTATTAGTGAAATGAAAGTGTAAAAGTTAAAATAATCTATCAGTTTGTTAAAATTTTTAAGGTATTATTTTGTGGTAGTTTTAAAATACTTTTCCTCTTACCTAAGATGAATAGCTTTGAAGAGGGACTGTTAGAGAACAGTAATTTGAAAATTAATTCAGTAAGAACAACTATAAAAATTTGATATTATTTAAGGTTATTCATTTGAGAAAGGTATTTTAAGTGGGAGAAACTTTTTAAAGCAATATATTTCTATGGTTTTCTTCAGCTCTTTGGATAGAAACTGCACCTTTAAAAGGAACCATTCAGGGTACAAATTAATGATTATGTAATTACAATTTTCAGTCATTTACCTTTAACTCCAAAATATGTCTGCCGTTAGTATTAAAATATATTACACGTTTATTAATCTTAGAGTTATTAATCTATTTAGAGTTACCCATGTTAAAACATTTCAGTTTTTCTACCTTTGCTGTTGGTTTTCAAACACAGCAATAAGCTATATCCTTAAAGGTGTTTCTTTCTTTATTAGAGCACTTGCTTTCAAAGAGTGGCGGGGACTGCACTGTTATTCATCAATTCATAGAATGCCAGAGTGAGTACAGAGTGTTTTTCACATTGATTTTAATGAAGTCAGGGGCTAAAATTGAAAAATGAGAGGAAAAATGAAGATCTCAATATATTTGTTATTGTAGCAGTACACAAAGGACCATCTTCAGACAGCAGTGAACCTTTTCCTACTGTGGGTGTTTCTCTTTGGAGAAAAATATTTCTGTTGCATTCACCTGGAGATGAACGTTTCTTGGCCCACAAAAAAAGACAGGAAGTTTCAAGATTGTTAATTAAAAATCATTGAGCAGGGAACAAAATAGAATTTCAAGCACCTAAACTTTCTGTGGGGCTACATAATTTTACTTATGCTTTAGTTCTGTCAGAGATTTGGATTCTTTTTCTTTAAGGAGGGCTCAACTCATAGTGGTCCATGCGGGGATCAAACCGGCAACCTTGGTTAGCACCATGCTTTAACCAACAGAGCTAACTGGGCACCCCCCAGATATTTGGATTTTGAGGTTCTTAAATAAATGATTAAATGAAGCTGTAAAACAATAATTTAGTTTGGATACTCAGATATGAAGATGGCCCTTAGGGTAGCAGGAGCTTTCTAGGGAAGGAGAAGCAACAGATTTTCCTATAGTCGCAGTCACAAAGTTGAGATAGTCTCTTGATCTTGTTAGTGACAATGAAAGGTCGCTATGTATAGTAAAACTCATAGATGGTATCTATACTTTTTCCTGTCAGACTCTGTCAGGCATTTTTCTCTTCCTGTTTGCTCTCTTTTTTGCAATGAATGGTTTTCCATATTTTTATGCTCATGAATTCATTTGTTGGGTGTGTCCCCTCCAATCTCAGGAGCACTTGGGGGTTGTAAGGGTCATACCTGGTAATTACAGCAGACACAAACTCAGTGGATCAAATATTATACTCATTAGAGATGCTTTAGGGAATTGCATTTAATAGTTTTAGGAGAGCTTCTGTTTTTGTCCATTTTAGAGACTATAATGTTGCATCTAAAGTTTAATATTACTTTGAGGCAAATTATTTAGTAAATGTGATTTATTTCTTTGTCCTTCAAACATTTTTTTAATTTATTTTATTTGGGGAAGGGGAACAGGACTTTATTGGGGAACAGTGTGTACTTCCAGGACTTTTTTCCAAGTCAAGTTGTTGTCCTTTGAATCCTAATTGTGGAGGGTGCCGTTCAGCTTCAAATTGTTGTCCTTTCAATCTTAGTTGTGGAGGGCGCAGCTCATCTCCAGGTCCAGTTGCTGTTACTAGTTGCAGGGGGCACAGCCCACCATCCCTTGCGGGAATCGAGGAATCGAACTGGCAACCTTGTGGCTGAGAACCCGCACTCCAACCAACTGAGCCATCTGAGAGGCAGCTCAGCTCAAGGTGCCCTGTTCAATCTTAGTTGCAGGGGGCAGAGCCCACCATCCCTTGCGGGACTACAGGAATTGAACTGGCAACCTTGTGATTGAGAGCCCAATGGCCCTTGTGGGAATCGAACCGGCAGCCTTCGGAGTTAGGAGCATGAAGCTCTAACTGCCTGAGCCACCGGGCCGGCCCCCAAACATTTTTTTTGAAAAATTTTTCATAAAGCAAAAATTAGTGCATCTTTTTGTTGTCTTTTGATTACTAAATCTCACTTTTACAGGAAATTGGCACAGGGATTTGGGGCAACGTAATTGGTACCCACTGAAACCAACTAAAAGCAGAATATGTAATCTAAAATATAAATCTTTAGAAGGATTTTATATAGTTTTATTACATGTGACTATTTTTTAATGGTCATCTTTATTTTGAACTTTTGGGATTTATATTTTGAGCCCAAATAAAAAACAGAAAACTATCAAAAGAATGTTTTACTAAGTTACAATTTGTAAAAAGCACTTAAAATATTATAAAATGTGTAAAATATTTAACTGTAGTTGTAACACAGAACATTTGTTTTAAATAAAGAACAAGATACTTGGAGACTTTTGTCAGGTCATAGTTAGGGGAGAAAAATGGACCAAATAAACATTCAGAGGTGGAGCAGAAGTTATATAAATTACAGCAATCCCCTCGATGGGGATATTAGCCAATAAAATGTTTAAGAGGACTATGTAATGGTATGAGAAAATGCTAAATGTAGTGCATAGTGGGGGAAAATGAGAATATAAAATCCTGCTCTTGTGGGCAAAGAATGAACCAAAGAGCATAAAACATACAAATATTTCTAGACACCTGAATCCATTTAGTCCCTAAAAGCAAACAGTGAAAATTGGGACTAGGGAGTTCAGGTAGCTAGGGATAGCCCATTATGTGAATCGGGCTCCTGAGTTTCAGTAGCAAGTAGTAAAAGTTTGCTTAATGAGGATACCAGTTTCATCTCGACATTTTCCAAATCTTTATGGCTCCTTAAATCTGGATAGTCAGAGTTGGTATAGGAAGGGTTACCTCTGGTTCGATTTGTTGTCAGAAGAGACATGTTCATTATTTTATGACAAGCTGCCATTATAGAAATTGTTGGGTTTAGTAAGTATTATGGCAAGCAAGGCAATTTCAGCAAAAATCTGACTCAAAATGAACTTTGAAACAATTTTGGATTATTTTTTGACAAACACAAACTTCTTTGCCATTATTTTCATTCATAGGCATCTTGAAGTGATTTATGATCTTGAACATGAAGTGCATTATTCTATGAGCAGTGACACTTTCTTGTTTCCAGTTTTTTAAAAAGCAAATGTTAAATACCTAGCTTTTGTTATTTGCTGTGCTCGTATAAATGATAAAGTATAAATTCACTTTGTGTTTTAAAAATTAGAAAGCAAGTAATTCACTTCCGTAGGATTCTGCATGTATTTTTAATTTATTGAGAGACTTTTCTCAGTTCATGTATGTGAATCCCTAAGTGATGATTTGATTGTTGGTTCTCTCCATTTTAAGGTGATTTTGAGGAAATTAAATGACTTGGAACAGATTTCAATTTGTTTTCCTTTTATGGTAAAACACAGTTTCTTTTGATTCTTTTTTAAGAAAAAAGCTTTTAATCCCAGACAAAGACACTGGAGTTTGAACAGATTTAAATATAACCTTTTGCATAATTCCAGAACTGTGAAGTAAATTTTCTGTATAAAAATACACCGTGTAAAATCTAGAATTAACCAATGACTTTAGTAAAACTTGCTAAAAAGCTGTAGCAATATTTCCTTCTTCAGAGTTTCAGGCATGAAGTTTGGTTTAAAGAGAATTCCATATTCCATGTTTCCTGCAAATTTTAGTTACTCAAGGTTTTACATAAAACGTAATGAGTACACTGAGACTTTTGTCAGCTGGCTTCTCAGTTAAATTGTGCATCTCTAAATCTGTTTCAGACATATTTCTTGAACTCTGTCACTTGATTAACTTGTATGCTAAGTGAGAAGATAAAGAGTAAAAGTTGGAGAATCTAAGGGCATGAAGACCTGCCGTCGCCTTGTGGCCAGAGTGAAAGAGCCTTCTCTGGACTCTGCCTGTCCCTTTTGATTTCTCTTGCTACTGTCTGTCTGGGCGAGGGTCCAGGCATCATTGGTGGGTGCCAGAGAAACTTTCCTCTGAGGTCTGCTTTGTAGAGATAAACTGTGCCCTCCCGCAAGGGCATCTCTCTTTTGATGATGGCTTTAATAAGTGCCCTGAAATAAACCTCATGTCTTTGTATTCTTAATCCATGTTTGCTAGAAGACTTAATGGTTATGATTATTAGGCAGGAATCTAATTCTCTTAATATTTCGTGCCTAATTGTTTTTTTCCTGATTTAAAAAAAAAATACCCCCCCCCCCATTTCCCTCTCCCATTTTGAAATTACAGTCTCTGTCTGTGTTTGCTTCTCTGTTCCCACCTCCTTTCTCTTAGGGCTTTGCCCTCACATAGAAATGGCCTTATTTGGAGTAATGCATTGAATCGGTGTGGCTCTTGTGACTGATTACTTTTCACTACTCTGTGAGATCAGCCTCTCTGAACAATCTCTGAATTATTCTGATTACATATTCTACTTGAAACAGATTTAAAATTTTTCATTGTTTTAAAACTTTTATTTCTCTAAACCAATATAGCTTATAATGTTTATGACAAAGAATAGAAAACACTTGGTGTGGTTCCCTCCCTGCTCATAGTAGTTTATGTCCTGTCTCTATTATAGGAAAACTCTTGAGTTTAAACTAGATTGATAATTTTCTGTTTCTTTGTTCTGAGAGTAGTTGTCCAATCTAGGATATATGTGAGGGTTTTGGTTTGTTGTTTATTTTTACGAGTCATTTCCCCAGTCAGCTAGCCTTCCAACATTTCTACCAGATTTTCTCCCAATATAACTGCACAGGAGATAGTCTTAAAATTCATGCCAACAGTATTTTGGAATATAGAGTGTTCCTTATTTAAAAAAAGGTCTGTTTTTATATTTTTGAAATTGGTCCATATCATTTAGTTTTCAGCCTATCCTTGAATTCCAATTTTTTCCCCTCTCTGTTCTTCCTTATTCTTAGTTTTTAGGACAAACAGCTTCTGGAACTGTTTTTATGAAAATGTAGAGTATCTTCTATAGCGAGAATTGCTTTAACTAATTGTATTTTGTTGCAGAAATGAATAACCTCGTGAAAGTTTGTATTATTAAAATTAGCAACCTCACAGGACCTCCCCTGTGAGGCTCGAAGCTCTATTTCTACCTCATGAAGTACTACTTACCGAAGGGAAATAAATTGTCAGCTTGGTGTTGAATGCTGATTGTTCATTTTTACTTTGATTGTATGTTGATGTTACTTCTAATCTCGTTTACTCTGCTGTATTTCCCTTTAATGACCTTTTAGGTGACTTGAGCTCATTTTCATTTATGATGTTTCAAATTGGATCAAAGGAATCTTGGTATGACTTCTGATTTGCTCCCTCACTGGCAGCATGACTCTGGGCAGTATGACCTCTTTAAACCTCAATATCCTCATTGATAAAATGGGATGGTAGTTCCTACTTCATAGGATCATTATGAGAATTGAATGAGATCATAGTTCCTAAGCACTCTAAGCGATGCCTGGCACACACGTTAGCTGGGAGGTAGGAAACTTAGTTGTGGGAGTGGGAGGGCGTTGCAGAGATGGAGAGGATTTTAGGGGGAGATTTCTTGTTGAAGTAACTTGTTTTCCTCCTTTTTATTCCCAAGGTAGTGAAAGTTGATTATTTCACAAGGTAGTGAAAGTTGATTGATCTAGCTTTGTTGTTCCTGTTAAAGTAATATGTTTTGACAATCTAGAAATTAACTTTTTAATTGCCAGTATGCATGCTATTTAAAAAATATGGTCTCAAACACATTAGTTTTGTGCCCTAGGCATAACATTATTTTTTTAATAAAACCTAAATTTGAGATTTAGAAATATTTTCCAAGTTGGGAATTACAGCAGCAGGTGATGTAGTTCTTTTATATTCATTTACTCTACTGTCAATTTATTTTAAGATACCTAATCAACACGACATCAGTATCTGATAGTCAGTACTGTTTATCTTCTGTTTTCAATTGGTTATAGTTCTCATGTAAGGAAAGTGGCTCTTTAAGCTTTAAGAACTTCATCCAGTCTAGGCACGCCAGTGCTCCCTTTGAGTTTCTTTTGAACACATTGTTTGTATTGTTGTATTGTTTTTAATTTTTATTTTGTGTGCATAGTAATATAGTTAGTACATAATTTATTTTTATCAACCAAGAAATAAATTTGGTTCTGTTTTATTCAGACTTTGAAAGATGTGATAGTTTTTGCAACTCCATCATATGTTTTCTAACTAAACTAAGTGCTTAGGTGATGGTTCTCAAATGTTGTCAAACTTACACACCCATCAGTTCTACTCCTTGGTAGGTTCCCTACAGAAATGCCTGCCTCTGTGTGTGTGTATGTGTGTGTGTGTGTGTGTGTGTGTGTGTACATACACACACATATATGTCAGGTACGAATTTAAGAATGTTCACAGCCTCATTATTCACAGTAGTTCAAAACAACCCAAAAGAATGTCAGCAGTCAAATGGATTGAATGAAAGAATCCTGACACAACAGAATACATACTGTAGATTTCCATTTATGTGAAGTTCAAAACCACTAAAATTATATTGTGTTATTTAGTCATGCATATTAGGTAGTGTGACTATAAAAAAAATATAAGAAATTAAGTACCATAAAAGTCAGGATTGGAAAGGGGAAGGTAAAATGTGTTGGGGGTGGTGGTTAGGTTCTGTTTCTTGATTTGGGGCATAGGCATATAAACATTTGCTTTAAAAAAATTTATTAACCTGTACTTTTGTGTTTTATGCCTCTTTTTATGTGTTGTTTTTCACAATATGGTTTTAAAATAGGAAAGAATTAGTAATTATGTCTTTGGAATATCCTTCAAACAGAGGAAGTTTTGAAAAAGAAAGAGAATCCTCTCCTTTATTTTTCAGTTGTGCTCAGGCAAATAATTCTTTTAAGATCTGAAGTTACCATTACCTGGAAGTTCCCTTTTGAGTCTTGGAGAAGTCTCTGACATTTACTGTGTTTCCCCGAAAACAAGACCGGGTCTTATATTAATTTTTGCTCCAAAAGACACATTAGAGCTTATGTTTAGGGGATGTCATCCTGAAAAATCATGCTAGGGCTTATTTTCGGGGAAATACGGTAGTACTCCTAGAGAATTGAGGTCTCCACCCCAAGTGTGAGAACCAGTAGTTAGAAACGTTTTTAAAAACAATATTTTTTTCTTCTTTAATCACAGGACACTAATAATTCACTAGATTTGGTAATATAACTTCAAATAATTTCAATAGTGATAATAACAGCAGGTAGTTATTATTTAGCACTTATATACTAGTACTATTCAAAACTTTTTATATGTACTTAATCCTCAGTTTTAGAATGAGGAAAATATACAAATATTTTTCCCAAGTTTGGTCCCTTTAAAAATAGATGTACAGTTTATTTATTTCACCAAACAATTTTTGTGTATATACGATGCATTATTTTAGCAGTTGTGGGTATAGAAATGAACAAGACAAAGAAAGCTTTGTCTTCATGGAGTTTACATTTTCTCGAAGAGACAAAAACTAATAAACTAATAATATGTCAGGTAGTGATAAGTCCACTGAAGAAAAGTAGAAGAATATAAGGTAGTAGGGAGCGACAAAGGTAGTATATGGGATTTGAATAGAGATAGGACAAAGCTGAGTAAGGTGTACATGTATCTGGGGAAAGTGTGTGAGATAGAAATCACATAAAAATGCAAGGTGGATCTGAAATTAGAGTTTTAGAAAAATAAAAATGCCTTTGAAAAATAATGAGGGGCCAGATAGTAAATATTTTAGGCTTTTCAGGGTATACTCTCTGCCTCAGCCACTAAAGTCTGCCATTGTAGTGGAAAGCAGCCATGGTCCATCCGTAAGTGAATGGACCTTGCTGTGTTCCTGTGAAACTTGATTTACCAAACAGGCAGCAGGGTGGATTTGGCCCTGTGGGGCTGTAGTTGTCCTGGCACCTGGGGTAGATCATATAGACCTTGTAGGTCATGGTATGGATTTCAGATTTTGTTCTAAGGGTGAGAGAATTTGAAACAATAAATTACTCCTAATGTGATGTGTGTTTATAATTTTTTAAACAAGGTAGTACTTAGAGCTTCAACATACCAGAGAAAGTTTGGAATGGCTTTCAAAATCTCTGTTTATATTATTTTATTTGCTGTATTCATGTAACAAGCATTTGTAGAACAGAGTACTCTGTGTGAACAGAGAATTGTGTTGGGAATTAAATTATTAATAAGATACCTCCCTGCTTTCACTAAACTCTAAATTCCTAGATTTATCACATTTCTCTTGATAATCTATGAAGAGTACTGTGCATGCTACATAGTAAATATTTGAAGGAATGTGTACATTCCTTAAAGAGTTCATAGTATGTTGGGAAAGGTAGACATAAGTAGATAGTTGCAATAGCTTGATAGAGATAGGAATGAAAAGCTATGGAAGAGAAGAGGAGAGAGATACCAAGTCCATCAGAGGAGAAAGGAAGAGGAGATAATTCCGTTTTAGACGTGGTGAGATTAAGTTCTTGTGAAATTTCTGGATGAACATGTTTGGAAAGCAGTTAGACAATAGGGTTCTGGACCTAAGAGAGAGAGCTAGACTAGTCATCAACATTTAGAAATTGTTCACGTGCAGGTACTTAATGCTTTTAAAAATGAATTTTTGTTGTTGACAGAGATCTTGAAGACTAACACATATTTAGATCACAGTCAGATGAAAGGAAAATCAATGAAAGACTGGGAAGGAAGGAATGAGCAAGCACATAAAAGAAGTAGGAATGAGTGGTATCTTAGAAGTCAAAGAAAAAGAGTTTTAAAAGGGAGGCAATAAATTTTTGATTTAATATGGTGAATGGATCCACTCATAATAAAATATTATAAAAGACATATGCTCACAAAGACAGAGAATGGGAGTGGAGACTGCCGCAGATCATAGATTTCAACAAAATTTTGGAAGATGTAAAATAAATGGGTGATAACAGATTTGGGTTTTTATTCTTTCTTTTCTAAGGGCCTGCAAATGGAGAGGGGGTGAAGGAGGCCCCCCAAAAGCAAGTAAAAATGATGGTTCAGGTATCAGAGGCACTTAGTACCTGTCAGACAGGGCAGGAGCGCAAGGGGGTGCTGAAAGCAGGATTGAAAGTTTATATAAAGAATAGTTCGACCCTTGTTTTTCTTCCCCCAGTCCCTGCAAACAGACAAGTGTTTCTTTCCTCCCACATAAAGACAGGAGATTTTCTCTCTGTAGGCTAAGATGGAGACTCTAGACTGGGGTACTTTAGACTTGGCTGATGGTGAGGTATGAGCATCTCACTGGAAAACAAAAGAAAGCGGGAGAATTAAATGAAAGTCTATACACTGACAGGTCACCAGGTTTACACGCCCCAGAAAAGAGGTTAGAGGATTCTACTCCAGGGAAACTGATCAGACCAAGAGAAAAGAACATCGATACATTTGAAGGTCTCCAAACAAATTGCCACTGTGTGTAGAGCCCAGCAGGTAACAGGCCCTGCTCATGCACACAGAACTTTGTCAGCTTTTTATTGCTCACCCTGAATGTGAAGAGACAGCCAAGATCACCAGACTTTGAGGAAATTCTCTACTTAGAAAGTCAGAGATCAAAACATATAGAAAGTTAAAAAAAAAAAAAAAACATATAGAAAGCAAATAGAAAATGTGACTAGAGAAGAAACATGGAAAATACAGGAAGCAGAAGAAAACTTTAAAAAATGTATAATTAATTTCTTCAGAGAGATAAGATGTTTCTTGGATGAAACAAGATAAAGGTGCTATTTTTAAAAGGGACTAGAGTGCACATAGAATTCTTGAAAACTAAAAATATACCAGATATTGTTTTAAAAATTAAATCAGTAGAAAGATTAGAAGAGAGGAAATATTCCAAAAAAATGTAACAAAAAAGACAAGAGGTTTTTGTTTGTTTGTTTTAAGAAAAAAAGGAGAGAAATTTTAAGAAAATTAGGGAATTAATCCTGGAGATCTAATAGCTGAACAATAAAGATTTCCAGAGTGTGGGAGAAGAGAGAGTGAGAGAAGAGAAGAGAGAAAAGAGAAGAATTTATTAGTGAAAGAATAGAAAGATTTTGTATCTTTTAGAATACAAAAAAAATTCCCCAGAATTGAAGCTATATGAGCTTCTAAACTGAAAGGATGCACTGAATGCACAACACAATATATTTTAAAAGCCCATATACAAAAGGTTACACATTGTATGATTCTATTTATATGAGATATCCAGGAATTCATAGAGACAGAAAGATGACTGAGGGCCGAGGCTAGGGAGGGAGGATGGGAAGTAAATGCTTCATGAGTATGAGATTTGGATGATAAAAATGTTTTGGAACTAGATGGAAGTGCTGGGTGCATAACACTGTGAATGTACTAAATGCCACTGGATTGTTCACTTTAAAAGATTATTTTATGTTATGTGTATTTTACCTCAATTCAAAAAAAGAACACCGCATGCTGAGGTATATGAAATTTAAAATATGAGGGATAAAGATACTCTGAAAACAGCTGGAGAGGAAGGATCTCATATTGTGTTACTCAGAATAAACTAAATTATAGCAAAAAATAATCCCTGGAATTTTAATGACTTGACCCTTTTTCACTCATTTCACGTGTCCATGGTGAGGGAGAACACTGCTCCACATTGTTACTTAGGGTTGTAGGTAGGCTTTACCATCTTATGGTGTTGCCACCTCAACACGTGGTTTCTAGACTGGGGCAAGAGAAAGTGTAGAAAATTCCTACTCCCCAGTGCTTTGGCTAGAATCAGTCATGTGGACCTTCCTCAGTGCTAAGGAGTTGGACGGTACAGTCCTCCCAGGTGCTCAGAAGGCACAGGTGGACCTGGCACTGCTGAGCACAGGAAGTGTCTGCAGTGCATACTCAGGAAGCGGAGTCACACTAGCATTAGACTCACCATGTTTGAAGCTAGAAGACAGTAGAACAAAACTTTCAGAATTCTGAAGGAAAATTATTTCCTGGAGGATTGTGTATCTAGTCAAACCATCAGTCAAATGTGAGGGTAGAGAATTAACCTTTTCAGAGGAACAAAGTCACAAAGCATTTACCTTCTATACATCCATTTCAGGAAATTATCAGAAAATACTTTATACTGAAATGAGGGAATAAAGCAGGAAAAGGAAGATTTGAAATCTGGGGCAGGGGATTTTGCACAGGATACAGTCCAGCCTCGAGCAGGAAGATTAAAAGGCTGGGGGAGGGCGGGGGACAAGAAAATATAATGTGATAGATTACCTGATATGTTTGACAATATTGAGAGTTTAATGGTTCTATAAGAACTTGGGCTGTGTTTGAGAGAGATACATAAAAAGATTAGTAAAACAAAACAAGGCATTATAAGCTCTAAAAAATACTAAATGGCTACTATACACTTAAGAGGAGAAATATGGTCATAGCATGTTACATGACTGAGATAAAATAATAGTCATAATATAAGTAGTTATAGATGGACAAAATGTAACTCTTATGAGGATGGTAGAATATAAGAGAGCTTAATCATCTATAAGAGATTGTCAATAAATAATGTCTAAAATGGAAAAATAAAGAAATAGCAACAAATCATTTAGAAATATAAATGGAAATGCCAGAAGAAATGGCTAAAATTTAAAGCTTGTTGCTCCTGGGAAGTTAATTTTAGGAATGGAGCAGAGTAGGACAGCTTTCGTTATACATATTGTAAGACTGATACTTTTTATAATTATCTAAATCTATTAATTTGACGTTTTTATTTTTTAAGGAGGCGGGGCAAACAGTGCCACATACTGCAAAGAGCTTATATGAAATAAAAATTTGAAAAGGAGCCATAGGCTTTGGCAGATAGAAGGTTAGAGTGATCTTGGAGCAGTTTTGGTGGGTGAGTGGTGGGTGTAGACTAAGTTGCAGGGGGTTGAAGAAGGAAAGAATAGAGAAATTATACCACATACTACAAAAGTGTACATTGAAAGAGACCAACTGACACACAGGATTAAACAAAGGGATATACAGAATAGATATATTATCAGTGAAATGTAGAATATGAAAATCTGACTTGAAATAAATTATAAAGAAGCTACATTATACATTGACACAAATCCCACATAAAACAAAACATAAAATTTGTTTATTTCTTTAAATCATTATCTGTTTTAAAATGATTCATTTTACTGAAACATGTACGCCTCTCTGCTGAATTGTATCAATCGGAAAAAATAAACTATTGGTGTAACGTAATTTGTATTACTGCTTTATTTAAATAAAATACCTTCTCAGAATTTCTTTACCTCAACTTAAATATCCTTGATTTAAAGAGGGTCGCTTTGTTTATTCTGAGTCCTTTAAAAAAAAGGTCTAGGCTTTTAAAATAAGGTGAAACTAATGAAAATAAAAGGCACATTGTTCCTCCACCCCCAGATTTCTGCATTAATCTGATTGCTCTGTTATAGTTCAGATTCTTTTAGTTCCCCTTACAGGTTCAAGTTTTTGTTCAAGCCTAGTCATGGGAGTCATGTTATCATCTTTAAATTTGGTCATGGAATGTGTTACGCTGCCCTGCTCAGGGAAGTGCTACTGGGTTTGGGCTTGGATGGTAACGTTTATTTTCTTTGGCAGAGAAGCTGATCGTCGAGGGGCATCTAACCAAAGCGGTAGAAGAAACAAGGCTTTCAAAAGGTTCGTTTTCTGGGGGCTTTCCGGGGGGAATTTCTGAGGGTTTTGACAATATGAGGGTTTTTTGGATAATGAAGGTTAGTGTACATTTTCAAGGTCATGGTTTTTTACTTCTTATAGCTCACAAAGTGGTAGTTTCGTAATAGTTATCAGATAATGATATGAAGTAGCCAGAGTTCTGTATTAAGAAGGGTATCTTAATTGGAAAGTTTTCTTTTTAAAAGGGTATATATGTGTGTGTTTTAAGTGCTTGGAATAGGTTTCTTTAGGTATTAAAAATTTGTTACAGTCTTTCTCACTTCCAGCATTATTTTTCAGCTTTAATCTCAAATTTTTAATCAAATACAATGTAAATCCTTTTTTAAAACAACATGAAAAATGTTTGCAATTCCATTTTTGGGGTTATCATACCTTTAACGTTCCTTATGCTATTTAATATTTTCTTAATTTTTGGCATCTCAATTTGATTTAAACAAAAGTGATTATGTAGAATCTTTTTATATTTTATAATGAATAGTCCTATAATTGCCTGAATTAGATTATTCTGTTAATTCTTTTCTGTTACAATTGTCAGACTTAGAGAAGAAAAATGAGTTTTAAAGCATCATATTGTCAAGTCACTTTTGTGCATAGGGAAATTGGGCAAATAAATTTGGTGGGATATGTTTATTATTCTAAGGCTTTCATAAGAACATACCAGTATAAAATTTAAAGCCAGATTCCCAATCAGTTTGGTTAATTAAAAACTGAGTGATTAAAGTTTGGAATACTCAATTTCAGTGTATTCTGTTTTATGAAAGTAATTGATCTATTTAGCTTTTAAAAATATTTTAAAGGATTCTATTATTTCAAATATCTAGTGGTTTCAATTCTGAATTTTGTGCACGCCAGACACCATATTTGGGGAAAGAATGCACAGAATATGCATCACTAATATTGTTCTGGCAAACAGGCATTGAGTTTCAGAACAGTGAACTATTTTTAGTACATACGGAAATTTATTTCATCTTACTAGAGTGAGATGAGAACAGACTTTAAAATAGCTTTTACTTCACCACCTAAATACCTTTTAGATTAGTTGGTTGAATAGCCAACACTTTGAAGTGGAAGTAGAGCCTTAAGAAAAAAAATCAGCACTTATCTTTTTAATGTATTCTCTTTTTTTAATGCATTTTAATGCATTTAATTAGAATATACTTGCTTAAAATTATGTGATGTCATTTTTGAAAAATATTTGTGGAGTCTTACTGATTTCCTTTTGAAACCTGGCTATGAAATATGTATTGAAAGCTTTAAAGAGCATTTTTTATCTAGCATTTCCATTTCTGGATTTTTATCTTAAGGGACAAATTGAACAGATGTGCCAAGTGTATTTGTTTTAGTGTTGTTTTTAAGAGCAAAAAGAGAAAAACATATAAGTGTCCAATAATAAAAGCATTTATTAAATAAATAATAGCAAGTAAGTCCATACGAGTGAATAGAATACACCCTTTAAGGATAATAATACGGATACAAGTTTTATATACCCAGAGATTTTTCTGTTAGCAGTTAGCCTGCCTTATTTTGCTAGCACTTCTCACATTAAACATGCAGAGGTAATCCTTGTAATAAACTAGATGGCTGAAATAAGTTACATTTTAAATTTATATCTGGCTATAAAGTATTTTCTTTTGGATTTGGCTGAATTGTCTTATTTTTAAAATGCTTTCATTGGTGATGTTTTTGGTGGAATTTTCTGCATTGAAAATATCAGTTGCTAGAAATGACCAATTACCAGCTATACAAGTCTTAGTATTTTCTTCAGATATTTCACCTAATACAGAGTGAAATACATAGGTTGCATATGCTTTCTGTTTAAGCCCTTATGCCACTTGCAGTCATTGTATGTTTACAGTAGCTTTAGGGGTAGAGGTAGAAAGAATATGAGTAGGTAAGATAGCTGGATTTAACTTCAGGTTCTACCACTAACTAGCTATATGCCACTTACTTTAGCTCTTTAAACCTCAGTTTCCTCATTTTGTAAAATGAGATTGACAATATTTAATTTGTGGATTTTGTGGGAATTTAGTGAAATATTGCTTATAAAGCAGGGAGTGCCATTCTGGTGTCCAACAATGTTAGTTATTCTTTTCCTTCCTGATCCTTAACCTTGCTTTCTTTCCAAGTAATGGTTCTGGTGGTGTACGAAGTGGTCTATGGGCCTGTTTGTTTTGCCCACCCATTTGTTGTGTCATTATGTCTACTCAGAGATACAGTGAAAATAGTTACCTTGTTGTAGACTTCCTACTTTGGGAACAGTTTTGGTATTGATGTTGGTAGCTATTCTTCCATTTCTTTCTATATGTTGTTGGTATATATCTTAATGATCCAGTACCATAGAGGAAAATGAACCAATAATGAGGTGTTTTGGTTTTTTTTATATATTTGGGAACAGTGTTTCTCCAGGGCGCAGCTCAGCTCCAAGTCCAGTCGCCGTTTTCAATCTTAGTTGCAGGGGCACATCCCACAATCCCATGCGGAAATTGAACCGGCAACCTTGTTTAGAGCACACACTCTAACCAACTGAGCCATCCGGCTGCCCCTCCGGCAGCTTAGCAGCAGCTCAGCAGCAGCTCGTTGTCTTCAATCTAGTCATAGAGAGTGCAGCTCACTGGCCCATGTGGGAATTGAACTGGCAACCCTATTGTTCAGAGCTCGCGCTCTAACCAACTGAACCATCTGGCCGCCCAGTGATGACTTTTAATATTAGAAAGTTGAGTGCTGCTTCATAGCTGAAGAATAGATGTTTTGAAAAGAAGTAGATACCACTCATTTGTTGTGTCCTGTGTTTCATTCTCTAATACATTTGGGTTGCCTCTGTGTAATAACTTGTATCAGGACACAAGTATGATGGACCATGACTTGACTTGCTAAAACCTTGCCTTTTTACTTACAGTGTGTTTGTGCCTTCAGTCACCTTTTGTCTTTTGGAGCACCTACTATGGACTGTGTACTGTTCTATGCAATGGGGATATAGCAGTTAAGAAAACTGACAAAAATCCCTGCCCTTATGGAGCTTGTATTCTAGTAAGATCTTAAAGATTTGGTCCCACTTTTTAGGCAATTTTACCGTCCTGGCTAATATTCTTAAGTATAAAATAAAAGTTCCGTCTAAGCCAGAAGGATACTTTTGAAAGTATATTCCTATTAGTTTATCTCAATATCTTGATCATAAGATGGCCAAGAAATATCAAAGTCACAAGAAAAGTTATTTTTCTGTTTTCCTTTCTGTTCCCCCAAAGTGGTTCCCTTTTTTTAATGTACATATAGATTAGATAACATTAGCCTGCATTATTTGAGACTGTAACTTTGTGATCAAAACTAGAACATTTGGAAATGTCTGATAATAGCATACTATGAAAGACCAAAACAGATTTGATTCCCCTGGGCCTCTGTGGTCGGTGACTTTAATACTAATCTAAGTTCCCTGTCTCTGGTAGATTGGTCTTTGACTAGAAATGGCAGTCAGAAAGGAAGCAAAAGGTTCTTTGTAATCCATCATCCATTTCACAAGTTCAGGCACAACTTCTAGGGATGTTCATATATGGAAAAGCCATAAGAAGTTGTATTTTAATATTGTATTAAATATTTTGACGGTAATGGTTTTAGATAAGTTTCTGATTACTTTCAAAACGGAAGTTATCTCGACTTAGTTGATTATAAAACAATATATATTCACTATAATTTTTCAAATAATGTATAAGTATGTGAAGTTAGAAAGTAAATGTCCACCATGTCCCTATTTCCAGAAGTAACCATTGTTATTTCGTGTAGCTCCTTCCACACTTGAATAAATATATACAACCAAAACTTCATAACTACATGTATAGCTATTTTCAATCTAAATGGGGTCACATTATACATACTGTTCTTTAACAGTATGTATAACAGACTGTTTAACAGACTGTTTTTACTTAATAGTGAATAGATCTTGAATATTTTCCATTCCATAATAAATGATGCTGCAGTGCCCTATATGTATGTAGTCTGTTATTTCCTTAGGAAAAGTACTAGAAGTAGATGTGCACATTTAAATGTTTAATACATATTACCACAAAGAGTACAGTCAAGAATATAATAATATAAAAATAATCATATGCTTAGTGAATTTGTAATCTCACATAGAAATAAAATATACATAACGCGTACAAACACAGAATGATATAAAATAGAACATGATTAATTGCAAAAATATATGACACAGAGATGAAGCAAAGAAAAAAAGGAGCAGCATGCTGGAGATATGAAGACTTCCCTTAGAGGTGATGGGGCTTAAGCCCTACTTACAGAATAACTAGACCAAGTAGAGAGAATGGTTATTGAGTTTAGGGAAATTCAACTTAAGCAAAGAATTGCTTAAGGCCATAATGAGCTGACATGCTTCAGCCCTGTAAAGTGCTAGCCTGACTGAAACAGAACTCCTGTGGGAATTAATACAGGGACCAGATTATGGCTAAATTCTGGGATGTAAATCTTGGCCGAGGCCATGTGGAAAATGGGGAGATACTATAGGCTTACGGTCCAAGAAATGACCCTCTCTGTGAATGCTATCCTAATACATGCCATACTATACACAGATGTGTCATTACAGATGAGGTCTAGGGCCTAATTAATTTCCAGTCACCTGTAATAAATCATTGGATTTACACTTAGGATTTTTGAGAGCACTTAGTTGAAAACTAAACCTAGGATATCCTCATTGGATCAGGCAGCACAGCACTTGGAAATAATTTCAAAACTTTAAAAAAATTTTTTCCTCAATGTGGTTCAGGTAGTTATATTTTCTTTAGACATAAAAGGCTGTTAATGTCATTGTTTGTTTGTTTTAATTTTTTTTAACTTTTTATTTATTTTAAGTGTGTTTTTCCAGGACCCATCAGCTCCAAGTCAAATTGTTGTTTTCAATATTGTTGTGGAGGGCGCAGCTCACTGGCCCATGTGGGGATCAAACCGGCAACCTTATTGTTAAGAGCACTGCACTCTAACCAACTGAGCCAACCGGCTGCCCGTGATTTTTTTTTCTTTTTGAGTTTTGTTATGAGTATAAATATTACTAAGGCAACCTGTTTTTATATAATACAGCCATTTCCGCTCATCATCTTCATACAATGTCCACATTGTCCTGGGACTTTTGCTATATTTGTTTCAGTTCTCTAAATACTTTAGCAGAGCTTGCTTCATTTTTGTTTGCAGTTGGCCAGTGGATAGCCTTGAACAAAAGTCCCAGCCCTCTGCACAGCAGACATGCTCCACATTATAATTTAATATGAGCTATGTGTAATAACCAGCATTCCATTTTGGACAAGTGTGGTGAAGTAGTAAGAGATTTCAGTGACCTCAGTTAATTTTAAAAGTATTTTGCATACCAGTAGATTTAGAACACACATAGCCTGAAGCAGTTTTATTGATAGAAGCTATTTAATTACAATGACATTCTTTTATTTTTTTTCTTGGTAGAAAACCAGGCAAGAGCAAAGGAATCTGATTTATCAGATACTCTGAGTCCAAGCAAGGAAAAAAGTAGTGACGACACTACAGGTGAGCTTTAACCTAATGTTTACAAATCTGCAGATGTTATTGTTTCTGAACAATTTAGGTGTGTAGGTTAATGTGGGTGGAAATTTCAAAGTTTGTGTTTGGGGGGAAAAGCAGTGCTTCTGTTTATCAAGTCCCTTTCTTGAATCTTGGACTTGTTGTTGAAACTATCCAAATGCAATAGTTGTATAAATTTCAACTATCCAAGCACAATAGCGGTATAAATGTCAACTATTTATTTTGAGAATGATAGCTTGCTAATAGAGCTGACTATTGTTTGTAATTATCTTTTCCCCCCTAGACGCGCAAATGGATGAGCAAGACCTAAATGAACCTCTTGCTAAAGTATCCCTATTAAAAGGTACTTTAACATGTTTTTTTTATGACATTTTAAACCAGGGCATCAGATTTGTTTATACTTTGCCACAAAATCAATTCCGTGTATAATGTAAAATTTAAGTTTTAGTTAAAAGATTAAGACAGAATCTAGAATATAACAGGGACTAAAATTTAAATAGTTGGTGCTGGTGCCAGTGCTTCAAACAAAGCTATTTAACTCGTAAAATAAATATCAGTCAAGGTTATGAAAGGCAAAGCAGTAAGTGGTAGAATTACTAACTGTAGCGGTGGGTCTTTTGTGTTTATCTTGATAGTCTCTGGTAGAAACTCATTACCGTTTTAGACACAAATTAGAAAAAGATGAAAACACTGACTTTCTTGAAAGAACCACCTGTTTGCTCTGTTGTCATATGGTAGCCATTGTAAACTTCCTCATTTTCTGGTCCTCACCCTCCAATAAATATACCCAGGTTCTTACGGTACTGTTTTAGAAATTTGGGGCGGGGGCTAAAATAAGCAGTGCACGTAATGAATTCTTTCACTTGTCTCCCTTCTAAATAAGAAGTACATTTATTTCTTGGTGTTTACTTGTTTAGAATGAAATGGGTAGGAAATAAATCAGCACTTATAAAAGTGTTTTTAAAATAAAGTGCATTGGGGTGGCTTATTGATAAATCTGTGGTTTATCAATAGTAGTCTCTTTTATATTGCCTGAGATTGTTGAATGAATTGTGCATGAGAAAAGTTGACATAAAGTTCAGCGCAGTGGGTTAAACTTGTTGGTAGCAGTGGACTGACACCAGGCAGCTCTCTGGAATCAGTAGCAGAAGCAGCCTATGGAAGTATCTCATTGTAGAAATACTTATGTTTCTGGCTGGACTATTAAGGTGTCTCCCAGTCCAGACCCTGTGTCTTAGATTATATAAGGAGCCCGTAGTTTCACCCTCCATGACCTTGCTACTGGCCTAGTTCTACTAGTAATGGGGACTAGTAATGTCCCATAGTAATGTCCCATAGTAATGGGGACTGGAGCTGGTTAACAAAGAGATGACCTCAATTCTCTTTGAGTTCCTCAGTCTGGGCATCGTGGCCCTCTCTTTTCTTCCCCATGGATACTGAAGTTCACATGGCTCTATGAAGCCACCTTTGATGGTATTTCATTATCAAGAGAAGCCCTGAGGATTACTGGCTCAGGCAACCAATTGCCAACCTGTCTTTTAGCATGAGCAGGTTTCCAACATTCTTACTGATCTGCACTGGTGTTGCAATAATAAATCTAAGTTAATGTTTGCGTAGTCCAGAAATCTCATCTTGGAGCATTTCTTATTCTTCTCAGGAATGCAATACTGTTGTATAAAAAGTTGTTACTGATGCTGAACCCCTGGGCCTTTGTGGGAACATAGAGAAACAAGAGGGGAGGTGAATGAGTAATGAAAAGCTGTCATACAAAAGTAGCAATTATTAACGGTCTTTTTAACTATAGAAATCTTCCAGAAATCTTTTCAGCAGCCAAGTTGAGATTGATTTATAAATAGCATTTATGATTGTGTTAATTATATTCAAATGTTATTAGTGCTTTTGTAATTTTATGTGTCTGTCTGTTCTCGATTTTACTTTTATCCCATTGCCTACCACAATGCCAGATGTTCGGTAAAACTCAGATATTTGTTGAATGAATTAATAACAGACCTCTTATAAAAGTTATAAAACCACAAGAGCATTAGGAAAGCAACACTCTAGCCAAGAATCTAAGAGCTCTGGGCTCAGTCTCAGCTCTGCCATTTATTTGTAATATGTCCTTGGGCAAATTGCTTAACCCCTCTGTGCTTCCCTTTTCTTCATTTGTCATATTGGGAAAAACCAACTTCATAGGATTATTGTGAGGATTAAATGAAGTAATGCATGTAGATCACTTACTGTGGTGTTGGGAACATAACATGTTAAGCACCATAATGAAGACACTGATAATATTATAATAATGATGATGGTGATTGATGAAAGCAGAGCTACGTTAAAGAGTACCTTTTCTTTAATTGACTAAGCTTCTGGGATTTAAAAAAATATTTCCTACTTTATCTTTTAAAGAAAAACAGTTGGTGGTGGTTGATCTTTTCTAGTTAATAAGGAGCGCCCTTCTAATTGCTACGTGGGATGCTGCCCAATTCATGAATCACTTAATAAAGGCAATTGGATCTTTAAAAAATAATAATGTGTTTGTCGTTTTGCCACATGTCAGGGGAAAGATTTTTTGTAGTCCTGTGTACCATTAGGAAAGCTAAATCGTATCTGTAAAAGTGCCCATGATATAGGCTGGAGAATCAGACTCAAGGAAGAGTATTGGAATAAAAGGGAAAGTGGTGGGAGAGAGAAAGAGACTGGAAAATACAAGGTGCCTGTGGGAGGAGGGTGGATGTACTAACAGTACTAGTAATTTTTTAGAGGTACCATTGGTGAAGATGGGTCTGAGTTCCCTAACCTTACTTTAAGTTAAAGTGACAGAAACAGAACCCCAAAACTTTCCTTACATTTCTATGTGACTGCCAGCTTTTGTTAATGAAGTAGTATCTTGATCAACACAACCTGTTGAAAGATTTTGCAGCTTGTTTTTAAGAACAGTCACTGTTTAGGTATAAAGAAAAATCAGCCATTTAGAAGCAGGATATATTAGAAGAGCAGTCAAGAAACAGTGACCATAGGCCTAAAGAGTTGTTTAATCCATTGTTTTTCTTTGGTGGGGTTGTATAAATTCTTAAAAATAATGTCTTCACTAACACTTATTTGAAACATTGAGTTATGCTTGATTATATGTGGTTGTGCTTTGTCGTCTATATAATTTGGTACAGTAGGCTGACAGAATTTTCCTCTTAAATGAAGAGTAAGTTATTAGACCATAGTATTAACCTTTACAGCTACATGGAAGTAGCTCCTTTATTTTCCTCACTAAAACCCTACAACTTCTTGAACCATTATTTTCAAATTTTATTCTTTCCTTTTGAAAAATAGCCAATCTTTATTTGGAATTATAGTGTGTTACCCTTCATGTCAGTCATCTAGCATTAGGAAAATAATGTAAAGTAGACTAAATATTCACCATAAGATGTAAGTAAAAGGATGATAGCAATAGTACCTTTTTCCTGCAATATTAATCATTTTTAACCAACTTATGTCACTTTTGAAAGAGAAGTAAAGATGTGGCTCGAACCACACGTTTTTATGTATACTTGAAATCATTTCCCCAAAACGGTAAAAAGGAAACTGGAATTCAGTCCAGTTAGTATCTAATGCAAGTTTGCTTTCCTTCAGGAACTGTGCCCGGGCCTCTCATGTTTCCAAGTCTGGTGTGGCTCTCCTTGGGGTTTGCGGAGTTTCTAGTCAAATGGCGATAGGAGAGTTACGGATGATAAGCTGCTGCTTGGTGCTTGTTGCCAGTAGGAGTCAAAGAAAAGAGAAAGAATATCCAGATTGTTTGTTTCTTTTTGTTTATTTTGGAAGATGGGGAGGAAAGGCAGTTTGAGCTTTGTGGAAGAAGTGTTATTTGAGATGACCCTGAAAGTGTGTCATACCATATGTGATATATTCAGTGATTAAAAAAAACACACACAAAAAACTGAACCTGAATCTGGTCTAGATTCTAGATGCAACTGCCAACCTGCAGGACGTATAAAGAGCTAGGGACATATTCTAAATGATGTGGTGGGGATACAACAGCAAAATCCAGAATGTGGAAAATTCTGTGGGACACATAACCCAGTTTCTTCAAGTAAGTTGCAAGGTTTGGGGGGAAAAGGAAAGAGGAGTGGGGTTCCTTTAAATTAAAAGAGATGTGTCAACTAACTAAATGCAATGTGTGAACCTTGTTTGGATCTTTATTCAAATAGTCCAACAGAAAAAGAAATTTGAAACAATGGGAAAATTTTAATACTAAATGGATACTTGGTGTTAAGGAATTATTATTTTCAATGTGATAATAGTATTAGGGTTGTTTTTTTTCTTGTCTTTTGGAAATTATACAGATATATCTTTTATGGGTAGAATTATAAGAAGAGAAGATCGAGCTATCTTCTCAGACAACGGAAATATTATAAAAACTACATACTAGATAATATGGGTTGCTTTTGACAAGTTCAGTATAATTAAAGTTTGTTCACATAATCCTTTGAGTGGTTTATCAGTTGAGGTGATAATTTTGATAATTTTGGCAAAATTCAATTCTGAGCTCAGAAATATGATCAGACCTGTATTTTGGGGAGATTTGTTGGATGAATTGAAATAGGTAGAGGCTGAAGGTTAGGCAATCAATTGGGAGGCTTAGGGGGTCATTGAGAGTCTGAACTAGGATGACTGTTGTGGAAATTTCAATAAAAGAACAAAATAAATCCAGTCTTGGGCCCCGTTGTTCTCGTTTTTCTCTATCATCTCTCCTTTGGTCATCATCTGGAATCCATAAGCCTGAGAAACAATATGAGGGAGAAATGGAAGTCAGATGTAATTCCAGCATTTGACCCTATATGACTGAAAGGATGGTGATGTTATTAAAAGAAGTATTTATTTCTGGAAGAAGCAGTATTCTGGTTAAGAAAGTGATGGCATTAGTTTGGCGCCTGTTGAACAGGAAAGGTGACCGAGGCTCTTGTTTTCCTAGAACCATTTGTTCCTGTTAAAAGCGCTCCCTTTTATGTGCAAAGGTGTCCCAGTTTCATATTGTCACCCTGGGAATGAGAAATGCAGTTGGAAGTACAAGACAGAAGCTGGGATTAGAAAGTCATTGTCATTTATTTCTGAGACATTTATTGACCTGAGAGATACAGAGATAAGACACGTGCGGAGGCTGCAGTCTGAGGGAGCACAGTATTAATAGTGTAACTGTGTTTTACATAGGTGTGGTGGGAACTTTGGAGAGCACAGCTAACCGTGTTTGGTGAATTCTCTGCAGAGGGGTGGACTGTAGTAGCAGGGGGGGAAATACAGAGAAAGAAGAGGACAGTGGAGAGGACAAAGGAGCCAATGAAAAGATCCAATTGTGAAGAAGGAACCTAGCTGGTTAGAAGGAATGGCAAAGGAGTGAGGATCAACAAACGATACGAGGCTTTTGCCAAGATTAAATTCATAGTTACACTGCTACTTAGGACTGCCTCATACGGCTGCGCAGACCCATGACGGAAAAATGGTCTTTCGCCATTGTCAAGGTTATTTTCATCAGCCAAGCCTGAAGCTACCAGACCTTCCAGAGGGAAGAGTGCTGGTAGTCGAAAAAGAACACACTCACCTGACCAGCTGCCTCAGTCACATCCTTTCTATCAGGTGATGAGTTAACAGGTGTGGCTGCACCAGCCTTCAACAAACATGCACGTGCAGAATAGAACTTGGGGAAAAAATGCTTTGATTTGGTCCTTTACCAAGTGGTTCATAGTATCTCAACCATGTTTAGAGCTAAGAGCAGAGTTTAAGTTGAATTTCCAGTCACTCTTCTGAAGAAGTAATGACACCCAATTTAATTTAGGATCTCACGTAGGTATTCTTTGTGCCAAGACTGGTTTATTCAATGGGTTCTTGTGTGCTGTGGATCTCTTTACAGGATTTAGCCTTAGTTTGAGAAAACTTAGCCGCTAGCCCATAATACACCATGCAATTCTAAATATATACCATTTGTGTTAAAGGGAAAACAGATTCTAGTAATCTTCCCACATCGTCATACTGTATTTCCTAAAAAACAGTTATTTCCCTTTGGCTTGCACATCTAAATACAATGGATTTGGCTCAGTAAGGCTTTCGTTTATCTTCATCTAAGCACTTTCCACTAATACTCATCACAACACTTCCCAAGGTTGTGAAGTAGATTGATATAAAAAGTCCCATTCTGTTGCAAAAGTAAGGCACCATGAGAGTAGACTCAAGCCACAATAAACTAATAGTGCATTTTTCCCACACAACTATATGAAATGCAATGAACTTTTAATCAACCTTAGCACAAAAAGATTTGCTCATTTGTCGTTGGTAAAAAAAATTCTTGGCACTTGGCTTCCTGAAAAGAGCATCTGCACACTAACTACTTGATTAGTTTGAATATAGTCATTTGTATTTATTATTAATTTGTAGAGATTTGGGTCAGTATCCACTTCTATGATCAAACACTATGTAGAGTTTGTAGTTTATGTGATATATATCATCTTATTTGTTCTAGTTAAATGCTGAACCTTTTCATCATGTGATACAGAGAATTTGCAAATAGTATATCCCTGTGTTAGTGGAACTCATTATTGCCCAGATTATATTTTGTCCCCCAAAATATAATTATTTAACATAAAATCTGTCCCATTATTTTTAGTTTGAAAAGCAAGTATTAGTTTTGTTTCACATCACTGATCAAGAAAATTGTTCTGCTGCAGACAAGAAATGTCTGCTTTAATAAAACTTCAAGATGGATTACGTAATGATTCATCATTAATAAAAGGATCCCATTTCTCAAAATAAAAGTCCTTTAGTTGTTGCATTAATTTATTTACAATTATCATGTTTATTTTTTAAATCTGCACATTTTAGATGCAAATCTTTGATTACTTTGTATGTTAATCAGATAGTTAAGTGCCAACTATATGTCTAGCATTGCAATGGATGGATAGAATATAGTATGTTCCGTATAATATGGAGCAGAAATGTGAAACATACATGCATTTTACATTTGTTGCTAAAAAGAAAACGATGATGAGAATCCTCTTGTTTCTGGAGAAGAAAATAATGAGTTGGTTGTTAGGAAAGCATGCCACTTAATTGCTTAGTTATATAACTAAGAAGGTACCATGATTTATGGGAAAGAAATTGAGCTAAAGTGAGAATTCTGGTCCTATCTCCACCACTTTCCAGAGGTATAAGTCATCTCAGAACTCTGGACCTTTATTTCCTTATCTGTCAAACGAAAGGAGTAGGTTACTTGATCTTAAAGGTCTCTTCCAAAATCTTTTATATTTATATAGATTCATGCTCCTTTAAAAATGAAATTAAATGCTGTTAAACAATTAGGTAACTTGAAAGGCTTCCTGCTTTGCTTGTGTTTTACTGTCAAACTCTAGAAATCAAGCCAGAGACCACTGCATGCTGGGAGTTAGATGCAGTCACAGGGTCAGACGCAGAGGCCTGAGTCTAGGCTTTAAAGGATGGGCTGGTTTGGAGCAGTAAAGGAGAATAGCATGAGCAAAGATAAACAAGGAAAGTAGTCTGGAGCTGGAGCTGGAGCTACAAAGGAGACTGTTAGGAACTGAGTATATTAGTGAGTAATGGAAAATAAGTATTGGTTATTATGGAGAACTGTAAAACTCAGATAAAGATGTCTGGACTTGATACAATAGGGAGCCAATGTAGGTTCTCGATCAAGTTAGAGAATGACTCTAATGTCACTATGTAGGATAGAATGCAGAAGGGCAAGATAGGTTAAGGACACACATATACACACACACACACACACACACACACACACAAACACACACACATTCATACATACATGTCTCTGTATCTACACAATCTCATATCTATTTATTTCTATATCTATATTTTTCTGTACATTCAAATCGATTAGAGTTCATATTCTTAATTCATAGCCTATACCACAGGATTAATTATGTCTTCCCTATTTCCATATCTGTAATTCTCTTCTTCAACAGTGAGAAACGAGGCTCCCTTTATCTACAGTATATTTGTTTATTTGATAATTTTTAGATTACACCGAAGGTAATTTCAGAATTACCAACCAATGCCTTTGTGGAAAAGAAGGCTTTGTATAGATTTGTTTTTTCTTGGTTTTCAAATTATTAACATAGAACAGTTTTCAACATGGGACAGTTTTTCCCCCCAAGGGACATTTGGCAATATATGGAAATATTTTTGGTAGTTACAACTCCGAAGAAGTGCTTCTGGTGTCTAGTTGGTGGAAACCAGGGAAACTACTAACCACCTCACGATCCAAAGGACAACCTCCAGAAAAAAGAATTGTTTAACCCAAAATGTCAAAAGTGCTAAGGTTAAAAAAAAAAAAAAAAAAAAAAAGCCAGCATACAACTAGGAAAATATCTGCTGAAGAATTTTATGCAAAACCACTTGAAAATAGGATGTAGGCATCATGACACTTCCCTCCTAAATACTCCTAAAAATAAGGACATTGCCATACATACAGACAAATCCAAAGATGGGCAGCGAGGATCTTTGCAGACTCCAACAAGTGGTGTTGAAAGAAAAGTTTTATAGTTGCTGTGACAGTGCCCCAACCACTGGAAAATCAATCTGCGCGCGCACACACACACACCCTTACCAAAAGACCATTTGAAGGAAGACTTGATAGGTTGACTAGGATAGATGAACCCAGAGTCAAATTTTTTGACAGAAAAGTAGGATATAATTTTATGAGTATAAAATGTATATATGTAACATCTGAGACCCACTGTGATCATATTGTGAAATTATATTCTCAGCTGTTTTTTGATGGAATAAAGTTGCTGTTCCTGAGTACTTGTAAACCAAAGTAATAGTCAAATAGAATGTACTAGAAGGATATGTATGACCTACCTGATGGTGTTATTTCAGGTGTTCAGTAATAGAGTTTTAATACAATGAAAGATGAACAGAGTGACTAGAGAGGAAAGAGGGTAGAGGAGGGGGGACATTTGAGATGTAATGCTGGATCTAATTTATTTCTATAAAAACATTTAAGTTTCATCATTTAATAATTCAGCAAATATTTGCTATGTGTGTAGTGTTGGGGAAACAGTGATGACAAAGTGAGCACGGTGCAGCTTACAGTCTATTTTTTATTTTGTATTCCACAGCTGGGAAAATTATGTTAAATTACCTTTTCTTCAAGAACAGTTTGTTTCTGTTTTTCTATTTCCAGTGAACTTCCAAGTGAAATTTTTCTGACTTGCTATCAACAAATTTCTAAATTGATAAAGGATAGCCTTATGCCTGTCTTAACTGAATTTCAAACCTTACATAAGCTCTACATGAATGAAATATATCATTTTAGTCTGTGTTAATATATATTTCATAGTATCATGCCATGAATTACTAATATGTATTTAAATGTACTTGTGTTCTTTCTTCAGGGTAAAAGAACTAAAATGCTTAATATAATTTGCTTCCAAATGTCATATAACTCAGTTGTGCTATGTTGTGTATGCATGTCTACACGTGCAAGAGACTGCTAATCTTTGGTCGGAGAGATTATAGTGTGATACTAACTCTTGCTTTTAAAACAAACATGTTTTTGTCAGATGGCTTGCAGGGTGCACAGCCAGAAATTGAGGCAAAACAAGAAATTCAGCAGCTTCGAAAGGAATTGGTTGAAGCCCAGGAGCTAGCTAGAGCAAGTAAACAAAAATGCTTTGAACTTCAAGGTGAGATCAAGATTACTTTGATTCTTTAGGGGATGTGGAGGCAACATGACATCACTGAATGGCCCCAAGCTTGGTGTCCAGAGGCACAGAATCATGCTCCAGGTCCACAACTCTATTAGATATGTTATCTTGGGACATTCACTTAACCTCTCTGAATTTATGTTTCAGATCAGTAAGGTAGGGAGAGTTCAGTTGCTCTACTTCCTTTACGTTGTTGATGTGAAGATCAAGAAAGACATGGACCAATGAAAGATCTTAATAGTTAATTACATGTTAAGTAGAAAAGGAAAAAATCCCGATGTATATAAATTCCAAAGTTTTAGTTACACCTAATGGTAGCTACCTGTCATGAGATAAGGAAGATATATATTCCCTGTGACTTTATAGTGTATCCATCAGTAAATGGGAGGAATCGGGCTTGGTTAAGGTGTCAAACCTTCTAATGTCCCATCCATTTCTTTTCAATAGCTCACTTATCTAATGTCGTAGGCCGATGGAGTCTCTGCCGTTCCCTGGAGCTTACATTTTCTGTAGCTACATTCACAGTAGCTACCTGGTTGCAGTTGAACCAGGTAGTTGTAGTCCTTTCGAAAGTCCTAGAATGAGAAAGTGAATGGCCTATTGGAACCCTCATGTTCTCTAAGATGGCCTTCCTAACCAGCAGGAAGATTCTCAACGAGCACTGAGAACTTCCTGTTACGGCCTCCTTCCTGTTCTGCTTCTTGAAGAAATTAGAATTGTTCTTCACTTAACTTGAACTTTTTTGAGGGTCCAGGCTAATTTATTTCATTATAATGAAAAAGTATTTAGTGAACCGCAATTCCTAAGTTAGTACTTACTATGTGCTTGGTAGTAAACATGAGGATTTTAAGTTTTTTAAGTTTAAGCTCAAAATGCTGATTAACAACTATCAAGATTGCTTGTCCTGTGAAAAATAGCATGTATTATCTTGGTGACAAAAGGTCTAGAAAACTTCACTACCCAGTTGAATAGATTTATTACTTACTACTGTTTTGTGCTCTTAAAATCTTGAAGCTATCTAACCGCTAATACTGATAATACTTATTGCCTAACTTTTGTTTCCTTCAATAAATCTTAGGAGACAATGTTTTAGCAATTTCCAGCTGCTCAATTCTGAATACTTTCATTAACTCACAGAATTAGATATACTGTGTTTTACTTTTAGCTCTATTGGAAGAAGAAAGAAAAGCCTATCGAAATCAAGTTGAGGAATCCACTAAACAAATACAGGTTCTTCAAGGTATGAAACACTCCAGGGTATTTGAGGTTATTATTGTTTGCTTGTTTTTAGTGACTCAAAAGGAATGAAAAATAAGAGTGCAGAGGGTTCCCATTTTTCATAGCTTTCGAGAATATAATTGGGTGAGCTTTTTATCTTTTTAAGAGGATACAAGGGAAGATTTTCCTGTACTCCAGTAATAGACATTTGAAAGGCTGAAGATACGGATTTGGTAAGACTGTCACTTTCTGGATTATGTAGTGAGTTAGTACAGAGTGGGCTTTCAGACAGCAAATCAGCTTGAGCTGCTGTGTGCATCAGCACTTTTAGCTTGTTAGTGGCATTATTTCTAATGCTCATAACACACATGGCACTGCTACAAAAATTATATGCCCCAGGGAATAGAATAATGGCCCCTGAACTGCCTTCACCAGGAAAGGCTGCTCTTTATACCCACTGTTTTGCTATCTCTCTGTGGGCTATCACAAGGTCATTATAGAAATGGCCAGAAAGACCCCTGCCTATCAAGGGTTTTCTTGGAACCAGAGCTCCTAGTCTGGTTTCCAGCCTCCTGTGAGGCTGGAATTATGAGGTACCTCAAGAGAGGTCTTTCTTTCCTATGCCATTAAAAAATTCCTAAAACAAATTTAATTCGCCTTCATTGTCAAAGAGGGAACCAATGTTATTTTAAAAGTTTGTTCTGAGAGATGAGAAGAAATTAAATGGACAAGTAATCTCATTTCAGAAGAAATGGGGAGTCATTGTATGAGGCCTATGGTATTTGCCCTGAAATATCCCAGAGAAAAACCAGTCTCTTTGGGTTTTCTTTTCTTATTTTTGAGTGGGACATTTGAGTTATTTAATTTTTAAAAATTTTTTATGATCAAATTAGAATTTCTGGGGTAAGTTGTATGTCTTTTTAATTTGAAAACTCTTTCAAGTGTTATTATAGCTTAATTCCATTATCTATGAGCTTCCATAAATCTGATTTGAATCTATATTTCCATCCTGTACTATGTGTGGGTAGGTTCTCGGACCGTGTGCTGCTTTTTGTCTTAAAGCTGTCTTATCTGGGCATCATTGAGTGCCCCCTAGTGCCAGCATGTGTATTTCAGGACTTTAGCCACAAATCCATGGTCGTCTTATCATTGTATCTTTTCAGGTTTTCAACTTGTTACCTCTGAATACTTCCTACAAACTTAAAAGGCCTAATATTTAATGTTTATAGGGCAACCTCGCCCCTCTCTCCTGGCCTTAATTCTCTTAATTATTTTAATGATTCTTTTCTTCTACTTAAGGAATTTTTTTTATCTATAATTTACTTGTGTTATGGTAACCAAGACTAGTATTCTAGCTCTGAACCAAATAGGATTTTATACAGGTTGTTTTCAGTTGACCGTGAGGACATAAGACCAGATCTTTTAATAGTGTACCTCTTTGATTAGGCAGTATTCATTAGCTTTATGAATCCAGCCAATAATTCTTGATTGTTTACTTTGCTAGTACTAGGCATAGAACACACATGAGATGTACAGCGGAAAAGACAAACAGCAAACAAATAAATATATAATGTGACATCCAATAAGGGCAAAGTAAAGGGTTAGAGAATGACAGAGCTATTTTTAGAAGAGTCATCACAGAAGGCTTCTTTAAGGAATTGATATTTGAACAGAAAATTGAATCAGGAACATCAAAGGTTTTTCTAATACTTACCATTTGACCAAGCAGTCTATGTCTAGGAATTCACCCTAATAAAAAAATCAGGCTTGTATTAGAAGCAATATTGTCTATAGTAATTAAAAACTAAACAGCCTGCAATGTCTAAAATAAAGGATTGGTCAAAACATGCTATAGCGTGACGATTGTTTTGTCATGAAAAGAAGTTCATTACCAGCAGGATAGAGAATTACTACATATATTATCATCCCTCCCTCTTGTTGTTCTTATATGTGTATAAATACATAGACAATATCTAGAAGAATAAGCACCAAAATGTTAAAGGCAATATTCTCCATGTGGGGGAAATAAAGATCACTTTGGTTTTTTTCTCTTTGTGTTTCTGTATTTTGACATTTTCTGCATTAACCATAGATTGCTTGTAAAGTTAATCAAAAGCAACAAACAGCTCTGACAGCCCCATATGGGCTGTTCTTTTGTTCCTAATTACTATGGATTAAGGAAATGATGGCTAAATATACTTTTGTAGCCCAACTGCAGAGGTTACACATCAATATTGAGAATCTCCGGGAAGAGAAGGACAGTGAAATCACAAGCACTCGAGATGAATTGCTTAGTGCCCGAGATGAAATTCTGCTGCTTCATCAAGCAGCAGCAAAGGCTGCCTCTGAGAGGGACACTGACATTACTTCTTTACAAGAAGAGCTTAAGAAGGTGCGAGCTGAGCTTGAGCGGTGGCGGAAAGCAGCTTCTGAATATGAGAAAGAAATCACGAGTCTCCAGAACAGTTTTCAGCTTCGATGTCAACAGTGTGAAGACCAGCAGAGAGAGGAAGCAACGCGGCTGCAAGGTGGATAAGTGTAGTCTACATAAAGCCCTGAACTCTTAGCAATGATAACTTTATAGCTTGTACAAAATAACCATTCAGGCTATATTTCTCTCTGATAGCAACTGGTTGTGTAAAGCAGTGCTCTTATATTGGGACTATAAACATTCTTTAGGTCTGCAAGTTTTACAGTAAACTAAAATTTTTTTATACTTTTACATTTTATTTAAATACTATTACAAATTATTTGTCTTATGAAAGTGAAGTGGGGGGAAAAATTACAGAAGTTAAAGTGGATGGAACTTCCCTGAGGTATAGATGCAAAGTAACAGGAGTTTAAGAATAATATGTAAAATCTACGCTTTTACCTGGGAAAAAAGTGTGCTCTCTGAAATATTTCCCTTTATTCTCTGAATTATTATGGGCGTGATGTTCCTATGTTAACAAATATGTTTTGGGGCTCTTTTAGGTGAACTAGAGAAGTTGAGAAAGGAATGGAATGTATTGGAAACCGAATGCCGTTCCCTAAAAAAGGAAAATGTTTTGCTATCATCAGAACTGCAGCGGCAAGAAAAAGAATTGCACAAGTATGCAAGAACACTTGTTTAGCTTCAAAATATTTCTTTATCTTAAATTTTCATCTAAATTTAATTTTGGTACTTAAATATCTTTTTGAAGCAAAATGTTCAGCCAGACTCTTTTTTGGATATTTGGTAGGTTAACCATGCTAAACGAATACTTAAGCATTTTTTTTTCTAATTTTACCACCACCGTCATCATACATGTCCTTTCCTTTTGATGTACTCGTGGAATACAGATGCATTAAATGCTCCCTCCCCCCCAAAAAAAATTCCTAAGCAAATAAATAGCAAAGATCTATAATTAGTGATTGAACTTGCCCTATAAATGAAACGATAATAAATTTCAAATACAAGTTTCCTTTTCTTTTCATACCAGTGATCCCTTCTTTTAATAAGTGTTATCAGGAGATGACTATAATAAAGAATTTATACTATTGGAAGATACAGATTCAGCTTCTGAATTTCTAACAGGGTTATTTATATAAAGAATAATAACATATAAGATCAAGAATTCTCTAAAACCAGTTAAATCTTCCTAATATCCAGTGCCTTACAGGCAAGGCAATGGATGCAATAGATTTATTTCACCAAATTTAGTAGAGTCCTGTTCTCCCACCAACATTTGTTTCATAGTTTAAAATTCATTTCTTCCTTAAAAATTTGATCTGTATTTCTAAACACTGTTTAATTCAGAACATGACAGTAGTACATGTTTATTATTGAAGCCACTATTAATTGATCCATCTCCTAACCCCCAGTACAACAAAAATGGGAGTCATTGCTCTCTTATTAACCTTGTTACACTCCTCAACAGCACGAAGGTTAGCAAAACAGTCATTGGTCAAGGTCAGTTCCTGTAGAAAACGATAAAGAAAGGACTAGATACCTTAGAAAATAGTAAGCCTCATTATCTGCTTAGAAAAACAAAAACAAGTGTAGTGTTGATTATACATTTAAAAAAATCAAGAACTAGTTGTAGGAACAAGATGTAGTGATTTATTCTCTAAGTGTCCTTCTTACCATACCATATGTTCTCAATATCTATAAAGCACTTTTTTCTCTTCCAGTGTCATATCTTTACATAGTCTTTTCATATATTTGTGTATTAGTTTGTTTGTTTTTTCAATTAAACTTTATTGGGGTGGCAATTGTTAGTAAAGTTACATTGGTTTCAAATGTGTATTAGTTTTTATGTTTAGAGATAATTAATGAAGAATACAACAAATGTTTGTTTATAACATATAAAAGTTTGTACAAGCAATTCCAAGATACAGAAAGGACATAATAAAGGACCCAAACACAACTATAAACACACACACACACAGACACACACAACTATATATAAAATATGTGAATGTACCAACTGATTATCTGTGTGACAATACATTTAGGCAAATTGTTTGGTATAAAGTATGTGTAAGATAATGTAGACACTCACGTTCTTCATACTTGGAATACTTTTGGATCTTAGTGAGTCCGTTTAGTTTGGTATTCTAACAAGCAAGAAATACCGATGTCTGATTACCAGTGGTGATTATTTTAAATTATTCTTGTTTTGGAATTATGGATATTTTAAAGATTCAGACTTGGTCCCTCATTTTTGAGATGTGATTAATTGGAATCTGACAGATTGTTAAATGTTATTTTTTTACTTCACATTTTGTTTAAGTGTTGAAAAGTAAGCCAACAAACTCCCTATGAGTGAGAAGCATAAGGTTTAAAAATATTAGGTCCCAGAGGGTGGACTATATTAATAGATTGTTGGTCAAGTTGTCTGCCTAAACTCACATAAACTATTTAAGACAAATTAATCCTGTTTCTTAAACTTTTCTAGTTTAGAGGTTCTCCATATTTTACTTGGTAAGCCTCCCCAGTACACTGGTATTTAGAAGCTAGTCTTTCTTTACAAGGTCTTATCTGGCACTTAATTCCTAGTTATATTGGCCTGCCAACATCAGACCTGTCCCCTGAGAAACTGCCAAGCATACAATTGTAATGGGATTTATTCTGTATAGTACCTTGCTTATAATACTGAGTGTGAGTCTTATGATTCATCCTGAAAGGCATAAAACTGTCATTTTGAAAACCTTATCCTCCTCCAGCTATTTCAGTTTTAGATGGGAGCCAAATTCTTTTAACACAGCTATGCTATACAGGTCTTTTGTTCTTTGTTGTCTGTGAGGTAGAAGGAATGGAACAAAGAATTTCTGTTTATGCCTATCAGGCTGTTTTGCTAGTGTGTAAATCGGGTTTTGGGGTTTTTTTTCCCCATCAAGTTATAAAAGTAATCATAGAATTTTAAGGCAGAAAACAGCCTCAGAAATTGAGTTCAATCTTCTTGTTTGACAGTGGGGGGCACTGAGACTCTCCTTGTGTTATTTGTGTCTATATAACATGGTGCCTGGCACAGATCTAAGAGCTCAAGAAATGCTGACTCAGAGAATGACATTACACCAGTTACATGACTTGCTGAACATCACACAACTAGGGGCCAAGCTGGGGTCTAGAACCCAACCTCCTGGTTCTTTGCCCCATGATTTTCCCTAGTTTGGTGTGTCTTCTCATTTGAGTAGGTTTATCTTTACTTGCGTTGGCAGTGGCTTCTAAATTTTAGGATTCTGTCCCCCATCCTATTTGTCAAGTACTTAAACTTACAAGAAAATAGTTGAAATACATGGTGAAATATAATATATTCTTCTATCTATGCTGTAGAAGACCTACCCTGAATCTTTATGATACAGTTAATACAATGTGATGTAACAAAATATACACTAGTCACCTCCTCCTTCTGTTTTTAAAATTTCAACTTCTGGGTATATTTGACTATCTGAAAATAGGACAGAGCTTTAAACGTACATTTCTTGGTGTTTTAACACTTTTTACTTACTGAAAATATCTTATTCTTTTTACACTTTTCTTTCTTCCTCTGAAATCCACTGCACCCCTCCTAGTAAAATGTATAAGGAATTGGACTTCCTGCTGTGTCTAGTGTCTACATGAATAACTGTCAATATTTATTTTACAGTTCTCAGAAGCAGAGTTCAGAGCTTACCAGTGATCTCAGCATCCTTCAGATGACTAGGAAAGAGCTTGAGAATCAAATGGGATCCTTGAAAGAACAGCATCTTCGGGATTCAGCTGATTTAAAAACCCTTCTCAGTAAGGCTGAAAACCAAGCAAAGGATGTTCAGAAAGAGGTAAAGCAAAAAGACATTATGAGCCCAATAATGGTTGGACTTAAAGCCAAAAGCAAATCAGATATTCATGCTAGTTAGAAATAAAGTCACATTACCTGTCACAAAGTTAATACTTGAAGCATTTCTGCTTGGTTATTTCTAGCAGTATATCATGGTCCATATATAGAGAATCCATCAGTAGAGTTTGGCCTCAAAAATATAAAAATATAAAATTATGTTAAAAAATTTTCTCTACCAGTTAGTTAACCTGTATGAAAAGTCCTTTGTACCAGATCACGCAATTCATTGTTTCTCTTTCAAAGACAGCATTTTATTTAACTTAGAATATCTGGGAGAGCAAACTGAGGGTGCACCATAAGGCTCTTTACGCCCCTCAGGTAAAACTGGCCTGAAAAGTTCCTTAAAATTAATCTCATAGCCGGCCAGCCAAGCACTTGTTCTATGATCTTTTACTTTCTTCCCACCCACCCCCTATCCTTTTTCTCCCTTCACAAATATGCATGCTGCCTTTTCATGTCATTTTGCTTAAAACCTTAACTTAGTGGCTTTTTTTAAAAAAACTATGTTAAAAATGGTGAGGGTTGACTTTAGAGCAGAGACCCCACGCAGCCTCTTCCTGAGCAAAGCCTTGAAGTTGACAGCAGGGCCCTAAGAGCTGTGTTCAGTCCTGCTAGCCTTGTACTTCTCCCTGAATTGATTCCCTACCAGCTCTGGGTATGGAAAAGGCTCTGATGCATCTTGACCTCCTGGTCAGGGCCCACCCCAGTTGTGGAGTCTTGCTATAAACAGAAAGAAGGATTCATTATAAACAGAAAAAAGCTGAAGACCGTTCTTTGTCTTTAATAACAAATTTTCCCAATATTGTTTTTAGAAGATATGTTTAATCAATGCATTTTTTCTTTGCACTTTTTCCTTTCCTTGTAGTATCCTGAACTTGGAAATGATTATTGTTCTTCTGTCTTCATGTTTGTTCCTAAAGAAAAAAAAACAACAACAAAAAAAACCTGTAACATTCTTTATTTATATATGTCCATATTGATTTTGTAATATGTTCGTTTTGTTTTTATCCTCTTGCTAAGGATATGTGTTTTGAGAGAAATCTCATTTTATTTAGTTGGAACACAAATTTTGTGCCAAAGTAAATATCCTAGTATTTCACACCGTAAGCACTTTGTGTCCTTCCAGTCCATATGCCATAATGCTTTCAAAATCTGGGAAGAATGCTGTGGTTGGAGGATGATTCTGTTGTATGTTACTATGAATGCATTAACCGTTTTGTTGCATTATTTGTTTGCCTGTTTTTGGTCACTGAGCAATCAGTGCGAGATGCTTTCTAACTGTTCCACAAATGGCAGTGGCATGTTGCCACAGCATCTAAATTGTTGATAGCCTTTGGATTGCATTAAATGCAGCACATTTAAAAATATGTCTGATCTTGTCAATATGTTCTTTTCTATTGTTCAGTGTTTTCCATTGTGAAATGATGTGTAGTCATCACACTCCTTCGTAATGTAAAATTGCTTCTCTTTCTGTTTGTCCTGATGTCAACTATTGGATGCTAGTCTGTAACTAAAATGTTCTTTAATGAGGTTCTTATATCTGTGTAATCCACTGCAAATTAATTACTACATTTTATTAATGCACATATATTCCCTTTCAGTATTTCCCTTGTTCTCCTTTCTCTCATAGAATCATGCTTACTGTACATAGTATAATGATTATGTATCTTTAGGACTGTAAAAGGATAAAATATTACAAGCTAATAAGCAATCCCAGATATGGTTATTTTTATGAAGAAAAAGCAAAGATGTTGGTAATATCGCGTAGTATTTCCCTTTTAATCAGAACTGAGCTCGTTTCTCACCTCCGAGTTAGAAGCAAGATAGAGCAAAAATGATATCCAAATGAAGTGTGACACTAAGACTGCAGAAGGTGACCTTTGTTCCAACAATTAAATTTTTTATATATGGCAGCTTTTATTTGAATATTTAATAAAGGAAAAGTACATGAGAACAGTCAATTTTAATCCTCAGTAGTAAGAGAAAAAGAATGGCATAGTATCTTTATGTGACTTATGAAAACATCTGTATATTTTGATTTAGTAGCAATGTCTATAATTTAAGAATTCATAATACATTGAACACATAAGTCTCCTGCAAAGACTGACTCAGGAAAGTTGTTTGGCTTCAGCAGCTTGCATGAGGCCAGAGACCTTCCCACCTCACTCACATGCTGAAGGTAAACAGCCAGATCTTCCTGACTGAGCTGCTTCCTGTCATTCTGTTTCACAGCTCCTGGAAGAGAGAAGTGATTGAGTGCTTTGATGTAAAGGGCAGGCTGGCTGTGAGAAGGTGGAAAGGAAAAATAAGGGAAAATTTAGGTCACCAATGAACTTTTCACTTACTCTTTATTAGTCACTGTTAAGAATCAGATCATTGAGAATTGATTATGTTCTTCTTAGGGGCAGAGACTAGTAGTCTGGATACACGGAATTTGCCGTGGTAGCCCGCCCATGACCTTCTGCTTCTGGAAGGAAGTCACAGACCCCACCAAAAAGCTCTCATAAAGTCCATGAGTCTTACCCCTTAGTTCATTCTCTGCCATACTACCTGGACTTGTCCTGGAAACGTTTATAGGTAACAGGGAGCGCCTTTCACAGAAGGGAGGTAATCTCTCGGCGCCCATCCATACCTTTCTTTTTGCTTGCTGGTGAACTCTCTGCTGACCCTTATCCCACTGCCCCCACCTCTTCTGACTGATGTTTTTATACATTTGCATCCTTCTTAGTAATACCTTTGGAGTGCATCTAAGTTCCTAATTAAGCCTGCCTAGGTGTTTGCATCATTCAGAAGCACCATATAAAGGTATCCTTTATTGAGGAATTTGTAGGATCCGGGCAGAAAAGAACTGGAGACAGATGTTCCAGTCTCATGGGCTATATTTAGGAAAGAGGAGAAACCTTTCTGGTGTGCCAGACCCATGTTATATTTATTTTATACTCAGCCCTTGTCTTTCTTCCTTCTGAAACCTTCAGAGATGGCAGAGTGGGCCAGCGGAGGCCGAGACAAAGGCACAGCCAGCTGCAGAACAGTGTTTGCTCTTTGACTGGGAGCCCAGCATGCACGTGAGACGCGATGTCTAGGAGATCCAGTCTAGAAGCCCTGCCTCCAGTAGCGTTTAGGAGGGGCAGGCTGTGCTCTTTCGCACTGAACTCACCTGTGTTCAAGGGATAGCTCCTACCTCTGAAAGTGAAATTATATACAGTGAACTGTTTTCCAGAGCAGGAAGTAGCTGTTTCACTAGAGAAAAAGGTCTGTCAGAAACAGATTTTTAAAAACTTTTAATTGATGTTTATAAGTTTAAGCAGAGAGAGAGAGAGGTGACCCCAATCCTAGTGGTTGTTACCTCAGACACATTTCTTTGCTTCATTTGCCTAGAAATTCACTTATCCAGAATACTTTAATACCCTATGGTGCTGGATAAAGGGAGGCCTACTGGGAATTAATACCTCTTACTTTAAGACGAAAATAGCTTGGCTGACATTGCTTACCAGGATATAAACTCATGCTTCCTGACCTTGCCATTTAATTAAGCTATGGAGTTTTTCTTCACTGCTTTCTTTTGCTCAGTTTGAAATTTTACTTTTCTCCTCTAACCTCACTTAATGGAAAAAGTGATCCTTTATATTAGAAACAGATGACACAATGGTGACTTCTCTTAATTTTCTTTTTTTTTTAACTCCAGGGCCAGAAAATTCTTACATAGAATCAAGTTAACATTGAAGATTTATTATTAGTGTAAATGATTCTTATCCTCCTTAAAACAAAAAGGCTTGGCTTTGGTGTTACAGGTGACTAAAATAGGGGCTGGTATATAAGCCTAACTAGAACCATAACTTCATACTCATTTTAAGTTGAGTCTGCACACTCTTTTTTCTTTGCCTTTAGTATGAAAAGACACAGACTGTACTCTCAGAACTGAAGTTGAAGTTTGAAATGACTGAGCAGGAAAAACAATCAATCACAGATGAGCTCAAACAATGTAAAGACAACCTGAAGCTGCTCCGAGAGAAAGGAAATAATGTAAGTTTTTGCAAACGTGACTTAGCTTTGATTGAGAGGCAGGTGAGACCCCGAAACATGATTTTTCAGAGGATTTTATTACTGATTTGAGAAACTAAAGCCTGTAATACACATGAACTAAACTTTTCATTATGAAATACCATGATGGAATCATTGTGCTGTCAAATTTTTTAGTAAGAATTTGCCCCTTTAGCCTGTACCCCTTGAAGAGCCTAAGGACTATCTGAAGGAAGAGTCTTGTTTGCAAGAAAGTTATTACCTAAGAACTGTCAGCTTTTCTCAGATGAATCTGAAGGTCTGTCGCTAAACCATCATCTGGCTTTTGTTTTTCCCTCGCTGGGAACTGAAGCACTGTACCAGTTCCCACCTAAGACCCACCTAAGAAAGAATAGTTTATGTTGACGCCTTAGCATTTGGCTGTATCCAAAAACGGTTTTCAGTTTATGGTTCTTACTAAGGCACATTCCTAAAAAACGTAGTGCCTTTTTGGACTCGCATAAATGTTAGGAAATATTTGGTAAGTTTCTGTAGGGGGGTGTGTGTGTGTGTGTGTGTGTGTGTGTGTGTGTGTGTGTGTGTGTGTGTGTGAAGTTGGAACATCTTGGTATAAATTAAGTTAAATAATATTAATTCATTTCTCATTTGCTAGAAGGCAGATGGTCTTTAAAAAGCTGTTCTACTAAATAAGTGTTGTGTTACGTGTTTTGGTGATCATTGCCTTTGTGGGCCCTAACTGATGGATGATGTTCACTGTGGTTGGTTGTGCTCTGACTTAGTTCAAACCCGTGTCATGGCTTGGACACCGCAGTGGACATGAGTACACATGTCCTGCAGAGGAAGGCACTCTCCCTAACTCGCAGCACCAATAGAAAGAGGGATGTTGCATGGCCATCACAGAACGCTCCTGAGTTGTGTCCAGCTGTCCTTTGCTAAAGAAAGTCTGAGGTTTTTTAGAAAATAAAGGCTTGGTGCTTATTTGGAATCCCTTTAGAAGTTGATGAATTGGGTCTGGAGGCTTTATGCTAAGCAAAAATTGCTTGCATTTATTTTGAAAATGTGGATTACAGAACTCTTCTGAAATCAGATCTTATGGTTTGGTTACTTCTCTCTTTTATGTTAATTCATATCCCTCTGAGAATGGAATTTCAGTCCATCTTCTACTAAATTAACCTCTGAAGACATCTAGCATAATCAGAATGGATGCCCCTGTGCTATTTAGAACCTGTCAATAGTAACCTTGCTATTATTTATAGTTGCACAAATAATTTACCTTAAGGGTGAATTTCCTTTTTTCATGATATTGGACTTGTGGTACTAAAATATTACTCTGTATTAACACTCATTGTGGTAATTCCCTTCTAATTTTAAAAATTGATTGTATTCTGGTACTATAACTGAAAGCCCTGAAACTTAGCTGCCTGTATTCATATACCAAATGTTTATCATACATTGTGTCAGATCTCGTTTGGTTTAGGAAGCACACATCATAGGGCATTTATTTTTAAGCTTGAAAGCAATACCACCTCAGGCAAAAGAGCTTTGGTTTTTACAAAAAGGTTTTGATGGAGCGATAAAATAAACTTTAACCGTTTCCAATGTACTTATTGTCAAATAATGGATTCCAAGTATGGAACAAAAATAATGTACTGTCAAGCAGAGCATCAGTTACTGCGGTGTTGCCATTGCTCAGTCTTAGCCTGCTACATTTCATTAGGATGTTAGGGATACCCACATTGCCCGTTGCCTCCAGCTGTTCCTTTTAAACGGGTAGCCTGCCACTTTATATGCCACAGTCCATTCTGGATTGTATTAGATGTCTTTAAAAATGTTTGAATCAGTGCAAAACCTGAGTACTATTATTTCTATCACCTTAGTCTTCCTATCCTTCCCCCTACCCTCCTGGGGTCTAAATCATCTTATCTGATTTTTTTATAGCATAAAATGATTTTAATATCCCTTCCCTTCTTTAGCCTTCCATAGTACAACCCGTCCCAGCCGTATTCATCGGCCTATTCCTGGCTTTCCTGTTTTGGTGTTTCGGTCCATTGTGGTAGAGAAAGGTACAAGCACTACTGTTGAGTCCTTGTCTGTTTGTCCCCGTCACCTGTTTGTGCCATATTTGTAATATAGTGCATGGCAAAACCACACAGGTATTTTGTTACCTGAAGCAAACCCTTCATTTAGTATGCCATGTATTGTGTCACCGGAATGAACTGAACAGTGAACTAATCACATAACATTTTGTCTTGTTTCCTTTGTAATAATGCTAACCTTGAATTAATTCCACCCTAACCAATTGTTGATATTCTGCCTTTAACTGAGTCTTTGCCTCTAGCAAACTGGAGTAAACTGTAAATTTCTGCAATATTAGTACCCCCGTCCCAATTACATTTTTAATCAAATTTGAATGAGAAATGAAGAGTTTGCCTCTTTGAAGTTTTCAGCCAGCTTTCTCCCCCCTTGCAGCCCTTTCCTTCTTCTTTTCCATAGTGTAGAGTTTCTTTGTTTCAGCCCTTTGCCTATATTTACACTATGCTGTGCAGATGATCAAGGATTAGGTTAGCATAATGGACCATTGGCTCACAATCTCAACCTCAATGTGCATTTACTTATGAGAGTAAACCTGTCCCATATCTTTCCAGAGCCTGTCCCAGAGCCCTGATCTGCAACATTAGAATATTTCATTAAAAGCCAACTTTCTTAATAAGATTCTAAGAACACTGGTGAAAATAAAGCTATCAACCAAAGCAAGTTGTTATATGAAGCCCACTGAAAATTAATGGAGAATAACCTGCCCGTGCTTGCCTCCAACAGACGTGCACATCGGTAGATCATGTGAGATGATCACGTGGCATTATTACACTGGACATGGTCTTAACCAAAAGTATCAAATAGGCAGAGTCCCTAAATAGCATTTCCCCATCTTGAACCCCATCTGATTTTGTCTTATGTGGTTTCAAATTAGAGGAACAAAGCTTAGACCTTTTTTTTTCCTATCGCCTTACCCACCAGCCCTTTGTATAAAACTACTTTTACCATGTGAGTCTGGTTTTTATCAAGAAATAAACATTTTCGGCAGAAACATATTCCAGGCATCTGTGTACATCAGTTCGCTGTAATGTATAAGTACCGGAATAAATACGGCAGGCTGAGCCCAGAGCATTTCTTAGAAGTCACGATTAGGTTTCAACTGTAACAAAATTGAAAACTGCCCAAGACTTTCCCGAGATGTATCAGGCTTCCACACAACGGTCCTCTAAGAGTTCCCGCTGTTGTGGCTCCTCAACCTGCACTCCCTGACCTTTCTTTTTTATTTTAATTTATTCTTATGCAAAGATAAGGTTTTTCTAATATTCTAAGTATTCAGGACTCTGGAACCCAAGGGGTTAATAGGTATGAAAAGAGAGGGGAGAATGTGATATTGACTCTTGGTTTCTTTCCACACAGAAACGCTGGCCCTGGATGCCCATGTTGGCTGCCCTGGGTGCAGTGACAGCCATCGTGCTGTACGTGCCAGGTCTGGCCAGAGCTTCTCCGTGAGAGCGTTTCTGGAGTCCGTACACCGTCCTCCCTCTAGAAGCTGGCATCACACTCATGCTGGGGACAAACAGAACCATTTTCTTCTTTTTTACCTCTTAAAACAGCAGAAGTGCAAGAATACAGCTATAGGGTCATTGCTTTAAATTATATAAAATGTATCTGTCTATAAAGAGGATATAAAATTGTGACTTTATTCTTCTGTGAGCAATAATTTGCTTGCAGTTTTTCATGTAATTTTTTAATTAGTATGTTGAGACTCTGAATATTATGGTGGCCTAAAGTAGGCTTCTTGGTACACCAAATTATTTATAACATTAAATTTATGGGTATTTTACTCTGAATTCTAATGGCCAGATAATTCATTTTCCTGATTCGATAACGACCCAAACCAAACAGCCAATACGTACATGGGAAGAGAGGCCCTGTGTGCTCAGTGCCTATCAGTTTGGAATATATACACATATATATATATTTTTTACATATTTACGCCATTTTTACTTGTTATAAAACCACTGAGCTATTGGGAACAAGACTTAGAGACAACTCTTTGCGTGGATTTTTTTTTTTTTTTTTTTAAGGAGAAATAATCCACTTGGAAAATATTCTGTTCTAGTGATAATTTGGGGCATATGTGCACGCTTGTTCAGCCTTAATGTGACTTGCTGATGTGGAGGACATCAACTTTGAAAAACTTTCCATGAGAGTGTGTATTTTCTTGAGCAAACTGAAGTATTTCTGGCAGCAAAAACAGTAATTATATAATTTCAGTGCAGTAAACCAAACTGTTGAGTCAATTGGAATGTAATTTATTAAACCTCAATCTATTTAAAGAGATATTTTCTTTAAAAGCCAAGTTACTTTCATATACAGCATTTTAGGAAGCATGGGTTTTTTTCTATCACCTCTTCCTCCAAGCATGTGTAATTGAAGAAAGAATTAATATCTCTTTAGATAAGCTTTTACTGACTTAATTTGGTTATAATATTTCAAAGCTAAATCATATATGAGGTAAACTGTTGTTACCTACTGACAGATTTCCTGATTGGATATGCAAATGGTTATTTTCTTTTTATTGTTGTTAATTGGGACATTCTGTTAATGAGAAGCACTATTCCCAAGATTAATAGTGTTCCATGCACAGTGAAGCACCTAAACACTGCTTGATGTTATAAATTTAAAACACAGAAGTGAAAGTTTAGCTATGGTTTTATGTGGCACTACAGTTATGTCCATAAAATTTATTTAGATCATAGAATATCCTAAAGTATCATATAGTTTAATTTTTCAGTCAGTGAAGCCTGGAGGGAATGTCAGTGAATTGGCTTGAATATTCTGTGGCAATCCACTGTCCTAGCCAAATATTGAAATAGAACTTCAGGATCTAATTTGCCTTGTGATGTATGGCAGTCATTGTTTATACTTTAAAGGTTATATTTTAAGCTATTTGGGATTTGCTGTTGGGAGGATCACTAGATGTATGGAGGAATTAGTCACAAAGGACTTGTAGAAAATACTGTCATATATAGTTCATTTCATCATTTTCTGTTGCAGGAAGCCACTCCACCACAGAATGCTAATATGCCAGTGGTACCCAGTACCTCTTGTATATAGGTTATTGCAAATATTGTTCTGAAATGCTTAACTTCAGAATTACATTTTTTAAAGTAAATAATTGTTTTAAATCTATTTTGTAAAGATATAAAGTACAATAGAATTTCTGGAGTACAGATTAAACTATTTGCACTAACACACGTGATGTGCATGATTTAATAAAATAACTTTACTCTCCCTATGCATTTTTGAGTTGGATATCATTGACATTCTTAGTGCTGATCTACTATTGCATTGGTAATAAGTCTTTTCTTGAAATGACTCTTTATGCAACATAATATATATTTGGTGTTCTTCAGGGTTTAAAGGAAAACACTGAGCTGTTTCCTCCAGGTTTTATTAGCCTCTTATTTAACTTACTGCTCTAATTTTTTTCCCCTTTTACTATGGTTATTGTTAAAACATGACTCACTTGCCAGACAAGTCTCTTTAAATGTAAAGTCTAGTATCAATATTTACTTTATTCAAATTGAATAAATGAGTTTTTGTAGTTACTGCCAGTTTTTCTTAAGAATATAAATGAGCCTATTCATAAGCAATACCGCCAGTTTTGTTCAGTTCACTTCCAGGTTAAATAAAGAGTAGGATTATTCGCTGTAAGTGATAGAGTCATTAAGAAATTTTAACCATAGCAGTTAAGAATTGAACAACCCTATAATGATACATTTAAGAATTACTCAAAGGCGCTACATGACTGGGTCAGAAAATGAAAAGAACGTGGCATTTGAAGCTAAACAGAACCGAACTGGCATCCTGGCTCTGCCTTTTTTCAGCTGTGTTGCCTTAGGCAAATCGTTCTTCTCTGAGTCTCCATTTCCTCATTTATAAAATGGAGAGAATAATATCTATATTGTTAGTGATGGTATGAAAATTAAAAAGATAATGGATGTGAATTGTTACGCAAGTGGCAAATAAGTAGTAATGAGAATGTCATACTAGGGAAAAAAAGCACTGCAAATATTTAAGTTAGGCAAACCATTACAGCTACTTAACATGAATTGATTCAAATGTTAAGACTTTCTATGTGTGTGAATGAACTATAACTGCAAAGTAATGAATCCTAAGAAAGCATCTTCACCTAGTTCTGCTGTGTCTTTGGGAAGTAATATGCCTAGTTTGATAATGAGCCAATTGCCTGCAACAAATTGGGATGCCTCTTGTAGCTGCCAAGTCAGAGCTACTATGAGTTGCATGTGAAACCAGTCACGTTGCGGAATAGTCAGAGGCTTTCAACCAAAAATAATATTGCCTAGCTTGGTCTCTCACTTCAATCACCAAACCTAACCCCAGTGACTTTTGACTGATTCCAGTGATTATATCTACTCTCAAAAGGCTGGAAATCTGCTACCAAAGAGCAAAAAACTACTTACAAATCAACTGTGTTAAAAGTGTGCAAGCCTTGCTCCAAACAATTCACTTCTGGAAATTTATTCTGAGAACCTAATTGTATGCACAAAATTTTAACTATTAGTAGGCCATTTAGTGTAGCTTTTTTTTTTTTTTTGTAATGGTGTAACAACTTTAATATCCAGTAGTGGGTCATTGATTAAATAAATTAATATTAAAATTAAATGAATTAATATTGCCATTCCTTGCTTGCAACATATATGAGAAGATACTCATACTGTATGAAGTACAAGAAAGAAATTGCCAGTGTAGAATAACCCTAGCTTTATAAAGAAATAATGTAGACATACAGGATATGTGTATAGCAGGAGGACTCAAAAGATTTATATGCAGGCTACATGAGTGCTTCTGTCTGTATGATTGTAGGTCAGTTCTTTTCTCCTTTTGTGATTTCTGATTTACTTTTAGTAGTAAATATATTTTGCTTTTGTAAGGTTTTAAAAAGCTATTTGATTTTCTTTGAGTTAGAAACAAGAATTCTGCTGATTCTGAATTGATTTCCATGTTCAGAAATGAATGAGTAAGTAATTTGTCAAACTGCCTCCATTGAAAGGGGTTAATGTTCATTTGCACTGAGAATTGTCCTGTGTTCCTTCGAAAATCAGTCTTATAATTTTCAACATGCTTTGTAGACATGTACATAGAATGCTGGAGGAGGTCTTAGCAATCCTTCCTCACCTTTTTGCCTGTCAGGGAGAAAATGCAGGGAATTTTTGCCTCGGAGTCAGAATAGTAGTTATAAAGGTGAGAATTAAGATGATGATTTTTTTGCTCCTCCACATTGTGTCTCCAGGCTTCAATGGTTTTATATCCATTCATTTAGCAAATACGTACTGAGTGTCTAATGAGGCGCTGTGCCCAGTCCTGGCAATACTCAGCCCCTCTCGTCATAGAGCTTTTGGTGTAGAGGGGGAAAATGCAGACAAGGAAGCTGGCCATTATGGTACAGTCAAGTAGAGGAGGCCTAGGAGCCTATGGAACCATAGAAATGGGGTGCATTTTTTCTCACCTTTAACCACCTATCTATCCAAGCCAAAGACCTCAGGTTCCCCTTCTAATTAGTCTGGGGAACAGGACTGGGTTGTTTTGAAAGTACCTGGTTTTGCAAACCATTAAGATCTGAAATTGATTTTCCTAGTAAAGGTGATTGAAAAGCATTTTTAAGGACTTACGTACTGTCTTGGAGCTTTGTCCTATTAAATGGTTTGAACTGTACTTTGCAAGTAACAGATAACTAGTGGAGGATTTTTTTTAAGCCAGAGAAGTGTCTTAGCTGGACTGGCTCTTTGAAAGAAATCTCCCATTGCTGGGCTGGGGTATGGATTGGATGAAGCCAGTAACCCCTTGCACATAGAAGCAAATGTTCACCATCTCTTATTGCACATGTTTACAGTGCTGCTCATTCAGTAGGTTCAGCGACTGTATTTCTTCGTAAAGATTAAGCATGTTTCAGCTCAGATCTTACATGATTTGTTACCCTGTCGTGCAAGGACACTGAGATAAAACCTATGGAAAAGACAAGAACATTGAGAATAAATAAAAGCAAAAGGGACATGGGGTGGATGAGGGAGAATAAAGGAACTTGTGCTAGTTACACTCCCACTGTCCACAGCTGCTGTTCACTTCATCTTTTCATTTTGACCTTTTGCGTTGCCAGAGTACATCCTGGTAGCCCAATTTCATTTAGCCAAGATTTAAACTAATACTCTATGAAATTATATCTAAGGGGGTGGTTTTTTTAATCCTAAATTTGTATGTATGTATTTGTGCCATCAATGTGAAGCAAGCATGCCTGCTTAGACAGCATTCCTTTTCCTCTTAAATAACAGGGATCCATTCCTCTAAGCTGAGAACCCTTCCTCTTCAAGCAGACAAGGAAGGAGCCCCAAGGCATTATAAACCTCCACCATTTCCACTTCTTAATTCCAGGTTTCTGCTACGTGACTGTATTACTTCCCTGTTCATAAAGTCTCTTTGTAGTTAGGCCATTCTGGTTTTGTTTGAAAACTTTGAGAGAATTAGCCTATGCTTATTTAATTAACTGCCCCATCACACACACCACCCCCTCTTCTGCATGGACCCCCAACCAACTTTCAAAGAGTTCATGTGTTTTGGATATTTTTAATCAAATTTTCCTTTTCCTTATAAAGTCAGTGCATATAGAGCTGGTCACATTTTCTTCTACAAACTGAATTTGGTATAGTTTAAAGTTGGACGTTCCTTTTTTTTAAGATTTTTTTTTTTACTGGGGAAGGGGAACAGGACTTTATTGGGGAACAGTGTGTACTTCCAGGATTTTTTCCAAGTCAAGTTGTTGTCCTTTCAGTCTTAATTGTGGAGGGCACAGCTCAGCTCCACGTTCAGTTGCCATTGTTAGTTGCAGAGGGCAGAGCCCACCATCCCTTGCGGAAGTCAAGGAGTAGAACCAGCAACTTTGTTGAGAGCCCGCGCTCCAACCAACTGAGCCATCCAGGAGCTCAGCAACAGCTCAGCTCAAGGTGCCGTGTTCAATCTTAGTTTCAGGGCACAGAGCCCACCATCCCTTGCGGAGTCTAGGAGTCAAACCGGCAACCTTGTGGTTGAGAGCTCACTGGTCCATGTGGGAATCGAACTGCAGCCTTCGGAGTTAGGATCACAGAACTCCAACCACCTGAGCCACCAGGCCAGCCCCTAAAGTTGGACATTCTAATTTAGCTAATAAAATTATATTTTTAAAAATCCATGGGAGAAGTTTATTCAATCATGCAACTTTAGCAAAAAAAAAAAAAAAAAAAAGCTTTGTATTTTAAATAAAATTAGCCAAAAATTAGGTGGTGAATTATATGTTTCCATGTAAAGCCCTTTTTATCAGTGAAGATGAGTAAGTACTGTTAGAGCACCTAGAGTAAATAGAATAGAACCTTCTAGCTGCTCAAGTCATTGTCATTGAATACCTAAATTTATTTTCCTGGTCTCGTTTTATAGCAAAGTCCTCAAAACCTGTTGTTTTAGTTATCCGTTCTATAACAAATTACCCTAAAAATTACCAACTTAAAATAGGAAACATTTATTATCTCACGTAGTTTCTTAAGATCCAGGAGTAGCTCAGCTGGGTCACGACGTGGCAGTCAAGTTATTAGCTGGGGTCTAAAGATTCATTTCTAAGCCCATTCAGGTGGCTGTCAGCCTGAGGCTTCAGTTCCTCACTGCATAGGGCTGCTCGGACCTAGAGCAGCTGACGTCTGCATAGCAATGTGATTCGAGGGAGAGAACACAAAGGATCGAGGTTTTTAGAATCTCTGCAGTAATATTGCATCACTCTGCCTTATTCTATTGGTCACAAAGACTGACAGGTACAATTTCAGGTGGGGGTGGTGGTAACCAAGGGCATGGATACCAAGCGGCAGCAGGGACCATTGGGAGCCAGTTGGGAGACTGGTTCCTCACTTTACTTCCCATAAGGAAACTTCTGAATTGTTGACTGACTTGATTTTGTGAAATATATCAAAATGGATAGACTACAGAGATTTCTATACGAATTACATCCTTCCCTTTGCACGGTCCAGAGTTTGCCACCCCAAAATATGCCCTTTGGGTTACTGATTTTAAGCTGGTTATTAAGAAACGAAAGACTGAAAAAGAATTCTCCCCCTTTCCTGCCTAAATTAATTCTTTTTTAAAAAAAAAAAAAAAACTGCTTCAGGAAGGAAGCCTTAGCATATTCACCTTGACATATATGAACTAAGTGTGGCAGACAGAAATCTCCCAATGCTTGTTTGTTGGACTCCCCTCTGTGTCCCCTTGTTTCTGGGTGGTTCAGAGAGTTGGTTTACCTCATGTTTGTTCTTTCTCATCTACGTGTGAATTTCTTGCTTTCCCTTTGAAGTCCCAGACCGCCATTCCCCTTCTCCTAAGTCCAGAATAGCATAGAAACCTTACCAGCCCAATCCCAGCCTCAAGTCTCAGTATCTTATGGAATCCCTGCATGTACATATGTAATAAATTTTGGACATTTTCTCATGTTAATCTCATGTTAATTTGATTATTAGTCCAGCCAGAAGAACTTAGAAAGGTGGGAGGAAAAATTTGGGAGGGCCCCAAACCTTGTACCATTGGTTTTTACTGATTCTGCACTGTGGAAAGTCCAGAACAAAGAAATTCACTTAGGAAATGCATTTCTTTGGATGACGAATTATTATCAAGCTTGTGTATCCTCAAGATAATTGCCACATCTACAATTTAAATTTAGAAATTTTTATTAAGATTTATCAAAGTAGACAGTTCTCTTAAAATTATGTCCTTTATCTTCGACTATTGCGTTTAAAGCGAAGGGGATAGTGTTTTTTGGAAACTCTGGGCTCAGTGCATCTCTCCTTCCCTAGGCTGTAATGGCTGGTTTCTTCTCTGTCTCTAAGCTCCCGAGGGGCTGCGACTGGGCCTTTACTTGCTTTGGTATATACCCAGAGCCTAGTACAGTGCCTACCATATAGTACTCAATAAATATTTGTTGAATAAAGGAAGTGGAGGCCAAGTCTTAAGGTGAACTCGAGGCACCATTTTCCAGTTAATGGCAGCCGCTGGTAGACAGCATGCTGGTGTGCCCACTGGTCTGGAATAAAACCGGTTAGTGGCAGTGAACATGCTATTACCAGAATGTAAATTTGACTGGAATCTTACAGATTTTTAACCTTATTTAAAGTATACTCGTACACTTAAAGATCACAATGAGAAAAGCTGGATCTAGTGTTTACCAATTACCAAGTAAAAAGGTACTGCATAAGCATTTGTTTATGCCCTACCTTCTCTTTGTATCTGGCCTACACAAATACCTAAAATGCGAAATGGTGTGGTTAAAATGAACAGAGGAGAGGGAGAAGAAAGTAAAACGAGTGAGGATTATAAAATTGAGAGGGGGGAAAATTACTGTGCCACCCTATACATATGGCTCTAAGCTTTCTAGTAACCAAATCAAAAATGTAGTCAGTTACCGAGTCAGTGTTCATAAGATAAATAATATATTATTGAGAAGTACAAAAAGAAGGAATTTCTATCAGCACTTGTTTAAAAATGCATGCTATATTCCACTCTTTTGCTGTGAACCTAAAATTGCTCTTAGAAAGCCTATTTTTCAAAAATCCATGCTATATGGCATAGGGAGTCCTGAGTATCTTCAAAAGTATTCAGAGTAGATGAAAAAGATCACCATTCGTCAAAACCCTGGGAAGGGTAAATGAGGATTCATCACACTATTTCCTCTACTTTTGTATGTTTGAAATTGTCCACTGTAGATTTTCTAAGTGTG